>NC_143040.1:51226471-51552582 GCF_057628025.1 Oncorhynchus mykiss
ACCATGCTCCCACCCCACCACCCAATTGAGATGTATCATTGCTACAGTTGTAAATGTGTCTATATTATTATTATTATTTGTTATTATTGTCTCACTCACTTCTCTTTTAACCTGCAGTGTTGGAGCGCTGAGTATAAGAATTTCACTGTATCCTGCAATTATATTGGTTTAGATTTTGGTTGAGATAAACAAATGTAGTTCGCTAGCAAGTTAGCTCTGCTCCACTTCTTAGTAAAGTAACCAATGAAATATTACCCCAGCGGCCAGTGCTTGCTTGTAGACTAAGCGTAAACATTGCTGACAATCTGAAATGGTCCACCCACACAGACAGTGTGGTGAAGAAGGCTCACACTCAGGAGGCTAAAGAAATTCGGCTTGGCCCCTAAGACACTCACAAACCTTTACAGATGTACAATTGAGAGCATCCTGTCAGGCTCTATCACCGCCTGGTACGGCAACTGCACCGCCCGCAACAGAAGGGCTGGCCAAAGGGTGATGCAGTCTACCCAACGCATCAACGGGGGCACACTGCCTGCCCTCCAGGACACCTACAGCACCCGATATCACAGGAAGGCCAAAAAGTTAATCAAGAACATCAACCATCTGAGCCACGGCCTGTTCACAACACTACCATCCAGAAGGCAAGGTCAGTACAGGTGCATCTAAGCTGGGACCAAGAGACTGAAAAACAGCTTCTTGAGAAGGCCATCAGGCTGTTAAATAGCCACCATTGCAGCCCAAATAAATGCTTTACAGAGATCAAGCAACAGACACATCTCATCATCAATTGTTCAGAGGAGACTGCGGGAATCAGGCCTTCATGGTCGAATTGCTGCAAAGAAACCACAACTAAAGGACCAATAAGAAGAAGAGACTTGCTTGGGCCAAGAAACATAAGCAATGGACATTAGACCGGTGGAAATCTGTCCTTTGGTCTGAATAGTCCAAATTTGCGATTTTTGGTTCCAACCACCATGTCTTTGTGAGACGCAGAGAAGGTGAACAGATGATCTCCGCATGTTTGGTTCCCACAGTGAATCATGGAGGAGGTGTGATGGTGTGGGGTTGCTTTGGTGGTGACACTGTCAGTGATTTATTTAGAATTCAAGGTACACTTAACCGGTATGGCTACCACTGCATTCTGCAGTGAAACACCATCCCATCTGGTTTGCGGTTAGCGGGACTATCATTTGTTTTTCAACAGGACAATGATGCAACACACCTCCAGGCTGTGTAAGGGCTATTTGTCCAAGAAGGAGAGTGATGGAGTGCTACATCAGATGACCTGGCCTCCACAATCACCCGACCTCACCCCAATTGAGTTGGACCACAGAGTGAAGGAAAAGCAGCCAACAAGGGCTCAGCATATTCGGGAACTCCTTCAAGACCGTTGGAAAAGCATTCCAGGTGAAGCTGGTTGAGAGAATGCCAAGTGTGCAAAGCTGTCATCAAGGCAAAGGGTGGCTACTTTGAAAAATCTAAAATCTAAAATATATTTTGATTTGACACTTTTTTGGTTGCTACATGATTCCATGTGTTATTTCGTAGTTTTGATATCTTCACTATTATTTTACAATGTAGACAATAGTAAAAATAAAGAAAAAACTACTTTTGACTGGTACTGTACTTTTTTTTCTATTTTAATGTGTATATACTGTATTCTATACTACTCTATTTCAGTCAATGCAACTCCGACATTGCTCGTCCTAATATTTATATATGTAATGAGTTCGCTGAGAGTCGGGAAGCAAGTTCAGGGAGTGAGTGTTTTAATAAATAAAATAAATAATGAACAAGAAACACAAACAACGCACCGACATGAAAACAGCGTGAATAACACCTAAGGAAAGAACCAAGAGGAGTGACAGATATAGGGAAGATAATTAGGGAGGTGATAGAGTCAAGGTGAGTGTCATGAGGCGCAGGTGCACAAGACGATGGTGACAGGTGTGCGGGATAATCAGCAGCCTGATGACCTAGAGGCCGGAGAGGGAGTATACATGACAACATATTTATTATACTTTTACTTTTAGATTTGTGTGTATTGTTGTGAATTGTTAGATACTACTGTACTGTTGGAGCTTGGAAGACAAGCAATTCGCTACACCCGCAATAACATCTGCTAAATATGTGTATGTGACCATTTTGATTTGATTTAGTGAGGAAATTCTTGATTTTTATGACATATTATATGTTACTAACATATTAATGGACATATACAGTGAAAGCGCAGCAGTGAAATTTCCCCTTTAAAAACCTGTTATTGTTTTTCGTTCAACAGAAGCATGCCATTCCCCAAGGAAGTAAGTGGCCGACATCCGCATGGCAGATGTTTTGGCGGTGTTGGAAGTGTAACTGCAAAAACCACTCCCTACCTATTATCCCTAACGCATTAGTTCAAAACAGCGATAAAGTATAGGCACTATCGATGATAGAAATATTGACAGGCTTATGCATATTTTCATGTTCATTTGGATGGGGACCGTCAGTCTAATCGAGGTGTAGACAATAGAACATCACGCATTCGAGCATTGGAACTTGTAACGCAGCTGCACAAACTTCTAACGGGCTTCATTGGAACTTGTAACGCAGCTGCACCAACTTCTAACGGGCTTCATTGGAACTTGTAACGCAGCTGCAAAAACTTGATTTTGTTGCATCCAATGGCAATGTCCACAATAAAGTAACACAAGGAGCCGCTTGAAGCTTATTGTATGCTTCCCAGTCTAAACAGTTTGTGCATATACTGTATTCAGGTGCGATTTTAGCATGTAAATCTTGGTGGGGCAAAAAAATAAAATGTGGGATGCATGCCAGCAAAGCCACTACACCACACAACACAACACTAAACAATACATTAATTGCACTATAATGGCGACAAATGGTGCCCACAAACTGTTAGGGCCAACATAAAGCTGTCCCAACAGCAGAGTCCCAACAGCTGTCCCAACACCTTACCACTACTACACCTGGCTATAAGCGGAGCCTTGTCTGGCAGCGAAACAGTTCATTCTCTTTTACTGCTTTAAAAAAAACATTGCTCATATGGCTGACTTGCTTAAACAAATGTGGTTTCTACTGACAATTGAGATGTACAAACTATGGCATAAGGGACGACAAGCGGATAAGAGGCATCCGTAATTTCGATTAAGACATTAACGAGCGAGTGACGACGGACGTAGTCAATATAACTATTTGTTCAGCACTTTTGAAATGTACAGCGACAGAATTCAGAACATGGGCCGTTCTTACAGTGTTCCTATGGTTCTGTACACCAAGTCAGAACCATAGGATAAATAAAGGGCTCTTACAATATTCAATGATTACATTTCTCTAAAACAGGTTATAGGCTACATGTGCACCACCAAATTAGAACAGCAGGTGAAATTAAGAGGTGAAAATAGACCAAATTACTGGGGTGAGGCACATTGAACGCTTTGCGTGTCAAAAAAGATACATGTCAAATAACACTATTTGACATGTTAAATAAGCTTTTAATTTACACGTCAAATAACACAATTCTATTATCAGCTCTATTATGCTACTATTATCAGTAGCACTGTCAAAGCTGTACAAAAAAAGTCTGCAAACAAGCACACACCGGCCAATACCGTGTTATTGAAAATAGACCAAATTAATAAGACACATGGGCTACAGCTTACTACACAACATACACTTAGTATTACTTTCTTAGCTACAGTATACATATCTCCCTTGCATATAACGTCATTTATGCAGCAGCATAACGTTACAAGACATTGTCATCAAAGTCTGGCATTCTCTGGATTTATGGTGTGAACTCGGAAAAAAAACCACACAGCCACTCCACTGAATAGCAGGCTAGCGGTTGCTTTGCAATGCTTGCAGTTAGCCACTTATTCCTTCCAAGGATTAAAAAGGATTTTCCAGTAGATTGTCGACTTGATTCATGATGATGACTACTTGCTAAGATTTTGAAAGTAAGATGTTGACATGATCAGTCCAATCAAAGCTACTGTAAACATAACGTGATTTGACATAATTTTTATCTGTGGCCAATGACCTTGAGCCTTCTTGGAAGGGCTCTTCTAATGTAACTCTATGGCAGGGCCCAAAGGGGACTTAGACACATAGTGTCCCCATGAGTGACAGAACACTGAGCCAATCACGGCGCAATGCTCCTATTTTCTGCTGGCTTGCCCCAATACCACAGAAAAAACACTGAGCTAGGCTGAAACCCCTGCATTTTGGAGCTGCCTTACTCAAGAAATCAAAAACGAGACCTTTATTAACTCAATGATATATACAGTGCCTTGCGAAAGTATTCGGCCCCCTTGAACTTTGCGACCTTTTGCCACATTTCAGGCTTCAAACATAAAGCTATAAAACTATTTTTTTTGTGAAGAATCAACAACAAGTGGGACACAATCATGAAGTGGAACGACATTTATTGGATATTTCAAACTTTTTTAACAAATCAAAAACTGAAAAATTGGGCGTGCAAAATGATTCAGCCCCCTTAAGTTAATACTTTGTAGCGCTACCTTTTGCTGCGATTACAGCTGTAAGTCACTTGGGGTATGTCTCTATCAGTTTTGCACATCGAGAGACTGAATTTTTTTCCCATTCCTCCTTGCAAAACAGCTTTAGCTCAGTGAGGTTGGATGGAGAGCATTTGTGAACAGCAGTTTTCAGTTCTTTCCACAGATTCTCGATTGGATTCAGGTCTGGACTTTGACTTGGCCATTCTAACACCTGGATATGTTTATTTTTGAACCATTCCATTGTAGATTTTGCTTTATGTTTTGGATCATTGTCTTGTTGGAAGACAAATCTCCATCCCAGTCTCAGGTCTTTTGCAGACTCCATCAGGTTTTCTTCCAGAATGGTCCTGTATTTGGCTCCATCCATCTTCCCATCAATTTTAACCATCTTCCCTGTCCCTGCTGAAGAAAAGCAGGCCCAAACCATGATGCTGCCACCACCATGTTTGACAGTGGGGATGGTGTGTTCAGGGTGATGAGCTGTGTTGCTTTTACGCCAAACATAACGTTTTGCATTGTTAACAAAAAGTTCAATTTTGGTTTCATCTGACCAGAGCACCTTCTTCCACATGTTTGGTGTGTCTCCCAGGTGGCTTGTGGCAAACTTTAAACAACACTTTTTATGGATATCTTTAAGAAATGTCTTTCTTCTTGCCACTCTTCCATAAAGGCCAGATTTGTGCAATATACGACTGATTGTTGTCCTATGGACAGAGTCTCCCACCTCAGCTGTAGATCTCTGCAGTTCATCCAGAGTGATCATGGGCCTTCTGGCTGCATCTCTGATCAGTCTTCTCCTTGTATGAGCTGAAAGTTTAGAGGGACGGCCAGGTCTTGGTAGATTTGCAGTGGTCTGATACTCCTTCCATTTCAATATTACCGCTTGCACAGTGCTCCTTGGGATGTTTAAAGCTTGGGAAATCTTTTTGTATCCAATTCCAGCTTTAAACTTCTTCACAACAGTATCTCGGACCTGCCTGGTGTGTTCCTTGTTCTTCATGATGCTCTCTGCGCTTTTAACGGACCTCTGAGACTATCACAGTGCAGGTGCATTTATACGGAGACTTGATTACACACAGGTGGATTGTATTTATCATCATTAGTCATTTAGGTCAACATTGGATCATTCAGAGATCCTCACTGAACTTCTGGAGAGAGTTTGCTGCACTGAAATTAAAGGGGCTGAATAATTTTGCACGCCCAATTTTTCAGTTTTTGATTTGTTAAAAAAGTTTAAAATATCCAATAAATGTCATTCCACTTCATGATTGTGTCCCACTTGTTGTTGATTCTTCACAAAAAAATACAGTTTTATATCTTTATGTTTGAAGCCTGAAATGTGGCAAAAGGTCGCAAAGTTCAAGGGGGTCGAATACTTTCGCAAGGCACTGTATATATGTTTTACATTATTTGCAAACTGATATGTAACACCTATTAATGCCAAAATAACATGCAAAATAGGACCCCCCCCCCCCAAAAAAAATCTATATATAAATGCACTCTTTTTTTTGCTATAAATGTGGGGCTCAAAACAGGTGGGAATAACGGGTTGCCACTGACCATATTATGACGAGAATTTGTGATGTTTTGGTTAGTTTTGGTGTTCGTCAGTTTTTGGGGGGCTGTTCAAGCACATACATTTTTCCCTTGAAGCTAGTTGAAGTTCGGTAGCCGAAGTCTACGCCCAGTCGTGGATGATTAGTCAATAGTAGGGATTCTTTAGTTAAGTGTTTGTTGTGATTCAGACAACAGACTAGTTTTCATGTACATGTTTTCACTTGAGAAATACTGTATCAAACATCTTAGTTGGATGTAAAAATGTGCATCTAAGTCCACCTCTGCAAAAATGTCCAAATTATTATTAGTGTACTGGTTTACGGCATCTCAAGAGGGACAATCAGTAATATTGTCGCTTTTTCAAGCAAAGGTATTTAATGGTAATCGGAGCAGAGACGTTCACTTCGCCTAGACAAATTCTGCTAGGAGCAAACCGAACCTATGTATGTGGACACCTTTATTGACCAAGGTCTCTTTCACACCAATACACATCAATTATAGACACCAATATACACATCAATATTAATTCACATCAATACAGGAAAAGCAAAACACAATCATAGAAAATGAACACATTCTTTAGTCAGCCTTTTGAATTGTCTTCGATGCACCAATTCATTGAATTTTAGAGAGCCTTGGAGATTATCCACAAGTAAGGTGCAAAAAAACTAAAGGCAAATTGACCTAACTCAGTGGAGATAGAAGGGATCTCCGGAGATAGTCATCCCTGAGACCAGGTCTGGTATCTCCTACGTTAACAATGAAGTATACGGTGGAAGGTCATGCAGGAGGGTTTTATATAAGAAGAGTGAAACGCATTGATCTACGAGACTTCAGGCCAGTCTACTTTCTGATACAGAATGCAGCAATGTGTTCTGAACCTATCGCCCGTAATAAAGAGTAGAGAGCTATGATGATAAACTGCATCCAATGATTTTG
Source organism: Oncorhynchus mykiss (assembly GCF_057628025.1). Classification (NCBI taxonomy): domain Eukaryota; kingdom Metazoa; phylum Chordata; class Actinopteri; order Salmoniformes; family Salmonidae; genus Oncorhynchus; species Oncorhynchus mykiss. Next base: position 51,233,491 of record NC_143040.1, read on the forward strand.
ATACAGTGGCAGTTGTATTCATATAGACAATATCCCCATAGTCTATCACCGAAATGAATGTTGACTGAATGATTTGTTTTCTACTATTTAATGAAAGGAATGACCTATTCTTAACAAAATAACAATTCTTAACTAACTCAATAAAATGCTTTTTGAAAGATCGCTTTTCGTCAACCCAGATGCCCAGATATAAACAGGGACACGCTCATAAATCAGCAGATGCATTTTAGGTGATTTGGAAAGGACTGTACTTGGTTTTACCTGCTTGTGGATTTAACATCTCTAATGCTGTTCCACCTCCGACACTGGCAAAAAAAAAACGACTATGCAGATATCAGCTAGCACGGATCTGATAGAATCTAGCCCGAGAAATCAGATTTGATGGTAAATTAGCCAGCCTTAAAGGCCCAGCGCATTCAAAAACGTGATTTTCTGTGTTTTATATACATTTTCACACTTAGGTTGAAATAATACTGTGACATTGTGAAAATGCCCTTTTAGTGTACGAGCTGATTGAAAAGGCCACCTGAAATGTCAGCCTGTTTTGGTGGGATGGAGTTTTGGCCTGCCTGACGACATCACCAGGCAGTATAAATTAATAGACCAATGACAGACAGCAATTTTTCTAGGCTCAGTCAATAAGACCCCACAATCAGATCACTCACAGACACTCCTGGCAAACTTACTTATTGAGACATTGCTCTTTGCTAAGATGCTACTGTATTTATTTTTTGACCATTTTAATTGAAAATCACAATAAGGTACTTAATTGTTACCCAGAAATGATTTGATATTGAGATAAAAACAGCTGCATTGGATCTAAAAAAAAAACAGATTAGTGTGTTGGTGACAGAATGGACCTCTAACAGTGAGCATGGGTCCTCCATGTGTCCTCTTTTTCATTGGTCAGTTGATGTTCTCCATGTATGGGCCATTTTTGCCATTCACATTGAAGAGGCCCTGATTTCCATGTCTAACCCCAGTGTCAGTGGGCCACATAGCTAACCAATCAGTGCTTCATCAGCAGGTGCAGCATGTCAGCACCTCACATGATGCACTTCGAACAAGCCATCTCCCTACTGCACATGTAGGCCCTGACGTTCATTTGCTCAAAATATTGTCCTTAGACTGTTACCATCATCTTTTCTCCCCTGGGCTTTCAAGAAAGTCAACTCTGTCTGCTAATAAGGACAGTGAGTTTGAAGATGTTAAGGGTGCTGCCTAGTGTTGTCTATGATATTTGTGAAGTTAGGAGAAGGGATGGTTAAGCCCATGTCTTTGAACTACGGTGTTGGGTCAGACAGCCAAGGCAGATATTTGCACGGCAAATATTTTTATCCCTAACTAATCACTTGGTGAGTCCAGTGTGGGTGGAGGTTTTTGGGGGTGATGGAGGGGTACGGGGGGCTGACGTGGTGGCCTGGCACATTCCTCATGTCAATGACACCTTTGTTCCAGGGGATTGTGGGAAAAGTCAAACAGGGTGATCTCTAGAGTGGGCCACTGGATGGCCGGAGCTGTCGACTAATTGCTCCTGTTCCGCTAGGCCACGTGGATGGATGCATGCACGAGACCCACACAAACTTACAGCCATGCTAGCCCTAGCCAGACCAAGGCACACTGCATGGCTCCAGGGCCAGGCTTAGTTAGTTATCCCAGGGGCCTTGTCCACAGGATGCCTAATGTTTACTGGATGCCACAGGTGTGTCTGGGAATACATTTTAGAAGTACCTCTCAGGTTTTACACCTAGTGACATATGGCTCTGGGTTGGACAAACTAATAACATGTCTTCCAATGGCCATCCTGCATCCTGCTTTCTTGATTCATGGTCTCAAAAAGGCTAGGCGCACGCACGCACGCACACGCACACGCACACGCACACGCACACACACACACACACACACACACGTAATACTACACATGTTAGCATCCTTCCCTAGTCACCCGTTTGGTGACTGTCTGCATTTACTTTTTATTAAAATATTCCTAATCACCATGGAGACAGCGCCAGCCGAGAGAGCAGACAGGAGGCGTGATGGACAAATTAGTCAGAAGTGCTGCCTAAATGGATGGTAAGGGCAGAGGGGGGGAAGGGAGAGTGAGTATATATGTGAGAGAGGGAATCAGAGAGAGAGACCAGGAAAGAGAGAGGAACAGAGAACCATCTCCATTTCACCATTCAGCTGTGCCTCATATTGCCGAAGCACTCCGCCAGATCACAACCCACTAACTGATAGAGAAACAAATTAAGGAAAGGCTGTTCAAATAGATATGCTTCTAAAGGAGATTTAAGGAGTGGAACTGATTGTTCATGTTGGATTCCGGCGCTTCAGAGCCCTCACCCAGGGGGCTTGGCTTTCAAAGCTGGGTGACTCGCACACAGAAACAGTCCATTAACAAAGTTCACCTCTCCTCAGTGCCCCCTTCCTCCTCCTTCCTTACAGACCCCTCCCCTCTCCTCAGTGCCCCCTTCCTCCTCCTTCCTTACAGCCCCCCTCTCCTCTCCTTCCACACCAGCCCTCTCCTCTCCTTTCCTCAGTACCCCCTTCCTCCTCCTTCCTTACAGCCCCCCCTCTCCTCTCCTTCCACACCAGCCCTCTCCTCTCCTTTTCTCAGTGCCCCCTTCCTCCTCCTTCCTTACAGCCCCCCTCTCCTCTCCTTCCACACCAGCCCTCTTCTCTCCTTTTCTCAGTGCCCCCTTCCTCCTCCTTCCTTACAACCCCCCTCTCCTCTCCTTCCACACCAGCCCTCTCCTCTCCTCAGTGCCCCCTTCCTCCTCCTTCCTTTACAGCCCTCCTCTCCTTTCCTCAGTGCCTCCTTCCTCCCCCTTCCTTACAGCCCCCCTCTCCTCTCCTCAGTGCCCCCTTCCTCCTCCTTCCGTACAGCCCCCCTCTCCTCTCCTTCCACACCAGCCCTCTCCTCTCCTTTCCTCAATGCACCCTTCCTCTCCTCTCCCTCGACACCAGCCTTCTCATAAGCAGCAAAGTAATTATCTACTGACTTTTAGCTACTCAACTGAACGCAGCAGCCCAGTTCTTGCTAATGATGTTCCAGGGAGCTGTGCTTTAATATATAGGCTGGGGACAATCTGAGTGTGGTGAATAGAGGGTCGGAGTTACAGTCCTGATTACGATGACTACTGGTGGGGTTACAATAAAATAAATAGCTGCAGGTTTAAAGAAGGACAGAGACCATTGGCCATACACAGAAACAGAATGGTTCTGAACAGCACAGAGCACAGAGCAGTAGCTCGGCCATTGAGTTCCTGGATTAGAGTGTCATGGGACCAGGCAGGACCATTACCCTTGCCTGGCTACCCATCCACATCACACCGGCCAACTGACATTTCTTCCCCACGATGAGTCTTGATTTGCCTCCCTCCCCAATGATTTCTAGAAAGAGAAACACATTCTGAACATTCTGATTGGTTCCAGAAACCAACACGATCAACTTTGATACTCTGATTGGCTAGATTTGTTCGAGACGATCCAATCGCTGATTCATTTGTTTTGTACAACGCCCCTCATTTTGAAGTCACACAAACAACTTGTAGGATGGCAGTTTCATACTGAATGTATGTAGCGAAAGCGAGATCAAGGGAATTACATTCAGGGTGAGTCCTCAGGCAACCATTACCCCTGAGTAAAGGAGCTCAAACCCAACCCTCTCACTCAGATGGAGAGGAAAAGACTGCCTGCTAGAATGAAGCCTGCCGCAGTCTAACAGATAAGTGCCGCAAAATTACTGTAAGTGGAGCAAAATGAGGGAGATGGGTTTCTTCCTGATGGTCCGAGAGTCTCAAGATCAATTTTCATTGATGAATGCTTCAGAAGATGATCTCTTTTGGACTTGGCGGTGAGATAAATGAACTGGTGACCAGAGAGGTTCAGGTTGAAATCCCAGGTTGGGAAATGTTGATATAGGTTGTTAACCTTCACTTTAGTCAGTCTTGGATTATTCTAGCCCTGGCCTTCAGATTCCCGCCCATGTTGTTCTTTAAAGTTGTTATTTATCATTTTTATTTCTCTGCATTTGTTGTAACTTTATCGCTGTGCTCTGTTCTGTGTGTCTGTGGTCTTGAGGGCAAGGAAATAGTTCAAGATGATATGCTTCAATGTGAGCAAGGTGCATTATACAGATTTCACAGACAGTGCTCTGCTCAAGACATGGAGACTTGAGATTAGTGTGAGAGTCAGACATTGAATGAGGTGCAGTAGTGAAGGTTTTTATTTGATGGGAAAAGAGGAGTGGAAAAGGAGAGGAAATCTCTGAGGAGGAGAGATAGAGAGAACAAGAGCCAGAGAGAGAGAGAGAGAGAGAGAGAGAGAGAGAGAGAGAGAGAAAGAGAAATATATGGATGGCAGGCAGCAATTACTGAGGCTCCATGCGCAAAGAGCTGTGTGTGTGTGTGAGAGTGAGAGAGAAAAAGAAAGATAGGGAGGGAGGGAGAAAGAGAGGAGGGAGAGGGAGGATTGAGATCTCTGCCTGGGCCCCTGCTGACACTCATACAGGCAGATCACAGGCTCATCATGTCAGCTCTGTTTGTGGCAACCCTCCCTCATCAAATGACAAATTTGCTCCACGTTTACCTTTATCAGATCTGGGGAGGGGAGCGAAGGAAAAGAGATGAGAGAACGGGGGGGGGGGGGGGGGGGGGGGGTTGCGAGTGCCTCTCTGCCACCGCCATCGTCAAGGGGCCAATTACTTGCTCCTCCGACAGCAACTCTGCCATCCCAGCCTTTCATTCGGCCGCCTGCCCTCTTCCTCCTCGTCGTCTCTACTGCCACTGCAACATCTGCCTCTGAATATGCAATGAGTTTGTCAAGGAAGAGAAAACCCTACATCCTGCACAAAGCTAATATTTGTGAACATCAAACCTGTCTGTTGTGGCTTGAGCGGGATGCTGCCGGTGCTGCTGGGAGTCTCTCCTCCTCCAGCGGTAAGATTACTGGCCCTGTTACTGACTCCTCGCCTCGCTGCCCTCCTACTCCTCCTCCTCTTCCTCTCTTCCCCATTGGCCATCCTCCCCTTATCGCCCATGCTGGTCCATCATTTTCTAATGGAGTCTTAATTAACTGGACCAGGGCTCATCAGTGTGGTAATTACTGTGGAATGCTTGCCTTTCAAAATGAAAACACTATACCAACAATTTCTTTAATTTGTGTTTTTTTCATCAGAAATGATTGCTTATGGGTACCTTCATGTGTGTGTAAATTATTACTGTTCTCAGAATGTTAATGAATGATTTTTGATGTGTATGAAAATGTTTTTCTTTTTGCAAAATGCTATATACTACATCCATTGTGTAGCTGGAATAGAATGTTCGTATCATGTATATTTTAAATGTGAAATGTGGTTTTCTCACCTAGCTATCTTAAGATGAATGGATAAGAGCATCTGCTAAATTACTAAACTGTCAAATCTAATATTGAATACTTAATTTTTTGTATTTTTTTTTACCATGTCACAAATGCGCCATTTGTACATTTCTTAATAAAAAACGTAGCTATTTGTTCAACTTGACTGTGTAAAACCTAGCAGTGAGGTGGATATACAGCATTATTTGTCCCTGTGAACTGAAACCGTCAAGGGATAGATTTTAAACAAATGCATGTCTGTCCTAGAACAACCCCATGTGAAAAAACACCACTCTCTTTCATCATTTACCAATATTTCTGAAAATATATATAGCGTTTTGGAATCAAACTCTTCAATTTATCAAAGTTTGACCCCCGAAAAGGAGACAGTGAAGGCTTGGGACTAACTGTGTTGTTTTTGTATAGCTTTTGTATTTGTAGTATATTGTGACCTGGTAGGCAGAATGATCAGGACAAGAGGATCACAGGAGTGCCAACAGTGACTGTAAATGAATGAAGATCCCCTTGAATAAAGATCTCCATCATCTGACTACACTATCATACATGTCCCAGAATGAGGAAATGAAGAGAAAACGATATCCTCTTCTCTGTCACAAGGTAGAGAGAGAGACAGAACAAGAGCCAGGGACACACAGAAAGAGAGAGAGAGAGAGAGAGAGAGACATCCTCTTCCCTCCCCTCTGGTTTTCTCTTGGAAATCTTTGGAACGCAATCAACACTTAATGAGTGAGAGAGATGAAGAGAGAGAGTGAAATAGAGAGAGATGAAGAGAGAGATGAGGCGAGAGAGTGAAATAGAAAGATGAGGCGAGAGAGTGAAATAGAGAGAGATGAGGCAAGAGAGTGGAATAGAGAGAGATGAAGAGATAGCTGAAGTGAGAGAGTGAAATAGAGAGAGATGAAGAGAGAGAGTGAAATAGAGAGAGATGAAGAGAGAGAGTGAAATAGAGAGGGATGAAGTGAGAGAGTGAAATAGAGAGAGATGAAGTGAGAGAGTGAAATAGAGAGAGATGAAGTGAGAGAGTGAAATAGAGAGAGATTAAGTGAGAGAGTGAAATAGAGAGAGATGAAGTGAGAGAGTGAAATAGAGAGTGAAATAGAGAGAGATGAAGTGAAAGAGTGAAATAGAGAGAGATGAAGTGAGAGAGTGAAATGGAGAGAGATGAGGCGAGAGAGTGAAATAGAGAGAGATGAGGCGAGAGAGTGGAATAGAGAGAGATGAAGAGAGAGAGTGAAATAGAGAGAGATGAAGAGAGAGAGTGAAATAGAGAGAGATGAAGAGAGAGAGTGAAATAGAGAGAGATGAAGTGAGAGAGTGAAATAGAGAGAGATGAAGAGAGAGTGAAATAGAGAGAGGTGAAGTGAGAGTGAAATTGAGAGAGATGAAGTGAAAGAGTGAAATAGAGAGAGATGAAGTGAGAGAGTGAAATGGAGAGAGGAGGCGAGAGAGTGGAATAGAGAGAGATGAAGAGAGAGAGTGAAATAGATAGAGATGAAGTGAGAGAGTGAAATAGAGAGAGATGAAGTGAGAGAGTGAAATAGAGAGAGATGAAGTGAGAGAGTGAAATAGAGAGAGATGAAGTGAGAGAGTGAAATAGAGAGTGAAATAGAGAGAGATGAAGTGAGAGAGTGAAAGAGAGAGATGAAGTGAGAGAGTGAAATAGAGAGAGATATAGAGAGAGATGAAGTGAGAGAGTGAAATAGAGAGTGAAATAGAGAGAGATGAAGTGAGAGAGTGAAATAGAGAGAGATGAAGTGAGAGAGTGAAATAGAGAGTGAAATAGAGAGAGATATAGAAAGAGATGAAGTGAGAGAGTGAAATAGAGAGTGAAATAGAGAGAGATGAAGTGAGAGAGTGAAATAGAGAGAGATGAAGTGAGAGAGTGAAATAGAGAGAGATGAAGTGAGAGAGTGAAATAGAGAGTGAAATAGAGAGAGATGAAGTGAGAGCGTGAAAGAGAGAGATGAAGTGAGAGAGTGAAATAGAGAGAGATATATAGAGAGATGAAGTGAGAGAGTGAAATAGAGAGTGAAATAGAGAGAGATGAAGTGAGAGAGTGAAATAGAGAGAGATGAAGTGAGAGAGTGAAATAGAGAGTGAAATAGAGAGAGATGAAGTGAGAGAGTGAAATAGAGAGTGAAAGAGAGAGATGAAGTGAGAGAGTGAAATAGAGAGTGAAATAGAGAGAGATGAAGTGAGAGAGTGAAATAGAGAGAGATGAAGTGAGAGAGTGAAATAGAGAGAGATGAGGCGAGAGAATGAAATAGAGAGAGCGACAACGAGAGGGAGACACTCTGACAGCTGTCTTTTCCCCAGGCAGCTCTCTGTCTCTGCAGGCTATATATATATATATATATATATATATATATATATATATATATATATATATATATATATATAGAGAGAGAGAGAGAGAGAGAGAGAGAGAGAGAGAGAGAGAGAGAGATGGGAGAGATGAAAAGAGGAGAGGGGCAGAGAAAGAGATTATAGAGAGAGGGACAGGAGATTGACAGAGAGGGAGTGGGAGAGAATAGAGAGAGTGAAAGAGAGAGAGATATTGAGGAAAGGGAGAGAGCATTAGCATAATGTCCTCCACCACAGTAGGTCCCTGAGGCTCCCCGTGCTGGATAACAGAGGGCCAATACTCTTAATTCAATCTCTTTATTTTTTCTAATACTTCAGAAATTAATAATTCTGCCCCCCCCCCCCCCCCCCCACACACACACACACACAAACCACCGTGAGCGCTGAGCTGAGCTGCCTAACTTTGTAACTTTAACCCAACCAATTGATGTGAACAGGCCTTGAGGCAGACCTGCTAATGAATGGATAGAGGAGAAAGAGGAAAGTTAAAAGATGGTCTTTTATAAAGTAATTTAAGAAAATCCTGTTAGCTGGATCAAGTACAAGAGTATAATTTCTCAAAATGGGAAAAATAAGAGCTTTTTCCCCTCGCTCACTGAAAATGTAGGAGTTAGAGAGATAAAGAGAAGGAATCAATTGAGCCAGTAAATAGTGCTGATTGCAGAGGGGTTGGGATGGTAGGATGGCACGTGGCGGTGGGATGGGGGCACTGTGTTAAAGTAGATAGAGCCCTGCCACAGGCTCACTAATCACACTGCACCTCCCACATTGACAGGCCAGTTCAGGGCTAGGCTGAGGTTGTGGCTGGGTAGCCGCAGGCACTCAGGATGGTTGCCCATAGTGGATACAGTATGTAGGACTGAACAAGCCTGTTCATGTTTGCTAATGTTCACTGCAATAAGCCAGTCAAATCAAATCAAATTGTATTCATCACGTTTTGTAAACAACAGGTGTAGATTAACAGTGAAATGCTTACTTATTGGCCCCAACGTGGCGGCAGGCAGCCTAGTGGTTAGTGCATTGGGCCAGTAACCGAAAGTTTGCTGGATCGAATCCCGAGCTGACAAGGTATAAATCTGTCATTCTGCCCCTGAGCAAGGCAGTTAACCCACTGTTCCCTGGGCTCCGAAGACGTGGATGTCGATTAAGGCCCCCTGCACCTCTATGATTCAGAGGGGCTGGGTTAAATGTGGAAGACACATTTCAGTTGAAGGCATTCAGCTGTACCACTGACTAGGTATCCCCCCCTTTTCCCAATGCAGAGAGAAAGAAAATAGAGAAATAATAGAAAAGTAAAACACGTAATAATAAATACACAATGAGGAACGATAAATTAGCTAGATGTACCAGCACCGAGTCTATGGAAGAGATGTGAATGACATTTAATGAAAAAAAAAATGTTACTATAGTTGCGAATTTAATAAGGAGTATTGTAAATGACTGTGTGTAACTGCATTTATTTTGATGTCATTGTTTTTACATTAAAATAATAAGCCACTGATAACTTTGCCGAGAATATCAAGTCTGAAAAGAGATCATTAACATAAAAACCGTTTTTTTCTTCGGTTTGATTTGATTTACCTTACAAAAATATACATGTTATTTGTGTGAACTGAGGTGTCCAGGTTATCTGCTGTAGTCAGTGTGTCCCAGTGTTGTCTTCTCCAGGCCTTGTATTAACACTGACACTACAGTGTGGACACATCCACAGCCTGTTAACCAGACAGACGATATACTACCGGAGATCAAATCAGATTATCACACAGTTGCCATCTCAAAGGGAAGTGATCCGTCACAAAGGCTTGGCCAGGCTCAGTCAGTCAAGAGTGTCAGTAAGTTAATTGCAGAAATGTGGTGGTCTCGTAAAGGTATATTCAGTGCGAAGAGATACCTGAACCTCTATTCACTCTTTTATAGACTGGATAAACTCGACGGCCTTGATAGCTTTGGTCTCAGGGATTGAGTGAAGGAATAATACAACCATTATGAAGGTATGATAATTGTATGGTCAAGGTCACTTTATAGGTTGCTTTTTAACAGAAATGTCCATTACCGTAATATGAGTAGCATGTGTTGAAAAATGTGTCTAAACTGCAGTGGACAATTTCCCCTGGATAAGAAAACGCTTGCTTCATATGCACTATAAAACATCTTCTAATACAACATGATAACATTAATCATTATTTTAGAATATATATATTTATATTGTAATATCCCCGTGTCTAATTGTGTGTTATGTGTAAGTCGTTGCAAGTGTAGAACTGATATCTCAAACAAATATTGCTTCCACATTGGCCTATCTACAATTACAATAATATTGAACTAGCCTTAAAACACTGTAATTACACAATTATAGATGATTAATTATATGAAATACAAAATCTATCCAAATGTATCCTCTAATCATTAACATGTAACAACAGTGAGATATTCACATTTTAATATTGAAAATAAAGGCCTAATTGCATCCTATACACTCACAGGATATTTAGCAAAACAGAAATTGTTGTGCAAATGATTTAGATGTACATGTAGTACAGTAAGCCCAGACATTGACCATAAAACCCCTGGATCAGGCGATCCCCCTCTGTACAATGCTCTCATTGATACAGTGTGGATGACTGCTCTCTGAAGGTATGCCAAACAGCGTGTGTATTTGATGTTAAATCCCCTGTGTATTTTATGACTGGAAAGTAATTGTAAGTATTTGTATTTGTTTCTTTTGCTGTGGTGTGTTCTGGGTAATTCTTAATACCTTCCAGAGATTATACGGTAACTCCCAAACTCCCATGATTATAATTAAGCCTGACTTGGATATAAAATGAGCAAATACCAATTTAGTTTTGCAACGTGTGAGGGAGCATCTCTGTGTTTCTCCTCTGTGTCCCCTTGTGTCTCTATTTCTGTATATGCTCTGGTATCTGTGTTTTATGTTTGATGGTTGTCTCTGTGTGTGTGTGTGTGTGTGTGTGTGTGTGTCTGTTTGCCTGTGTGTGTGTGTGTGTGTGTGTGTGTGTGTGTGTCTGTTTGCCTGTGTGTGTGTGTGTGTGTCTGTTTGCCTGTGTGTGTGTGTGTGTGTGTGTGTGTGTCACTGTGTCAGAGGAAAGTCTTGCTGGAGAAGAAGACGGGCAAAGGGCAGGTTTGGTGAGGCATGGAGACTGCAATCATCTCCCCTCTGGCAAAATTCACAAGCATTCCCCCATCCATGCTCTCTTCTTTCTGTTCTTTATCTGTCATACACTGTCTCCACAGCTCTCTCTTTCTCTCTCTCTGCGTCACTTACAAAGGCAGCGGTTTCCTCCTCCAAAATGAGGCCACGCACGGAAGGTATGCAAATTAATCATTGCTCGTGGATTAGAATGGGACACCATATACCCTAAATCATGATTGTCAATCATGGCTGGGGATTAAGGGATATGGGCTTACAGACCTAAAAAAGCTACATTTCACCCCGCAGGAAGATCCCCATTGTGAGCAGCTCTGAGGAAGAAAGAGTTCTTCAGGGGAGGAGAGCAATACTAGAGCACTACTGCCCTCTGCTGGCCTACTAGAGGTACTGAACCATTTCTACTACAGCAGCACGGCTACTCATTCCACATGGGAAAATACTTGGGAGGAGAGCACAGAACACATTCATTTACATTTGATCTACCCTCAAGGCAAATGCTTGATGAAACAAAAGCATGTGTTGTTGTGTTGACGTAGTGTTTCATCTTTAGTCGAGGAGAGAGCGGGAGCTCTGTTTCTCTCTGCCAAGTATGGTGGCTCAGTGGGGTGCTGCAGATGTTTCTATTGGAAAACAACCCAAACCCATGATCAAGACACCTAACTGCTCACATCCCAGGGTTGGGTGAGTGCTATTGAACCTAGCTGTTGTTTTGTGTGTATGTATGTGTGCATTTGCATGTGTGCACTATGCATGCGTGTGTGGGTAAGTGATACAGATCAGAAACTAAAAGTAGCATTGAGACAATTTATATTGGGATTTCTTGTGAGATGTCAACCCTGTTTATCACAGACAGAGATCCATGCTTAGCTGATTTTGTGTGCAGGCCCCGAAGCCCGGAGCCCTCAGTCAGAGTGCCAGTCTGTTCCTGTGGAGCAGTCAAACAGACAAGCCCAGCCAAGAGCGTGCACAGCGCAGGCATCGAGCCAGGAAACAGGAAAATGATGAACAGTATTAATAGAGTTATGGCATAGAGGGAAGGAGTGGGAGAGAACAAAGCACACCACCACACATTGGTTTAATATTACCAAAAGGATGGTGGTGGATGATTAAATGATTTGAGGGAGGGCTCAATTGGGCCACAGTGGACTATGCCTTCACTATGACAAGAGTGAAGCGAAGGAGGAGAGCATTGGCATCAGTCTCATTCTGCCTAGTGAATTTCCAGGATGCCCAAGACTAAAGGTGGCATGACACCTGTGCCATGTTGGGCCTGGCTGGCACACTCTGGGCAGTGGGTCAAGGCCAGGGCAAAATCTACAACACATTAAGAGAGCCTGGCGGGGTAAGTGTCTGGCACGATGCCCACCTCCTGACTCCTGTAGTGACGTAGTGACATCCTGGAGAATGGCTTTTGAAAAGGGGCAGCACATGAACAACAACCCATTCTATCTATTCAGTTGGAAAGCACCCTGTTTGCAACCCCTATCATAGCTGTATCCAACCTGCCTTTTGATTATGCTCTATTAATATGCACTGGGACTCCTTTTGCATCTGGACTCCCTCTTTCCAAGCCATACTGTAGATGTCAAGTGACAAATGTCTGATATGAAATGTAGATAGGGTCAACAGGCAGTTAAATAGCACCAGTTATTGCTGGCTCTGGCATCATTAATCTGATTCCCACATCAAAGAGGCTGATGAGGGGTGTTGTATGAATACAAAGCTGCCCACAATACAAGTGTTAATTACTTGGTGTCTAATTTGAAGGGGGATCCTTAACACCCTCCCAGCCTGGCTGCTACAGCTCCCACACCTGAGTCATCTCTCTGATGATGGCAGGAAAATCAAATACATAAGTGAAATTGATACAAGCCGCCGGCAGACGAAAGAGCAAGTGCTAATCACTATGCATCATTAGGTGAAGATTTAGCTTAAACGTGTTTAGCAGGAATTAAGCAAAGCTGTTGTTGACATGGATTGACTGCTGTAATGCTTTATTGTCAGTGCTCCAGGAGGCAGAGGGAGGACCGGCATGTATGGGAGGGAGACGCCGAAAGCAGGGATTTGTGGGATTCTGAAGGACTAGCTGGGCTTGTAGCGTAGAGAGTGGACAAACTGAAAGTGCTATGACATCTTAGTGTGGAAGAGGGGGTTGCTGGAAGACTGGTGTTGAGTGGGGATGATGGGGGAGAATATGACCTGCGGAGACAAAGATCAACAAAGATATTGACGGACAGAGCAGAGGACTGGAGGAATCAGACTTCCTCTTAACAGAACACACAATAAATGGAGTTTCAAGAGTTGTTGCTGTTGAATATGTAGCTTAAGTAGAACACTCAAGAGGCTAGCGTTTGAAACAGAATGTCTTTCATTTGAATACAATAACACACGCCAAGAACAAATGACAAAACAATCAATCCACTTTTCATATTGCCTAATGGAGATCACTCTTGACAAGGAGACATCTTCCTTCCTGAGGGTGTGAGTGACAGAGAATTAGCCTGGTGACACTGCAGGTTGGTAGGTTTGGTAGCTTAAGAGAGGGGCACTCTGTATCTGGCCACTAATACAGGTGTAATTGCTGGCTGAGCTCTACCTGAGCCTGCTGGGTGAGGATAAAGCTCAGGGAGAGTGGAGGAAAAGAGAGAGGAGGGAAAGTGAATTAATGGGTTTGGATGCATGTTCTGCATTTCCTTGTTTAGGAAGTTCAGAAATGATTGATAGATAAAAACATGCACAGTACATATTTGGTATTTTTACAAGTTGAATAAGGTTCTTTGGCTACATCCAGATGCTTGCATTCTTGCAGAACTGCCTTTCAATCTGAACAGGAAAAAGCAAGAGGAAATAGTGCCGTCGGGAAAGTATTCCACAGTATTCCACATTTTGTTACTTTACGGCCTAACTCTAAAATGTATTAAATTAGAAACAACAATCCTCAGCAATCAAATTTTGGCAAAAATATAAAAAATAAATACAGATCTGTGGAAGGGTACCAAAATATTTCTGGAGCATTGAAAGTCCCAAAGAACACAGTGGGCTCAATCATTCTTAAATGGAAGAAGTTTTGAACCACCAAAACTCTTTCTAGAGCTGGTCGCCCAGACAAACTGAGCAATCGGGGGAGAAGGGCCTTGGTCAGGAAGGTGAACCCAATGGTCACTCTGACAGAGCTCGAGAGTTCCGCTGTAGAGATTAGAGAACCTTCCAGGAGGTCAACCATATCTGCAGCACTCCACCAATCAGGCCTTTATGGTAAAGTGGCCAGACGGAAGTCACTCCTCAGTAAAAGGCACATGACAGCTCGCTTGGCACATGACAGCCCTACGTTGAAGCATGGTGGTGGCAGCATCATGCTGTAAGGATATTTTAGCAGCAGGGACTGGGAGACTAGTCAGGATCGATACAAAGATGAACAGATCAAAGTACAGAGAGATCCTTGATGAAAACTTGCTCCAGAACACTCAGGACCTCAGACTGGGGCAAAGGTTCACCTTCTAATAGGACAATTGACCCTAAGCACACAGCCAAGACAACGCAGGAGTTGCTTCAGGACAAGTCTCTGAATGTCCTTGAGTGGCCTAGCCAGAGCCAGGACTTGAACATCTACGGAGAGACCTGAAAATAGCTGTGCAGCGACGCTCCCCATGCAACCTGACAGAACTCTGCAGAGAAGAATGGGAGAAGCTCCCCAAATACAGGTGTGCCAAGCTTGTAGCATCATACCCATGACGACTTGAGGCTGTAATCGCTGACAAAGGTGCTTCAACAAAGTACTGAGTAAAGGGTCTGAATACTTATGTAAATGTGATATCAGTTTCTTTAATAAATGATCAACCATTTCTAAAAACCTGTTTTTGCTTTGTCATTATGGGTTATTGTGTGTAGATTGATGAGGGGGGAAAAACACTACGTAATGCATTTTAGAATGAGGCTGTTCGGTAACAAAATGTGGAAAAAGTCAAGGGGTCTGAATAATTTCCGAATGCACTGTATATCTTCCTCAACCAGGGGTTTGATTGAATGTAGAACAAGAACAGTTTTCTGTTTTTTTGTCTCCGTATCCAGACAGACGCCCTGCCCTGCGTGTGTTTGTGTGTGTAAACGAGTGTCGATGCAGGAGCTGCTCAGACTGTGGCGGTTGACGAGTAAGAGGGAACAAGTCTTATCCAGCTCTCCAGTATTGACAGTGTTACTAATCCCCTCCAGCTGCTCAAACACCCCCCGAAAAAAACCATCCCTCCCATTTACCCATGCAGGGCGTCCCTGGGGGCAGGCTGTGCCTTAGCCTCCTCTCCAGTTATAGTCTATAGCCGGGGCCCATTCCCCCCACCCCTACCCAGGCAGCATGTATTAATCGCTGCTAAAACAAATCGTTTTCAAATGTTTGGTAGAAGGCCCAGTGTTTGCACCAGGGCCTAACAAAATATTTTTTACAAGCTATCCAGTTGTGATTAGGGCTGGGAGAATTTAATTTCCGTGGCATTGATAATAATATTAGCCTAATTAATGATGTTGTTTGACTTTGCTCAGCACTCTGTGTACCTTCTACACAACACTAGCCAGCCGAAGCTGTGGCTGAGTGCTCAGCCATCTCCATCTCGCCCCGTCTCTCCAGTCCATGACGACTGCACACATTTCATGAACCGCTAGATGTCTAATCCCTCGAACAGATTCTGTTCCTGGAGTCTAGAGAACTTTACTCTTTTAGGGAGAAATTACTCTGAGTCTGGCATGTTAAGAATACCTAATGAGTTATATAAGTCTATTCCTATCACTTCCAGCACCAAGCCTACTCTCTCACTGAGTTCTTACATTTCAAACTCTTTCTTCAAGGTTATTGTTAATGAAAATGAGACAAATTAAACACACATTTTTTTTTATGACTCATTAAGGTAAACAGCAGTATACTGGGAATAGCTTAGCATAATACATAACTTCAGGTTTGGTCTCACCGACACTGATAGACAGACAAACAATTACCACCATAGAGAACACGGAGGCACAGCGATCTTGACCCTCCCTGGCCTCCTGTAGGCCCTGTGAAGTCCACTTAACTTTCACTCATTATCTCCTTAAGCGATGAAGAGAAGTCCACAATGGAGAGCACGGATGGTAAGCCTCGTTGGATAAGCAGGTGTTGATCTATGCAATTACAATGACACATTCACTGACCTCTCGGACCTGTCATCTTAGCCACAGACGGACCACCCAGGACCCCCGAGTGGTTCTCAGACATGATTACGGCTGGGATCACAGCCAGTGTGTTGACCCCTCACCTCTCCCTTGAGGTCAGGGGTCAGAGAGAGGTGGTCATGTGACTCTCTCTGGCAGGCACAGCGGAGCTCTTTAGCAGGCTTGGTTCGGGAGGAGAGAGAGAAGGATGTTGGTGAGAGTAGATTCCTCTGGGAGTTCTGTATGAGGGGTGGCTGTTTCCAGTATGCAGTCAGTCAGTGCCATGACAGGCCTGAGCTATGAAGAGCTCAACTTTCTCTTTGCAGTAGCTTTTAAAGTCTGTTCCTGTGTACAAGTGCAGCCACAGAATATACATTTGGCACAATCAAAACAAAATGTCGCTTTATGTTAAAGTTGAAAGCTTGGAAATCCAAGGTTGATTTTACCGGTAATATGACACAATCATGTTTTGGTGGATTAGTATTTCAAAACAAGAGTCATATACATTTCAAATTATTTGTGTTGCAGAAGTCAAGGGCAAATTTTAGGTGAAAGGTGCAGTGAAAATGTGTTGTTTTACAGCACGTGTCAAACTCATTCTACGGAGGGCTGAGTGTCCGCGGGTGTTCATCCTCCCTTGACCTTAATTCATCAATCAAGTACACTGATTAGTAAGGAACTCCTCACAACTGGTTGTCCAGGTCTTAATTGAAAGGAAAACCAAAAACCAGCAGATACTATGCCCTCCGTTGAATGAGTTTGACAGCCCTGTTTTACAGGGTCAGTCATAGTAGTATCGCACCCCTGGAGCAAACTAGGGTTAAGTGCCATGCTCAAGGGCACATAAACAGATTATTCACCTTGTCGGCTCGAGTATTCGAACCAGCGACCTCTCGGATACTGGCCCAATGCTCTAACCCAGGGTTTCTTAAACTTTATCAGCTCGAGATCCAAATGAGAAATTGACCGTACTCCTGTGATCCTCCAACAAACCAAATTAAGAAGAAATAGTGTTTGATTATATATGTATTCTCATAACTGGTGACCCACCTCCCACAAACTCAGGGCCCACTTTGGGTCCCGACCCATAGTTTAAGAAACCCTTCTCTAACCTCTAGGCTATCTGTAGACCAACTGTGAATGGCGGTGGTCTTTCTTGGCCTCTAGGATGGACAAAGCAAAAGGTGCTACTGCAGATGAGAATGAAAGACTAACTCAGTGAAGACTCCATCCAGGTTGGCTGAATTCCGTTTCCATGGTGAGTTTTGTGAAATCATAGGCCGTGGTGATTGGACGGACCGATGGCTGGACAGTGACGCATTGGCCAGGGCCATTAGCTGAAGTGTCGTCCCAGTCTGGCCTGGCGGTAGTCCACTCTCAGCTGTACGAAGGCGTGCAGAAGGTTCCGATCCAGGTTGGTGAGCTGCTCCCCGGAGCAGACCTGTTTGAGGTTGTCTGGGGCAACCACCAGGAGGTTACACAGGGCGTGGAGCGTGTCAAAGAGCTGCAGCACAAGAGGAACCTGGGGGACAGACAGTGAACCATTAGGAACCAGAGGATCCTGGGGGACAGACAGTGAACCATTAGGAACCAGAGGATCCTGTGGGACAGACAGTAAACCATTAGGAACCAGAGGATCCTGGGGGACAGACAGTAAACCATTAGGAACCAGAGGATCCTGTGGGACAGACAGTAAACCATTAGGAACCAGAGGATCCTGTGGGACAGACAGTAAACCATTAGGAACCAGAGGATCCTGTGGGACAGACAGCAAACCATTAGGAACCAGAGGATCCTGGGGGACAGACAGTAAACCATTAGGAACCAGAGGATCCTGTGGGACAGACAGTAAACCATTAGGAACCAGAGGATCCTGTGGGACAGACAGTAAACCATTAGGAACCAGAGGATCCTGTGGGACAGACAGTAAACCATTAGGAACCAGAGGATCCCGTGGGACAGACAGTAAACCATTAGGAACCAGAGGATCCCGTGGGACAGACAGTAAACCATTAGGAACCAGAGGATCCTGTGGGACAGACAGTAAACCATTAGGAACCAGAGGATCCTGGGGGACAGACAGTAAACCATTAGGAACCAGAGGATCCTGTGGGACAGACAGTAAACCATTAGGAACCAGAGGATCCCGTGGGACAGACAGCAAACCATTAGGAACCAGAGGATCCTGTGGGACAGACAGTAAACCATTAGGAACCAGAGGATCCTGTGGGACAGACAGTAAACCATTAGGAACCAGAGGATCCTGTGGGACAGACAGTAAACCATTAGGAACCAGAGGATCCTGTGGGACAGACAGTAAACCATTAGGAACCAGAGGATCCTGTGGGACAGACAGTAAACCATTAGGAACCAGAGGATCCTGTGGGACAGACAGTAAACCATTAGGAACCAGAGGATCCTGTGGGACAGACAGTAAACCATTAGGAACCAGAGGATCCTGTGGGACAGACAGTAAACCATTAGGAACCAGAGGATCCCGTGGGACAGACAGTAAACCATTAGGAACCAGAGGATCCTGTGGGACAGACAGTAAACCATTAGGAACCAGAGGATCCCGTGGGACAGACAGCAAACCATTAGGAACCAGAGGATCCTGTGGGACAGACAGTAAACCATTAGGAACCAGAGGATCCTGTGGGACAGACAGTAAACCATTAGGAACCAGAGGATCCTGTGGGACAGACAGTAAACCATTAGGAACCAGAGGATCCTGTGGGACAGACAGTAAACCATTAGGAACCAGAGGATCCTGTGGGACAGACAGTAAACCATTAGGAACCAGAGGATCCTGTGGGACAGACAGTAAACCATTAGGAACCAGAGGATCCTGTGGGACAGACAGTAAACCATTAGGAACCAGAGGATCCTGTGGGACAGACAGTAAACCATTAGGAACCAGAGGATCCCGTGGGACAGAAAAACCATTAGGAACCAGAGGATCCTGTGGGACAGACAGTAAACCATTAGGAACCAGAGGATCCTGTGGGACAGACAGTAAACCATTAGGAACCAGAGGATCCCGTGGGACAGACAGTAAACCATTAGGAACCAGAGGATCCTGTGGGACAGACAGTAAACCATTAGGAACCAGAGGATCCCGTGGGACAGAAAAACCATTAGCGTTCTGCTAGGAGGAATAAACAAAAACCTTTAACTAGGCCAAGAGGCATTTATTCAGTATCATTCCTAGCTCTACATGATGTCAACTGTTGCTACATGCGTAATGATGCTAACTCTGGTGTGACCTCTCACCCGGAAGTCCTTGGCACTTTTGCGGTACTCGGCCACATCGCAGATGGCCAGCATGCCTCCCATGGAGCTGTAGCTGTACTGCTGCAGGTGCTCGTGGATGAGGCGGTGGAAACGCACGCCCAGCTCCGTCAGCACTGTGTCCACGTTCTTACCATCCATGGACTTCCGCACACGCTCCACCTGCCGACTCACATACACACACACCTTGGAGCAGGCCTGGGGAGCACAGGGAGGAAGTAGGAGTCGGACTGTGTAGTTCTGGTGTCAAAGGTCAAGTGAATCAATGTGCAAAAAAATAATTTGCAACTTCTACAACTATGAAGAATTCTCTGGTACTTGCATAAAACAGATGACTTTCAAGTTAAATACAGTTGTTTTTAAATACACTGAAATTCAACAACATATTCTGAACTGCCAGGAGCAGCGTGTTTAACATGGTTTGATTCTCGCTTTGCTTTTCATAAATGAGAGCAGAGGTGGAGGCTGGGTGCAGTTCACCCCTTACTGCGGTGCACTGGATCATGACGTTGTTCTCATCTTCAGGCCTGAAGTCTGTCTTCTTCTGTTCCGTAGCCAGGATGTGCTTCATCTGTCCCACCATGCAGTTCAGTGTCCTGCAGAGAGAGGACAACACCATGACGACCACCCCTAACACACTAATAGGATACATTCACTCATTTCCCATGATGCTGTTGATAACATTTACAACACTTTGTGGTTTACTGACCTGTCTATGCCCGTGTCCAGTTTCACCTCCATCTGTTCAATCACCTCCTTCTTCTTGTGCAGGCACTCTGTCAGTTTGGGAGATGAGCTGGTGGAGACAGAAGGTCCATGAAAGGTCAAAGGCAATAAAAACCTAACACAGAACAACTTTATCTGGACAGCATGAAGCTATCTAGAGAGTTGCTACCTTTTAATGGGGAGGGGGGGGGGGGATGTGTGATTGACAGTTCAGGCCCCACGCTAACCTGATAAGAGGCATTAGGTGGTCGTTGAACTGCTTATCAAACAGGTGGAAGATGGTGTTGGCTTGCTGGACCACATCCAGGAAGTACAGGTTGGCATTCTTGGCATCAGCTGAGGGAATGGCTGTAGAAAGAGAGAAACACACCACTTTTCTTTAGAAAAAAGGCAAAAGAGAACAACAGAAGGATAGAAAGATGAATATACAACACCTACAAATGAAAAGTATCTGCTCAAGGTTTCACAGCCTTTACGGTGTTAGTGAGAGTTAGATGTACCGGAGAGGCCGATTTCCAGTGCGTAGTCGATGTGGTCCATACACAGGTGTTCCACCAGCAGCAGGAAGATGGAGAAGGCGTTCTTAGGCAGGTCCGAGGGATCTGAGAGCTGGTTCACAACACACAGAGACAGGAACTGATTTACTCTCAGCACTCTACAGGGATTTACTGCATGCAGTGTTATTGTCTCTCCTGTAGGTGGAAGCATAGCAGCCTTACCCTGTTGCACCTCTCAAAAGCGTGGCGCGTCTCCTGCAGCAGGTTGACCACCACCTCCTGGGAGAGGAAGGTCTCTCCGTGGGTGTCAATGCTGGGCCCCAGGGGCAGGTTGGTGCGCTGCCTGATCCGCTCCTTCAGCTCCTGGATACTGGGGAGGGGGGGTGCATTAAGGAAAAGGGAAGAGTGAACTCAAAGACCTTGCTATGATGAGGAGTGGAGAGATGAGGAACATACTATTTAAATCCATTTAACTATTTCATCCAACTGAGATCTGACCCCAAGGATGAACAAGAAGTTTTGGGTAAAGGAAGACGAGATGGAAGAGAGGGTCAGGGGGTAGTGGGGTAGAGGTGGTCAGTCACTTCCTACCTGCCCCCACCCTGTGGACGTTTCTGGTGGTTCTTGGAGTCGTAGTAGCGCTGCAGGATCATGGCACTGCGCGTGCGGAGGTAATCTTTCTCCATTTCAATGTAGCTCTCCAGATAGGTGGAGAAGATGTTTTTAATGAGCTTGGACAGGAAGGTGTGTTTGTCTGAGCCCAGGTTGAACTCGGTCAGCTTGGAAGCCAAGGCCGTTGTCCTGGAGACACAGGGTTGCCGCGGTTTCAAAAAAAGTCAGAATAGATGGTATGAGGTGCTTAGAGTGAGAGGTCAAAGGGCGAACAGCAGTATTACCTGGTATAAAGGTCATAGAGGTTTTTGAGGTATTGTTCGACATCAGAGCGGCGGGTTTCATCCAGTTTTTCTTTTACGTGGGCCTGGAACACAAAACTGCTTAGTCAGTCCATCAGAACTGGGTCAGAGAACTAAGACATTTTTAAACCTTGTGGCAGCTGAAGATTTGGTCAATAGGAGAGACTGTCCACTGTACCTGTAGTTTGTTCTCAAAGATGTTCTGGATGAGTTTGGCCATGACGGTCTCTGGGCTCTGGAAGACCTCTCCCACCTGCTTGTTGACCCGCTGGCAGAGGAGTGCAGTGTCTTCAAACACATCACTACGCATGTACGCCCCCTGAACACAGACAGTCAGACAGAGTGAGAAAGAGAGAGAGCGAGAGAGAGGGTTAACCCCATAGAATTAGGAATTAGAATACTAGAATGGATAAAGTATTATGCCAGTAGAAAAGATCAGCCATTTTGGTCAGGGAGTTAGTCAGCCAGTGTGCTGTGATAAGATGGTGTAAAACAATGAATTTGAAGATTATCTGCACAGTATGTTTATTAGCTGACTTACCAGCTAGTTTAAGTGGAATGATTCCATATATTTTCAATTTAACTGCCAATATTCCATACAAATGCAGTCAATCCATAGCCAGACACTGGCTGAAATCAGTTAATGATAGGACTTAGACAAGTCAGAAATGCGAAAGTACTGATTTTGTATTATAACACTCACAGCTTTCCAGGGAAACAAACATTGAGACATTTGTTGTCCGTTTACATATACACTGCTCAAAAAAATAAAGGGAACACTTAAACAACACAATGTAACTCCAAGTCAATCACACTTCTGTGAAATCAAACTGTCCACTTAGGAAGCAACACTGATTGACAATAAATTTCACATGCTGTTGTGCAAATGGAATAGACAACAGGTGGAAATTATAGGCATTTAGCAAGACACCCCCAATAAAGGAGTGGTTCTGTAGGTGGGACCACAGACCACTTCTCAGTTCCTATGCTTCCTGGCTGATGTTTTGGTCACTTTTGAATGCTGGCGGTGCTTTCACTCTAGTGGTAGCATGAGACGAAGTCTACAACTCACACAACTGGTTCAGGTAGTGCAGCTCATCCAGGATGGCACATCAATGCGAGCTGTGGCAAGAAGGTTTGCTGTGTCTGTCAGCGTAGTGTCCAGAGCATGGAGGCGCCATCAGGAGACAGGCCAGTACATCAGGAGACGTGGAGGAGGCCGTAGGAGGGCAACAACCCAGCAGCAGGACCGCTACCTCCGCCTTTGTGCAAGGAGGAGCAGGAGGAGCACTGCCAGAGCCCTGCAAAATGACCTCCAGCAGGCCACACGTGCATGTGTCTGCTCAAACGGTCAGAAACAGACTGGGTGGTATGAGGGCCTGACGTCCACAGGTGGGGGTTGTGCTTACAGCCCAACACCGTGCAGGACGTTTGGCATTTGCCAGAGAACACCAAGATTGGCAAATTCGCCACTGGCGCCCTGTGCTCTTCACAGATGAAAGCAGGTTCACACTGAGCACGTGACAGACGTGACAGTCTGGAGACGCCGTGGAGAAAGTTCTGCTGCCTGCAACATCCTCCAGCATGCCCGGTTTGGCGGTGGGTCAGTCATGGTGTGGGGTGGCATTTCTTTGGGGGGGCCACACAGCCCTCTGTGTGCTCACCAGAGGTAGTCTCACTGCCATTAGGTACCGAGATGAGATCCTCAGACCCCTTGTGAGACCATATGCTGGTGTGGTTGGCCCTGGG
This sequence comes from Oncorhynchus mykiss, assembly GCF_057628025.1. Classification (NCBI taxonomy): domain Eukaryota; kingdom Metazoa; phylum Chordata; class Actinopteri; order Salmoniformes; family Salmonidae; genus Oncorhynchus; species Oncorhynchus mykiss. The sequence goes on from NC_143040.1 coordinate 51,256,755, forward strand.
TTCCTCCTAATGCAAGACAATGCTAGACCTCATGTGGCTGGAGTGTGTCAGCAGTTCCTGCAAGAGGAAGGCATTGATGCTATGGACTGGCCCGCCTGTTCCCCAGACCTGAATCCAATTGAGCACATCTGGGACATCATGTCTCGCTCCATCCACCAACGCCACGTTGCACCACAGACTGTCCAGGAGTTGGCGGATGCTTTAGTCCAGGTCTGGGAGGAGATCCCTCAGGAGACCATCAGCCACCTCATCAGGAGCATGTCCAGGGGTTGCAAGGAGGTCATACAGGCACGTGGAGGCCACACACACTACTGAGACTCATTTTGACTTGTTTGAAGGACATTACATCAAAGTTGGATCAGCCTGTAGTGTGGTTTTCCACTTTAATTTTGAGTGTGACTCCAAATCCAGACCTCCATGGGTTGATAAATTTGATTTCCATTGATAATTTTTGTGTGATTTTGTTGTCAGCACATTCAACTATGTAAAGAAAAAAGTATTTAATAAGAATATTTCATTCATTCAGATCTAGGATGTGTTATTTTAGTGTTCCCTTTATTTTTTTGAGCAGTGTATTTTTTAGGCTATTTATACATAACATTTATAATTATATTACAATATTTTAGGGTAACAATAATTCTATAACAGTAATTATGATATATCCCACATGTTTCTGCCTAAGTAAAAGCAGGAAATGCATCACTTCTTTACTAATGCTTCTATTGCCATTCATTCCAATTAGAATGGTTTGTATTTTAACAATGGCTACCGTTTTCACCCCATTCTGGAACTTTGAGGGTTTATGACATAGAGATCCTATTAAATTACTAGAGGGGCTATGTTGAACCCAGACCTCAGGACTAACCTGTGGTGAGACGACCGAAGCGCTCAGGTACTCTATACTGAGCTGTTATAAAGGGTTCATGTTCAACTGAACACTGCACACTCACCTCCTGGCACTGCTTGATATATACATCCACGCAGTGTGCATAGCCCTGCAGGAAACACAGACATGTCACAATCACACCTGCATGACTTCCACAATCTAACCACCAAAAAATGACAACAAACTGTATGCATAGACGCTGAATGAGACAAGAGCATATTTGTAAGTTACAACACAACTCAAACAATAACACACATCTTCCTTTAATATGGAGACATATCAGAGTGTGTCCAGTGTTTGTGGGTCACCTTGAAGTGTAAGAGGACCGCAGCGACTTCCTGCATGCGGCCAATCTCGCCCCTACGCTGGGCCGCCGTGAACTCCTGGATCAGCTGGCGCTCCAGGTCGTGGTATTTACCTAGACACACACTCAACAGATTTAGTTGCCTTTCTTAGCATGGCTGTGTTATCACTTGTTCATCAATCAGCAACAAATGAGCATGTTGAACGCAAACACTCACTTGCAATCTTGGCCTTAACATCTGCAAACCTGTTAAGAGGACAAGGATAGAGGCATTCATCAGAGAGATATCGGACATTTAAAAAGACTCAAACCCAAAATTATATAACGTGTAGTCCCTTTAATTTGAAGTGAGTTGAATATATTCTCTCCCTCAGAAACAACAGTTAATGCAACCTAACATTGACAAAAATATTTCTGATTTTTCTATGAGATGGGCTAGAGGCAGAGTAGCAGCACCTATACTGTTTACACTATACCACAGAGATCGTGTAATGCTGCCTCCAGGACTACTCACCTGTCGAATGGCAGCTCCTGGGCTATGAGATGCAACTTCTGAATGATATCAGCAGCTTCCTTAATCTGGGAGAGGGAGAAATAGGGGGGAGGGAGACAGAGGAACATAATAAATGGACACCCAGAGAGCAGACCAGCATCTCCACTTAGGGGATCATGTTAAACCAGCCCTCCTCCACCTCTCTGTACACCACGGAGATGATAACAAGCAGCCGCTGCTCACCTGGCTAACGGCATCCACAGCAGCCCTGAGTTAGCGGCATATCCAACTCTGTATTGGTATGCCTCCTCTGAATGGGCTGTAATCCCACAGGAGCCTAAATCGCCTTCAATAATCTGTCCGGCCAGGGATATCTCTCTAAAGAGATGCCCTGTCAAGAACCGCCCACTCCCCCCACCCGACATACACACTCTGGCTGAAAACCCCAGACCTAGGACAGGCCCGCCGTCCGCAACTCCCCGGTTTCTGCAGATGCCTGCCTCAGCTAACATTATTACTCCGCTCCCGTGAGGAGGATCCAGCCTTTCTGCTCGGCAAAGGTTTTCTAAGTATCTGTCCCCCAGCCAAGATTAGCTAAATCCCATGTAAGTAATGTAGCCGTCTCTCTGCAGTCAGGGTTTAGCAGCACTTGTCTCCACGCTGGCGGCCCAGCCCTCCCTTTCAGAAGGATTAGCAGAGCCTTCCCCCTTCAGCTATGCACTCACAGCTTTCCTCTTTCCTCCTCGTCTGGAGGTATGCTCAGAAAAAGGGATCTGTCTGCAATTTCCACATCATGCCTCTCTGGAAGCATTCTCATCCCATGTCCAGCTCCCGTCTCTGAGATTGATTACTGTTTTCCCACTAAAAGGAATTCATTGAGAGAATCCCAAACTCTTCAAAAACAGCTATGATATTCTGATAATACACTATCAAATTGTTGAGGGTTGATAGGGAGGTCGCTCAGATAGTTTTGAACCCTATAGACGGGTTAGCTGACAACTTCACAAAAACAAATGCGAACGCTTCAATGGGGCAGAAGGCTTCGGTGTGTTGCTGTGATTCCGGATGGCCAGATAGCTAACAACAAGGACAAGAAACTGCCATGTTGAGAAACTGCCACATTTCAACTCATTGTACACTATATATACACAAAAGTACGCGGACACCTTCAAATTTGTGAATTTGGCCATTTTAGCCACACCCGTTGCTGACAGGTGTATAAAATCAAGCACACAGCCATGCATTTTCCATAGACAAACATCGGCAGAATGGCCTGTGCAGAAGAGCTCAGTGACTTTCAACATGGCACCGTCATAGGATGCCACCTTTCCAACAACTCAGGTAGTCAAATTTCTGCCCTGCTCGAGCTGCCCTGGTCAACTGTAACTGTTCTGTTATCGTGAAGTGGAAACGTCTAGGAGCAACGACGGCTCAGCCGCGAAGCAGTAGGCCACACAAGCTCACAAAACAGGAATGCCGAGTGCTGAAGTGCGTGTAAAAATGGTCTGTCCTCAGTTGCAACACTCACTCCCGAGTTGTAAACTGCATCTGGAAGCAACGTCAGCACAATAACAATTCGTAGGGAGCTTCATGAAATGGGTTTCTATGGCCGAGCAGCCGCACACAAGCCTAAGATCACCATGCGCAATGCCAAGTGTCGGCTGGAGTGGTGTAAAGCTCGCCACCATTGGACTCTGGAGCAGTGGAAACGTGTTCGCTGGAGTGATGAATCCCGCTTCACCATCTGACAGTCCGACGGAGAAATCTTGGTTTGGCAGATGCCAGGAGAACGCAACCTGGCCCAATGCATAGTGCCAACTAAGGTTTGTTGGAGGAGGAATAATGGTCTGGGGCTATTTTTCATGGTTCGGGCTAGGCCCCTTAGTTCCAATGAAGGGAAATCGTAACACTACAACATACAATGACATTCTAGACGATTCTGTGCTTCCAAATGTGGCAACAGTTTGGGGAAGGCCCTTTCCTGTTTCAGCATGACAATTCCCCCGTGCATAAAGCGAGGTCCATACAGAAATGGTTTGTCTTGTTGCACAGGGCCCTGACCTCAACTCCATCAAACACCTTTGGGATGAATTGGAACACTGACTGCGAGCCAGACCTAATGCCCAACATCAGTGCCCGACCTCACTAATGCTCTTGTGGCTGAATGGAAGCAAGTCCCCACAGCAATGTTCCAACCTCTAGTGCAAAGCCTTCCCAGAAGTGTGGAGGCTGTTATAGCAACAAAGGTAGGACCAACTCCATATTAATGCCCATTATTTTGGAATGAGATGTTCGACGAGCAGATGTCCACATACACTACATGACCAAAAGTATCTTGTTACTGATACTGTCTCTTTTTTGGGGGGTGTTTGACTGATGTCACATCTATGCTAATATGGCTAAAATGTGTAAGCTAGCTAAACAACAACCAGAGAAATGTCTTTGAGAGACAACAAATGCTAATTGTGAAAATGAATTTGTTTTCAATAAACATTAGAGACGAAATATAGTTTACATGTTGTCAACAATCTAAGTCAACTACGTCTGTTTTGCCCCATAGTTGCACATGCATCGTTTGTTGCTAAACAACCAACCCATCATTAGGAAACATAGATTCATTAGGCCCAGTCTACCTCGCAACTTAAGGCAATTAAGCCAGACATGAGCATGCTGACATCCATACCAGTCAATCCGTTAGCTATTGTCAAGAAGTAAATGCGAGTATATTAATCCAAATTAGCTAAAGGTTTCAATTAAAGGGATCAATTCCACAAATTAAAATGGGTGGTTACTTCATAATCCTGTTCATTAACTAATTTTAGTTCTTAATATCTTTCACTGCTGTAGTTTTTTGTTTGTTTTCAATGGTCAAACTCAATCTCTTTAGGACTACATGTGGGTGGATGGTAGTGTATGCATCCTGACCTTTTCTGGGTTGTTGAAGACATCACTGCGAAGCTCCCCATCCAGGAACTCATTAAAGTAGGTCATGAGACGCTGGGCCTCCACAGCCCTCTGCCTGGGCGTGTTCACTCCCTCCAGCTGGTCACCAAGGTGACACACCTTGGTGGCCACATAGCTGATGTGCTCGTCCAACTCCTGGAAGTGCTGGAAGGCTACCTGTATGGAGACAAAGAAGTCACATGTTTAGTGACATGATCGATGAATGTGGATAAAACAAAACATTTTCTTCAGAAAAGTGTCTGTCGACAGGAGGAACTCCTGGGGATTTGGGGTTGTGGTGGGTGGTTGAGGGTCCGGTGGGCCGTGAAGCTGACCTGGTTGCTCCTCTGTAAGTCCTGCACTTTGTGGGCAAACTCCTTGGCTTCTCTGTGACACTGGTGCTCCAGCTTCTCCACCCGCCGCTGGATCTTCTCATCCAGATGCTTCAGCTCCTCTATGTGGTTCTCAAACTCCTCCAGCAGCCTGGAAGGGAAGCAGGACAAGGGCTTTATTAACACACTGCAGGCCTACCTCACATTGGTCTAGAGTAAACACTCTATAGCTATAAGGCCCCTTACAGTACAAGCTGGCCTTCAACACTCTTCATTGATCTACAGTCATGAGTTTTACAGCAAACAAAGGGTAGGGAAAAACTGCTTTACTATATTACTAGCATGAGTGACTGAGTAATATGGGGTTAGATTTGTCCTACTAACCTTACACTCTCTCTGTTAATATTTATAAATAGCATTGGGGGCTTAATTCTTGGGTCCCCAGATTTCAGAATCTCTACAAACTGGAAGCTTCGTCAGCTGCATTTAAAGTGAGGACTGTGGAGCAAATGTTGTAAGTCAGCACCATATTTAACAGAGTTGGAAACATCCCAAAATGATGAGTATATAATCTTTTGGCTAATTCCTTAGGTGGTGGCTACAGCTTAGGCACATTGCCCATCCCTTCCCAACGCGCACACATTCCCTCTCTGTCAGTTACTGTATGACTCAGAACTTAGTGGCCTCCCATAATGCTCTGCCTCAGAATTATCTTCAATGGAGGTTTAAATAAAGCTTGCTGTATGGTTGGGACTAGAGCCATGATTACAGTGAGTCTGAATAAAGCCATGTCTTTAGTACAAGACTACCTTTTGGGGTCAAATGCCTCTGCTCCTCCTTTGGACCCTCCTCCAGGGGTTCTCCAGGCCAACCTCTCTATGTACTCGTCTGCATCAAAGGGCTCCTGTGAATCATATCATACACACACAGTAAATCAGTGTAAATGGTGTGTATCTTACATGACATGAGCAATACTGGACCTAGCTGAGGAACGCTCAACTCTGTTCTCTTATATCGAGGTGGGGTTGAGTTTTTATAAGTGGGTCACAGGATTTGAGTCACCATCATTCGATTCCTGTAAAAATGTAAATTCGGAAAACGCTTACCTGTACCTATGTTTGTCCTGTACAACTGCGGTCCTTCTGCGGTGTGCTGAAATTCTACGTAAACTGAAATCCCTTCAAAAAGTAAGCTACCTGCCAGTTCGATTCACCATAATTCCTTAATAATTTTGCCTACTATAATTAATATAAGTATCTGCTTATAATTTAATACATTTGGTAGGCCATATTCTAATTTCTGACATTTGGTAGGCCATTTGTATGTCAACTATAGTTTGATACATGCAGCTTCTCTTCTGTCATAACTTGTTACCCCAGAAGACCAAATAAAGTAGTGCTCACCAGAATAATGTCTTACATCGAGTGAATGCATTAGTAATCTAGTTAACGCTGGTAAAATTGTCTGTTTTGTTTAGTGACCGGGGAGAAAACAGTGGAAAGATTAGTCCTGTGCAAAATGTCATCAGCTTGACCAGTTTTAAGGAAATGAAAAGCTGAGAAAAATACCAAACACGTTTCTGATAAGACTTCAGTTTGGGTGCATATTTGATATGGTTGAAATACTGTCTGATGGCATAACAGTGTCGAAGATGGCACATTACACACGCATTTGCATTTTCTCAAAGAGATGCTGAAAGAAAAACATAATATTTCTCCACTGCTGTTCCCGAGACAAAATTAACATTTGTTGTATAATTACTCTGCAAGAAATGAATAATTGTCCAGGAGTTAATATTATATTACGCTACATGTGAGAGGTTAAAGGCCGACACTCAGTATCCATATTTCAGTGACTAACCCATATAAACGTAAATGAAGAATATGATGTTTATTCATGTTTACAGGGATACCCATGAGCAGGATATCAAAGGTGCATGTAAACAGCTTTTCCCGAATAAGACCTTAAACGGGATATGAGCTACTATCCGTAATAATATGCGCATGTAAACGTAGTCACTGCTTATAGCTGGGCAAGCCCATTCACAGACAGTAGTATATTATTGGGCCAACACTGGGCGTGACAAGCTAGCAAATGCAACTGTACACAATAACAAAAAACATAGTAGCTAGAATTAACATTCACTGCTGAAAAGGCTCTGTTGGTCAACATATGTAGGTAACGTTAGCTACATGTTTGACAATATCACATCAACATATCCCTGGATAAACACAGCACTGTCAACTGTATAGCGAGTGGTAGCTAGCTAGATGATGGCAGCTTCCTTTCAAAAACGCGATTTACACTCATTATAGTTATCTGGCTAGCTAGCTATAGCTAACGTTAGCCAGCTAGCTATAGCCTAATCGGTTAAACAATAGGCTGGCTGGCTGGCTAGCTTGCTAGCTCGGACTTCTCGTCATATGGATGGATAGCTAGCACTGACTTCTCCTTTCTCCACCTAGCTAACATTAGCTAGCTACCTAGAACTAGCAGACAGCTACCCCAACAATACTAGAACATACAGTTCAATTTACCTCGAATAGTTGAGCAGTCGTTGACATGTTTTACTTCGATTTGCAATGTAGAAATTGCAATTCAGGCAAACTAACAGTCGGGTATGACAGACAACTGATTGATCAACTGGATTTATGTTTTGCCCTTTATTGACAACAGTTACACAGCTCTACTTCCTGTATCCAAAGCAATACAACTCCCGTGCTGAAGAAAAAAAAAAAGGTTTGGGACTGGTCGTTGCCAGAATACACTGCGTAAAACGCATGCACCAAATGATTCTTGATTGGTCCAGGCAGTCACATTATTATAAAAATAGGAAGTACAGTTTGCAGTGAAAATAGAACGAAACAGAACCTCAATGTTAATTTGGTAGAACATCAGCCGTGTAAGTTTAAAATGAAACAAAATTGTATTATTTTTTATTTTAGGATTTTACTCATAGATGTATCACTGAACAGTCCTGGTTACCATATTTATTCATAACCTCAATCACAGTCAATAACAGTCATTCCTGGCCAAAATGGGTGTGAGGGCATTGTGGATTATACAGTAACGTTACATACGAGAGGGGGAATCTGTAGTTGTGCGTTTTTCCAGATTTGTAATGCTTTTTTTTCTTATTTTCCCTGATTGTACTGTGCATGTACTCATTTTTATTATTCTACTTTCAACACTTTGTGATTGTGCAGCATTTTGTCTTCTTCTCTAACACATGCAATACCCAACAGTGGAGCAGCGTGCTAAGTGTCTGGCCGGCTCCCTCTGTCCTCTGGCCAGTGTTGGCCATTTGCCCCTGGTGGATGGCCCCTTCCTCCTCTGGCCAGGCTGTTCTCTGTCCCACAGGACCTCACACTGTTGTCGGACCTGCGGGCTTTCCTCTGTGGGTCTGGGAGTAAGCCTGACAGTGAAGGGCTGGCCTATCGCCTGGCCATGATACCCTCTATCTTCCTGCAGGTCTGCCCCTTTGGGACCCCCCTGGACATCCCTCAGCCAGGGGCCTCATCGGCATCAGCAATGCCCTCTCCTGCAAGGATCCAGAAACACCAAGCCTAGAAAAAGGCTGCAGCATGGTGGGGCTGTGGTGAATGTAGCTCTTTCGGAGATGGTACGCTCCATGCAGTATGGAAACTGCACAGTGTCTACAGTGAATTGCAAGGTGAGCACAGTCTATGGTACAGTAAATGTAAGGCTAAAGCTTCTTGTTGCCTTCTGCTGTCTCCTAATTTTCTCAAACCCATTTGTTATTTTCCCCTTTGTGTAATCTGTGTGACGTGGAAGGGGTCCTTCCCAATGCGACGGTCACTCTCTCGCTGCGACCCAATGGCTCACCACTGCTGGATGTCCTGGTCCATCCTTGTGTGTCTTCACTGGATGCCTCTGGCCCCTACAAGTTCCCCTTCTCCCATTGGGTCTTTCAGGTCCACAGCTTCTAAACACTCCTTCATACATCAAAACATGTCATACATTGCTATGTTCATCTCACATCAAATTAAATGCTGTCTTTTCTCAGGTCCCCGTGCCACCCATCCTCCCTATCAGCTGAAGGAGTATGACAACCAGCTGCATTTGACTGTGAGGAACAGCTTTGAGTACTGTGAGGCACATCTGCCGTTCTTTAACGGGTAACCTATGGACATATCAAATCAAATTGTTTTTGTCACCTGCACCAAATACAACAGGTGTAGTAGACCTTACCGTGAAATGCTTACTTACAAGCCCTTAACCAACAATGCAGTTCAATAAATGGAGTTAAGAAAATATTTACTAAATAAAGTCAAATTCGATTAATTGTTCAGCAGTCTTATGGTGGTAGAAGCTGTAATGAGCCTTTTGAACCTAGACTTGGCTTTCCGGTAGCGCTTCCTCTAAACACAATACATAACATCTCACATTGATGACGGGCTTCCTAATGTCAACATAGTAGCTTATTACACATAATCATCACTTTTTGTCGCTTGAAATAGTGTTTCAGCTATTTTTTTAAGAAACACAACTTCAAGTTAAATTTAACCTCTGACCTATGTGTCCCTGTATGGACCAGATGAGTAGTGTGGATGTAAAGGTGAGCTCAGGACAGCTGGAGGTGTTCAAGGAGAACCTGCTGGTCTGGGTCCTCTGTATGTCTCATTGGTCTGGCGACAACATTTACACTTTGCAATGGCTCAGTTTAAGCCATATTACATGTTCAAATAGCTTTTGTGCCCTGGCACTCTTTAGGCCAGAAGTTCCCCAAGTCCAGTGAGGTGTCACTAGACAGCACTGAGTTTCTTAGGGCAGCTCCCAGGACCTACAGATCCTCTCTGCACAGACCTTACAGTCTACATCAAAGTAAGTCAGAATCTTTCTAGACAATGGAGATGCATCTAAAACCGAACAAACCAGAAACTTTTCATTTATGTTTTTCAGTTGAACTTTCGAGTGCCAGACTTGACTCTGTCTGGATGTTGTGTAGCCCAGCATTCAGTGCAGGTCTATTCCTCTGCAAAACCTTGCATAGTCACATATTTGGGTTCTAATGCTGGTTTCATTATTATGTATGAAAATAGGTGTATTTGTGTGAATTCTGAATGCACACCCTCTCTCTCCTCTCTGCAGCAACTGGACAACAGGATTCTGGTGACCAGGTTTGAAACGGACAGCATCCAACATTATGAACCCAATGGTCAAAGTACTGTAACTGAATGGTTTGTTTCTGCTGTTGTTCTTACAGTCTCGGTCTCTTCTAAGATGCAAAATGCTGTTTCTCATCTGTTCTGAACACAGACCAATCCCTTTTTTGTGAAAGAATGTGCCTTATTAAATAGAGATAATGGTTATTTAACTGAATTCTAGTAAAGAGTAGTACTACTGGATAGGCATATTGAAATTTAAAAAATGGTATTGATGCTGCCATTTTTGGAACATGTTTGGGCTACCCACTCCACATCTCTTTAGAGTGTTGCCACCCTTCGCTCTGACAGTCCCACTTCAGTCCCACCCCTCCATTAGCCGGATAATTAGCAGCTGGGGCCTTGTTGTCAGCTGGAGCTGAGGGCCTGTGGGAGACGGGGCTTGGGCTGTGAAAGGGTAAGCTGATCTGGGCAGAGTCTGTGCCACAAAGGGCCCCTCTGGAGAACTGGCAGGACTCACTGGTTCCTCCCTGTGACTGCCCTGCCTGTCAGCCAGTGGTCTCTTCAAATACCCAGCCTCTCCACTGAACCGCCCTCTAAAAAGTTGAGGCCCCAGCTGGCCAGATGACTGGCTAATTGGAGAAACTGGGTGTGGTGGCATTAAATATTACATGACAAAAATAGGTTTAGCGTAGTGGTCCGGATTCAGGTCTTAATTGCAATTTGATTAGAGTAGAGCTCATCCATGCATGGCCATGATAAAAAAAACTGTAATTGAAAAGAAAATTCATCGGCATGTCTACAAAATGTAACAAAAAAGAGAACGAAGCTGTTTACCAAGACATACTATATGTAGACCCGGTTTTTAGCAAGGAAGGCACACTGAACAAAAATATAAACGCAAATTAATTTGGCCCTAATCTATGGATTTCACATGACTGGGCCTGGGAGGGCCCACCTGGGAGGGTCCACTCACTGGGGAGCCAGGCCCAGCCTATAAGAATACGTTTTATCCCACAAAAGGGCTTTGTTACAGAAAGAAATGCTCATCAGTTTCATCAGATGTCCGGGTAGCTAGTCTCAGATGATCACGCAGGTCAAGAAGCCGGATGTGGAGGTCCTGGGTTGTCATGGTTACACGTGGTCTGTGCTTGTGAGGCCAGTTGGACGTACTGCCAAATTCTCTAAAACGATGTTGGAGGTGGCGTATGGGAGATAAATTAACATTCAGTTCTCTGGCAAGATCTCTGGTGGACATTCAGCATGCCAATTGCATGCTCCCTCAACTTGAGACATCTGTGGCATTGTGTTGTGACAAAACTGCACATTTTAGAGTGGCCTTTTATTGTCCCCAGCACACGGAGCACCTGTGTAATGATCATGCTGTTTAATGAGCTTCTTGATAGATGGATTATCTTGGCAAAGGAGAAATGCTCACTAACCGGGATGTAAACACATTTGTGCACAATATTTGAGAGAAATAAGCTTTTTGTGCATTTTCAACATGTTGCGTTTATATTTTTGTCCAGTGTATATATAATGGTCATATAGACACTGCTAGGTATGTGCACATCTGGTAGTTGAAGAGTTAAAACAGGGGGAGATTGTGATCCACTGTGAGTGTGTTCCACTGTAGCCAGATTCCTCTGAGTGCTCTATTGTCCAGCACTGGCCTCTCTTGCTGGTACAATAGCCACATTCTCACCAGGATTTCCACCCAGGAGACTGACCATGACCAATCCTCTGTCAATTGGAACCAATTGCTAACATGGCATCCTTCACCTTTTTATGTAGCAGTATGGTATGGCAGACACCAGGACCTCTGAGCCTTCCCTTTCTCCACATTGATTTGGCTTTAAGACCCTGCGTGTGTGTGTGTGTGTGTGTGTGTGTGTGTGTGTGTGTGTGTGTGTGTGTGTGTGTGTGTGTGTGTGTGTGTGTGTGTGTGTGTGTGTGTGTGTGGTGAACTGGTAAAGGGTATGTTTAAAAATGTTGCTGACTGATCTAAAGCTCTTGAGCATCCCATCCTGTTGTCAGCCTGACTTCTGAGGTCTGTGCAGTTACTGGGTTCCCACTGGCAGACATGGCATTGTTGGTTAAGTAAGGCTTTCTACATTAATGGGCTCATTTTAACAAGCCTCTGCTAGAATGCCTTGAATCCATACCATAGGCATTCAACTAAATTGAGATGCTGCAGTCTGGGGGATTTTTTTTTAAAGCAATTTCTTTTGATTCATTGACTTGTCAACTACTTGACCTAATGGAGAATAAAAAGCATCTGATTTTTAAGAAGATCATGTAATAAAGTTTATGAATGCCCATGGTCTTTCTCTTTCCATCATCTTTGTGCTCACCTGTGGAACCTACATGATATTATACAAAGCACAAAGGGGGCACTGCTTAATTTGGACCATTAGTTTTTTTTAAAGCTGTGGATTGTTTCAAATCATAAGTGTGTAGGCATATATGCCTATTTGGGTAGCCCACAATTTGTGCAGTGCAGGTAGCAATAGGCCTCGTTGATTATTGAGATCTGGCTGTCAGTGACATCAATGCATCCCAAAATGTGTGTAAGATAATGTGTCTTGAGGAAAATTTGAAATGTTGAGACAAGAAGGGGAGGAGTGTGTGACAAAGACATTTGGTACACCTCTCTCCAGAATGTGCTCAGCTCTCCAGAATATGTTGAGCTGTCTCCTGTTAATTGTTTGCACTTTTATTGTTTATTTTTATCAATTCACCAGTAGTACATTTACAGTTAACCCCATAATTTGGTTACGTACATTTCTGTTAATGCATGGATTAATTAGGCCTACAGTCATTTACTGTACTTATTCTCGCAGTGGAAACATTGTTTGCAGAGTTCACAACCTGCTCCACTTGTGAGAAACAAGTTTTGGTTGTCATACCATCATTTCTGAGTGTTGCCAATTTTTTCATTGTGTTTTGTTTGGAGCGCTCCATGTGAGCAACGAGCATCTGTCTGATTTCGCTGTCTTCTTAATGTTGATGGAGCATGGGCGCCTGAGCACGCAGAGAAGTACTACTGGCCTGCTGCGGACAAATGTAGGAAAGTGCCCATTTGGGGATGTCCGATTTCTGATTGTCTTATTAACTCACCATGACTAGAGCTGTTGCGTTACCAGTCATGAGTAATGACTGCAGTAAAATTCTACGTGGCCATTGAGTCATGGTAATCTCCTCTTATGTACTCTGGACATGTGTTAGTAGAACCCAACTCACTAATGATCATCAGGTAGCTATTGGCCTGGTACTCATGGCTCTATTGTCCCTCTAACCACTCTGACATCAATGCAAATGTAATTGAAAATCACATCAAACACTTATCAAAACAGTATCATGCTTTTAAAACTCACCTCACTGTGATTGATCAATTTGAAACTGAGTGGAAAACATGGTCATTGTGGATGTTGTTTCAAAGCCTAACACAACGAAATGGACAGCACTTTCTAAGGCGATGATCAATTAAAACACTCATACATATAAGGGCTTATGCGTATTCAGACCCCTTGACCTTCTCCACATTTTGTTACATTACAGCCTTATTATAAAATGGATTAAAAAAATAAAAAAATCCTCAGCAATCTACACACAATACCCCACAATGACAAAGTGAAAACAGGTTTTTAGATTTTTTTGCAAATGTATAAAATGTTCAAACAGAAATATCTTATTTACATAAATATTCAGACCATTTCTATGAGACATGAAATTGAGCTCAGGTGCACCCTGTTTCCATTGATCATCCTTGAGATGTTTCTACAACTTGATTGGACATAATTTGGAAAGGCACACACCTGTCTATATACAGTAATGTCCCACAGTTGACAGTGCATGTCAGATCAATAACCAAGCCATGAGGTCAAAGGAATTGTCCGTAGAGCTCCGAGACAGGATTGTTTCGAGGCACAGATCTGGGAAAGGGTACCAAAACATGTCTGCATCATTGAAGGTCCCCAAGAACACAGTGGCCTCCATAATTCTTCAATGGAAGAAGTTTGGAACCACCAAGACTCTTCCTAGAGCTGGCCGCCCCGCCAAACTGAGCAATTGGGGGAGAAGGGCCTTGGTCAGGGAGATGACCAAGAACCCGATAGTCACTCTGACAGAGCTCTAGAGTTCCTCTGTGGAGATGGGATAACCTTCCAGAAGGACAAACATCTCTGCAGCACTCCACCAATCAGGCCTTTATGGTAGAGTGACCAGATGGAACCCACTCTTCAGTAAAAGGCAAATGACAGCCCACTTGGTTTGCCAAAAGACACCTAAAGACTGTCAGACTATGATAAACAAGATTCTCTGGTCTGATGAAACCAAAATTGAACTCTTTGGCCTGAATGCCAAGCATCATATCTGGAGGAAACCTGGCACCATCCCTACGGTGAAGCATGGTTGTGGCAGCATCATGCTGTGGAGATGTTTCTCAGCGGCAGGGACTGGGAGACTAGTCAGGATCGAGGAAAAGATGAATGGAGTAAAGTACAGAGAGATCCTTGATGAGAACCTGCTCCAGAACGCTCAGGACCTCAGACTAGGGCGAAGGTTCACCCTCCAACAGGACAATGACCCTAAGCACACAGCCAGGACAACACATGAGTGGCTTCGGGACAAGTCTCTGAATGTCCTTGAGTGGCCCAGCCAGAGCCCAGACTTAAAGCGGATCAAACATCTCTGGAGAGACCTGAAAATACCTGTGCAGCAACACTCCCCATCCAACCTGACAGAGCTTGAGAGGATCTGCAGAGAAGAATGGGATAAACTCCCCAAATAAAGGTGTGCTAAGCTTGTAGCATCATACCCAAGAAGACTCGAGGCTGTAATCGCTGTCAAAGGTGCTTTAACAAAGTAATGAGTGTAGGGTCTGAATACTTATGTAAATGTGATATTTCAGTTTTTAGTTTTTTTATAACGTTGCTAAAATTTCTAAAAAACTGTTTTTGCTTTGTCATTATGGAGTGTTGTGTGCAGATTGATGAGGAACATTTTTATTTAATCCATTTTAAAATAAGGATGTACCCTAACAAAATGTAGAAAAAGTCAAGGGGTCTGAATACTTTCCGAAGGCAGTGTATGAGCCCAAGCCCAAAAACCCTGAATTAAAATGATTGTACAATACATAGCCTACCACAGAAAAATGTAAATACTGATTCAAGATATCTTTGGTACATAATTGGTCTAGCCTAAATTAAACAAATTCAGAGTTAGCCTACAATTACAGTGAATTTGTATTTGATTTTGAATAGCCTAGTAATATGGCATTTGTTATATTTTCATAATTAATAGGCTGATACATTACCTTTAGCTACTTAATATCTCACCACCATGGGTTTTCATTTCCTCTCTCTCCTTCATTCCTCTCTCCAGCACGCAGAGAGAGGGTCTGTCAACAGTTTAATGAAATATGTTTAATTGTGAAAACATGTTACTATCGATGCTCCCAAACAGATTTCACTTGATTTCCCAACTGAAGCACTGGGTAGCTTCAGGAAGAGGGTTGGAGAGCCCATGGCATAAAGAGTTAGGGCGGAATGTCACCTGTCGCGTGGTGAAATAACTGATGCATCCTACCTGACATGAGTGAAACTAACCAGTGGGAAAGCGGCCTCCATTAGCTATTAGAGTGCACACGGATGACATGTTTTTTCCCTTGCCACTGTTCCTGCCTATTTGATAGTGGGCAATTCTAAATTAAAACTAATTTTACATGTTAGTAAAGACAATATTAAATTGAGAACAGTCTGATGGGTGAAAATGTGATAATTTTTTCACAAACAGCTGTGTTTGTCTCTGTGGGCCCGGAATAGGCTAGTTGATACAATGTTCGATAGCTACAGCAAGTTCGATAAACTGGGGCTGGACTTTCATGTATACAGTCACTGAGCCAGACCAGCCCAGTTAATTGATTTGATACAATGTTGCACTTCCCTAGCAATAGCTCAAGTCAAGACCGATAAAAACGGAGGCAGACAGGCGGAATAGGGAGATGAATGCGATTGAATGAACCTGCATTTTCATCAGGATATGTTCTGTTTTTATTTGTCGGCTATATGTATTTTTACTTAGTTGACAAAGGAAGTTATTGCTACATTGGCCTAGGCTATCTCTTACTTCCATGCACTCATTTCTTTAGCCGCCAATGGCTCATCGTGAATCCATGTGTCCATAATGGCAGGAGCTGATTTTGAGAAACAAAACCGTTATTTTTTTAAATGAAACTGTTCCATGAAAATGCACATATAACATTCATAACTGGCACCCAGATCGGTAGAAATGGTAAGATAAATTGTAAGCTTCCCCAAACTTGAAACTCACAAAATTTAAACTCATGCACTGCCTAGGTGCACATGCCTACTGCATAATTACAATGGGTGTGTGAGAAAGAGAGATAATGAGAAGGGGGCTGTAAGTATTCTGCCTTAAAACTGAGCACAAATGGACAGCTTTGTGATCCACCCATCACGGAAAGCACCACTCGCTGTGCCTTGCCCAGCATGGTGTTGCTTGCTAAACTAGTGGGCTAGTACACCTATGTGTTTGACATGGACAGGAGCAGGTCTGCAAGCCAAGATTGAGAGAATGCCATGTTCCTTATTTGATATTGGCCTGCAGGTGGAAGCTGTTTTTCAGTCATGGTGGTCTCAGCTTTGATGTACCTGTGCTATCTCCGCCTTCTAGTTGATATTGGGGTGAACAGACTGTGGCTTGGGTGACTGAGGTCCTTGATGATCTTCTTCGCCTTCCTGTGAAAATGGGTGCTGTAGATGTCCTGGAGTGCAAGCAATGTGCCCTGGTGATGCGTTGGGCCGACCGCACCACCCTCTAGAGCCCTGCGGTTGTGGATGTTGCAGTTGCTGTACCAGGCGGTGACACAGCCCGATAGGATGACTCTCAGTGGTGCATCTGTAGAAGTTTGTGAGGATCTTAGGAGCCAAGCGCTGTTGCGCCTTCTTCACCACACAGTCTGTGTGGATGGAGAATTTCAGGTTTTCAGTGATGTGCATGCAAAAAAACAGTCCCTCTGCTGTCTCCTAAAGTCCACTATCAGCTCCTTTGTTTTGTTGTGTTCAGGACCCAGTTGCACAGGGCGGGATTCAGACTCAGGGCCTAAGCTTAGTGATGAGCTTGGAGGGTACCATGGTATTGAAGGCTGAGCTGTAGTTCATGAACAGGATTCGTACATAGGTATTCCTCTTGTCCAGAGGCAATGGCGATTGTAGTGGGTCTAGGGTGTCGGGTAAGGTGAAGGTGATATGATCCTTACCTAGACTCTCAAAGCACTTCATGATGACAGAAGTGAGTGCTACGGGGTAATAGTCATTTAGTTCAGTTACCTTTGCTTTCTCAGGTACAGGAACAATGGTGGACATCTTGAAGCAAGTGGGGACAACAGACTGGGATGGGAGAGATTGAATATGTCCGTAAACACTCTAGCCAGCTGGTCTGCACATGCTCTGAGGGAGCGGCTAGGGATACAGGCTAAAATGATTGATTTGCTAAAGGGAGGGCAAGGAAGGGCCTTGTAACCATTATTTACCTTTATTTAACTAGGCAAGCAACTTCTTATGGATCAAATCCCTTTAGCGGGATCGATTTGACAACATCCGGTGAAATGGCAGCGCGCCAAATTCAAATTAAATTACTATAAATATTAAACTTTCATGAAATCACACATACAATACACCAAATGAAAGCTACACTTGTTGTTAATCCTGCCGCAGAGTCAGATTTTAAAAATGCTTTACGGCGAAAGCAAACCGTGCTATTATCTGAGGACAGCACCCCAGCAAACAAAGACAAACAATCATAATTCAACCAGCCAGCCGCGACACAAAACTCAGAAATAAAGATATAATTCATGCCTTACCTTTGACGAGCTTCTTCTATGTCCCATAAACATCACAAATGGTCCTTTTGTTCGATTAATTCCGTCGTTATGTATCCAAAATGTCAATTTATTTGGCACTTTTGATCCAGAAAAACACCGGTTCCAACTCACTCTACATGACTACAAATCTCTCATAAGTTACCTGTAATCATTGTCCAAACATTTCAAACAACTTTCGTAATACAACGTTAGGTATTTTTTAAAGTAAATAATCAATCAAATTTAAGACGGGATAACAGCGTTCAATACCGGACGAAAACAAAGAAAGCATGTTCTAGGTCGCGCGCACCAAATCAATAGAGTGCACCTGGAGTGACACAGGGAAATAACAGTGCTACTTCTTCATTTCTCAAAAAAAAAACATCCACAATTTCTAAACATCTAGTGGAAGCCATAGGAACTGCAAGGATATTTCTATTAAAATGGCCTTGCCATAGAAAACCAATGGAAAACAGATTGACCTCAAAAGAAAAATTCCCTGAATGGATTGTGCTCGGGGTTTCGCCTGCCAAATAAGTTCTGTTATACTCACAGACTTTATTCAAACAGTTTTAGAAACTTTCAAATCTACCAATTACATGCATATCCAAGATTCTGGGCCTGAGAAGCAGGCAGTTTACATTGGGCACACTTTTCATCCGGACGTGAAAATTGCGCCCCCAAGCCATAAGAATTAAGAACAAATTGTTATTTTCAATGACGGCCTGGGAACAGTGGGTTAACTGCCTTGTTCAGGGGCAAAACAACATATTTTTACCTTGTCAGCTCGGGGATTCAATCTTGCAACCTTTCGGTTACTAGTCCAACGCTCTAACCACTAGGCTACCTGCCGCCCCACCATCCCGGAAGGGGGAGTAGCAATGGTTAGGAATTATTGATGAGTGAGTAGCGCAGCTGTTAAAACTTCTTTAGTGTTTCCCCCAGATTTGCTTTATTAAAGTCCCCAGCTACAATAAATGCGGTCTCAGGATAGGCAGTTTCCAGTTTGCATGAAGTCCAGAGCTGTCGTGGTGTCGGCTTGAGGGGAAATATACGCGGCTTTGACGACGAACAAAAAACATTTTCTTGGGAGGTAATGTGGTCGACATTTGATAGTTAGGTATGATCGGCAAAACAAAAGGACTTGAGTTCCTGTACGTTACCACAATCACACCATGAGTAGTTAAATCATGAAACATATACCTCCGCTTTTTTCCTGGAGACCTATTTTATTCCTGTCCGCACGATGTACTGAGAACCCCGCTGGCTGTATGGATATCCAAAGAAAGCCATGATTCCATGAATGTTACAGTCCCTGATGTCTCTATAGAAGGAGATCTTCACCCTGAACTTGTCTACTTTATTGTCCAGGGACTGAACATTAGTGTGTAATATGCTCGGAAGCAGTGGATGGAATGCACACCTTCTGAGTCGAACTAAAATCCCACTTCATATTCCTCTTCTCCGTCAGTGGAGTCTTAGAGCAGCCCATGGTGAAAGAAACGTTCTGAGCAAATAATGTAAGAAATAAATACACAAAAAAATACTACAAAGTTAGCTAGGTGCTAGGAACAGGGCGACCATGTCTGTTGGTGCCATCTTGTTCATCTCACCACCAGTGGGTGCTGCAGCACCTCCAGCACCTGTACTTCCCACAGCTATGGTGAGATGCAAGACTTCACTCTCACACAGTCACACACAGTACCTGTGCATGTGCACGGTTTTGCTTCATGCTCTTACAGCGTCTGAGGCACAGGACCAAAACAGTTGAAAAGTTGAGCCTTGAGCTTCTATACTCTTAGTTGTTGCGGAAATTGACCCACTATGCTGTTTACTTTCTTTGTCTACGTCATATTGCTGAGTATGCCTTTAATCTCCTTACGCTTCGATCACACCAACAGCATCATTGCACAAAATAGCACGCAGCATCATCTGGATATGTATGCAACAAACAATCAACATTCACCTTCTGCTACAATTTATGTCAAGCCATTTACGAACGCACTGCAACTGCCTCTGCAACACAATGCTGCAAGGCGAACACAGCGTTTCATTGGAAATTAATGTAATTCTGGTGTACCAAAATGCAACGACAGTGTCCGGACGAAGTGCTACCCTCACACTGTCAAGCCTTCTACGACATCCAGTGGTATGGATGGAGAACATGTTGTTGAGCTCTGTCTCTTTGACACACTAAACAAAAAACGTAATTTAGATTTATAGATATGTCATTTTATTTCTGCATTCAATTATTTCATAAAATGTGTAGACTACTTGATAGTACACTGTTCCAAAGATTTGTATGCGACTCCTCAGCAAATTGACTTCTATGTGTCGTAAAGTTGTTTTTCATGGGACAGTGAGCCCAAGGGCCGGTACTGATATGCCCTCCAAAGAAAGGATGGTGGACCAAGATTCAAAGGTGAGATTAGGAAGGAAGAGGTGGTGTTTGCTCGGTTGCGCCTTGGACATTGTACATTGAACTCATCATTACATATGGTTGTTGTTATATGTTGTTGTATGTACTGGTATGTGAAAGAGCGGGAAAGATTGATGTGTATAGTTATTGAGGTTGGATGAGGATTGGGGGGGTGATTGACTACACACTCCAGCACAGTAGGTGGCAGCATGCACCTCTAATGTTTGTTTGCGAACCGCCATATTACCATAGAAGAAGAAGAAGAATACTAGAATACGTTTTTCGCACAGTGCATGCTAGATGTCGACCGATTATGATTTATTAACGCCGATAACGATTATTGGAGAACCAAAAAAAGCAGATACCGATTAACAATTTTTATGTCTATATATTTGTAATAATGACAATTAGAACAATACTGAATGAACAATGAACACTTTTATTTTAAGTTAATATAATACATAAATAAAATCAATTTAGTCTCAAATAAATAATGAAACATGTTCAATTTGGTTTAAATAATGCAAAACAGTGTTGGAGAAGAAAGTAAAAGTGTAATGCTCCGGGTGTCGTGGGTGTGGAGTCAAATGCAGGAGACAGAGAGTTCAATGCTGCGCGTCTTTTAATCGCACCAATGCACCACAGGGTGCTCACAAAAACGTTACGTTCCCAAAACACAGGGAATCAAAATGTACAATGGGAAACAATCCCGACCGGACACTAACACGTGCCTATACCACAGAGCCGAAGGTTTACATAGAAATAATCCCGCACAACAACCAGGCGGGCCGGCTCTCTAATAAAGACAAACTAATTAAACATTCACAGGTGCTACCACTCAACATACAAGGAGGGGAAAGAAAAACAATCAGTGGCAGCTAATAGGCCGGTGACGACGACCGCCGAGCGCCACCTGCCCGGGAAAGGGAAACACCCTCGGTCGGACTCGTGACAGTACCCCCCCCCTGACGCGTGGCTCCCGCAGCGCGCCGACACCGGCCTCGAGGTCGCCCCGGAGGACGAGGCGCAGGGCGATCCGGATGGAGGCGATGGAAATCCCTCAACATGGAGGGATCCAAGATGTCCCCCACCGGTACCCAGCACCTCTCCTCCGGACCGTACCCCTCCCAGTCCACGAGGTACTGCAGGCCCCTCACCCGGCGTCTTGAGTCCAGAATGGGCCGGATCGTGTATGCCGGGGACCCCTCGATGTCCAGCGGGGGGGGGAGGGACCTCCGGTACCTCACTGTCCTGCAGGGGACCAGCTACCACCGGCCTGAGGAGAGACACATGAAACGAGGGGTTAATACGATAATAGGAAGGGAGTTGTAATCGATAACACACCTCGTTTATCCTCCTCAGGACTTTAAAGGGCCCTACACACTGCGGACCCAGCTTCCGGCAGGGCAAGCGGAGAGGTAGGTTTCGGGTCGAGAGCCAGACCCTGTCCCCCGGTACAAACACGGGGGCCTCACTGCGGTGGCGGTCAGCACTCCTCTTCTGCCGTCCACTCGCTTGTCGTAGAGATTCCTGGACGGCCCTCCAGGTCTCCTTGGAGCGCTGTACCCATTCCTCCACCGCAGGAGCCTCGGTCTGGCTCGGATGCCATGGTGCCAGGACCGGCTGGTACCCCAACACACACTGAAAAGGGGACACGTTAGTAGAGGAGTGGCGTAGTGAGTTCTGAGCCATTTCAGCCCAGGGAATGTATCGTGCCCACTCCCCTGGCCGATCCTGGCAATACGACCGCAGAAACCTACCCACCTCCTGGTTCACTCTCTCCACCTGCCCATTACTCTCGGGGTGATAACCGGAGGTCAGGCTGACAGAGACCCCCAAACGTTCCATGAACGCTCTCCATACCCGGGACGTGAATTGGGGGCCCCGATCAGAAACGATGTCCTCCGGCACCCCGTAGTGCCGGAAGACATGGGTGAATAGCGCCTCCGCAGTCTGTAGGGCTGTAGGGATACCGGGCAACGGGAGGAGACGGCAGGACTTAGAGAACCGATCCACAATTACCAGAACCGTGGTGTTCCCCTGAGACGGCGGGAGATCGGTTAGGAAATCTATGGACAGATGTGACCATGGCCGCTGTGGAACAGGGAGGGGTTGTAGCTTCCCTCTAGGAAGGTGCCTAGGAGCCTTACTCTGAGCGCACACTGAACAGGAGGAGACATAACCCTTAACGTCCTTAGCCAACGTAGGCCACCAATACCTCCCCTGAAGGCTCCCCACTGTCCTCGTCACCCCAGGGTGACCCGAGGAGGGTAGGACGTGAGCCCACCGAATCAGTTTGTCCCGAACACCAAGCGGCACGTACCTACGCCCCGCTGGACACTGAGGAGGCGCGGGTTCAGCCCGTAACGCCCGCTCGATGTCCGAGTCCACCTCCCATACCACTGGGGCTACCAGCTTCGAGGAGGGAAGGATGGGAGTAGGTTCGGTGGACCCATCCTCCGTGTCATAAAGGCGGGACAGTGCGTCAGCCTTCACGTTCTGGGAGCCCGGTCTATAAGACAAAGTAAATCGGAACCGGGTGAAGAACATGGCCCACCTTGCCTGACGTGGGTTAAGTCTCCTAGCTGCCCGAATATACTCCAGATTCTGGTGGTCGGTCCAGATGAGAAAGGGGTGTTTAGCCCCCTCAAGCCAGTGTCTCCACACCTTCAGAGCTCTAACCACCGCTAGCAACTCCCGGTCCCCCACATCATAGTTACGCTCCGCTGGGCTGAGCTTCCTTGAGAAGAAAGCGCAGGGTCGGAGTTTTGGTGGCGTACCCGAGCGCTGTGATAGCACGGCACCCACCCCAGCCTCGGACGCGTCCACCTCCACTATGAATGCTATCAGTAAACAGCGCCTTCAACTTGTTGAATGCTCCGTCCGCCTCTGCTGACCACTGCAAACGCACCGGGCCCCCCTTCAGCAGTGAGGTGATGGGAGCCGCTACCTGGCCAAAACCCCGGATAAACCTCCGGTAGTAGTTGGCAAAACCCAGAAAACGCTGCACCTCCTTTACCGTGGTCGGAGTCGGCCAATTACGCACGGCCCTAATGCGGTCACCCTCCATCACTACCCCCGAGGTGGAAATGCGATATCCCAGAAAAGAGACGGCTCGTTTAGAGAACACGCATTTCTCAGCCTTGACATATAGGTCATGCTCCAGCAGTCTACCAAGCACCTTGCGCACCAGAGACACATGCGCGGTGTGAGTGGCCGAGTAGATCAGAATGTCATCGATATAAGCCACCACTCCCTGCCCGCACAGGTCCCTGAGAATCTCGTCTACAAAGGATTGGAAAACGGCTGGAGCATTCTTTAACCCATACGGCATGACGAGGTACTCATAGTGGCCTGATGTAGTACTAAATGCGGTTTTCCACTCGTCTCCCTTCCGAATACGCACCAAACTATACGCGCTCCTGAGATCCAGTTTTGTGAAGAACTGCGCTCCGTGGAACGATTCCACCGCCGTAGCGATGAGAGGTAGAGGGTAACTATACCCCACTGTGATGGCGTTTAGACCTCTATAATCGATACACGGACGCAAGCCTCCCTCCTTTTTCCTCACAAAAAAGAAACTTGAGGAGACGGGTGAAATGGAGGACCGAATGTACCCCTGTCCCAGCGCCTCCGTGACATATGTCTCCATTGCCAACGTCTCCTCCTGGGACAGCGGGTACACGTGACTCTTGGGAAGCGCAGCGTCTACCTGGAGATCTATCGTACAATCCCTTCCCGGTCGATAAGGTGGTAATTTAGTCACTTTCACTTTACTGAAAGCGATTGCCAAATCGGCATACTCGGGGGGAATGCACACCGTGGAACCCTGGTCTGGACTCTCCACCGACGTGGCACCGATGGAAACTCCCAAACACCTTCCAGAACACTCCTCTGACCACCCCTGGAGAACCCCCTGTTTCCACGAAATTTTAGGATTGTGCCGGGCCAGCCAGGGAGTCCCCAGCACCACTGGAAACGCAGGCGAGTCAATAATAAAGAAACTGATACGCTCCCTATGATTCCCCTGCGTCACCATGTCCAGTGGGACCGTGGTCTCCCTGACCATCCCTGACCCTAATGGCCGGCTATCTAGGGAGTGCACGGGGAAAGGAGAATCTATCGGCACCAGCGGAACCCCTAACTTAAGGGCGAGTCCGCGATCCATAAAGTTCCCAGCTGCGCCTGAATCGACGAGCGCCCTATGCTGGGAAGAGGGAAAAAAGCGAAGGAAAAAAGTTAAGACAAACATGTGGCCAACAGGGGGTTCTGGGTGAGTTTGATGCTGACTCACCTGGGGTGACCGAGAAGCGTTCCGCCTGCCATCTCTACTCCCAGACGGACCCCCCCAGCACCGATCAGACGTGTGTCCTCTCCGACCACAGTTGGTGCAGGGAAGGCCTCCTCCTCCGGTACCCCTCGGCGCAGCCCCTCCCAACTCCATCGGAATGGGAGCGGAGGGGCTGGGTGGTGGAACGCACAGGACCCTCTCTGAACGCCCGCGGGCAGCCAGCAGATTATCCAGTCGAATGGACATGTCAATCAGCTGATCCAGTGACAGAGTGGTGTTCCGACACGCTAACTCCCGGCGGACATCCTCTCGGAGACTACACCTGTAGTGGTCCATGAGGGCCCTGTCGTTCCACCCAGATCCGGCTGCCAAGGTCCGGAACTCCAGCGCGTAATCCTGGGCGCTCCTCCTCTCCTGCCTGAGGTGAAATAGTCGTTCTCCCGCCGCTCGGCCGTCTAGAGGGTGATCAAACACGGCGCGGAAGCGACGGGAAAACTCTGGGTAGTGCTCCCGCGCTGAGTCTGGACCATTCCAGACCGCGTTCGCCCATTCCAGGGCACGACCCGTGAGGCAGGAGATGAGGACACTCACCCTCTCTTCTCCTGAGGGAGTGGGTCTGATGGTGGCCAGGTATAGCTCCAGCTGGAGCAGAAACCCCTGGCAACCCGCCGCCGCTCCATCATAAGCCCTCGGTAGCGTCAGACGGAGGGTGCTGGAGTCGGGAGATGGAGAGTCCGGAACCGTGGGTGCCGAAGGTGGAGAGAGGAGCCCACTCCTCTCCCATCTGTCCATTCTCTCCATCACTTGATCCATCGCGGATCCGATCCGATGAAGGACGGTGGTGTGGTGGAGAACCCGTTCCTCCATCGATGGGAGAGGGTTGGCTGCTGCTCCTGCTGACTCCATCAATTTGATAGGTGCGGGATTCTGTAATGCTCCGGGTGTCGTGGGTGTGGAGTCAAATGCAGGAGACAGAGAGTTCAATGCTGCGCGTCTTTTAATAGCACCAATGCACCACAGGGTGCTCACAAAAACGTTACGTTCCCAAAACACAGGGAATCAAAATGTACAATGGGAAACAATCCCGACCGGACACTAGCACGTGCCTATACCACAGAGCCGAAGGTTTACATAGAAATAATCCCGCACAACAACCAGGCGGGCCGGCTGTCTAATAAAGACAAACTAATTAAACATTCACAGGTGCTACCACTCAACATACAAGGAGGGGAAGGAAAAACAATCAGTGGCAGCTAATAGGCCGGTGACGACGACCGCCGAGCGCCACCTGCCCGGGAAAGGGAAACACCCTCGGTCGGACTCGTGACAAATCATGGCTCTCTCTAGATATACTGTCCCCGTCCATACAGCCAGCTGGGTTCTCAGTACATTGCGCAGACAGGAATAAATAACTTTCTGGGAAAAAGAAAGGTAGTGGTGTATGTTTCATTACTAACTACCCATGGTATTTTTTTTTTTATTTTACCTTTATTTAACCAGGCAAGTCAGTTAAGAACAAATTCTTATTTTCAATGACGGCCTGGGAACAGTGGGTTAACTGCCTGTTCAGGGGCAGAACGACAGATTTGTACCTTGTCAGCTCGGGGGTTTGAACTCACAACCTTCCGGTTACTAGTCCAACGCTCTAACCACTAGGCTACCCTGCCGCCCCGTATGATTGTGATAACGTACAGAAACTCAAGTCCTTTTGTTCCCCCCGACCTAGAAACACCCTCGGTCGGACTCGTGACAAAAAGTGCAATATGTGCCATGTATAAAAGCTAATATTTAAGTTCCTTGCTCAGAACATGAGAACATATGAAAGATTGTAGTTCCTATTATATTCCCAGTTAAGAGGTTTTAGGTTGTAGTGCAGAAAGCAGAGCTTGTCTGTATGTTCCCGTCAGTCTGCTCCTCTGCTTATCATAAATGATCCCCACCTCACTGAACACTCTCTCGCTAGGGACCGAAGAAGATGGGGGACAGAGAAACTTCTTTGCCAGTGGAGCAAGTGATTGAAGACTGTCCCCATTCTGCTTCCACCGCTCCAAAGGCAAGCTGCTCTTTCTGTCAATGACATGCTCTGTGAGGTAACGCTCCAGCTCAATTTCAAAACTACACTGGACTTCAGCCCTGCCCTCTTGGCTACCAAGGATTCTAGCGTAGAGGCTTTCCACCAGACTGGGTGGCTGATCTATCCGGACTCTTTGCACCTGGATCTGAGTCCTCCTCTACACTAGTCCTTTCTGCTGTGGCTCTGGTATTTGTTTTTTTTAGGTCAGATTCCTCCTTCAGCCACTCTTTTGCTTTCTCTAGTGCTGTCCCTGAGGTGAAGGCATATCTCTTGTAACGTGGATCCAGGACAGTTGCCAGCACTAGGCACTTTGTCTCCTCGGCCTTGGGGAACCACCTTGTCAGACTGTCCAACATGGTGTTCCGTAAAGTTTTGGTGCCTTGAGTAGAAGAACCCTCCTGCTGCAGCATCAGCTTCAGCACCGACACACTGGGGATGCTTCATGCTGCTGTAGAGTTGGAGTGGCTCATCTCCAGTGTAACCTCCTCCATAGGTGCCAGAGTCTCAATTAGGTTAGAGACAATGTCCCACTGTGCAGCAGACAAACTGCTGATGTGTCCATATTCACCTGCATACACATTCAGTGCACGCCTCTATTCAAGCATCCTCTGCAACATGTGTAGTGTTGAGTTCCAGCGAGTTTGAACTGCTTGGATGATGCTGTGTTTGGGAAGGCCAAGCTATTCCTGAATGGCCCTCAGCCTCTGTTTGGCCAATACAGAGTGGTCAAAGTGAGTTGCACAGCTCTTCAACATGGCAATAATGTCTAGCACAGCTCTCTGACTGGATAGTCCATCATTGATTACAAGCTGTAGGGTGTGTGCACTGTAGCTGAAGTCTGGAAGCTCTGCCAGTCTCATACCTTTCACCATGTTTGCCCCACTGTCCCTGAGGACCAGCACTACATGTTCTGTGTGGATCTCCCAGTATTCCAACATAGTTAAAAACATCTCTCTGATATAGTTTCCTGTGTGTGATCCAGTCATAGTCTTGACATTCAGCACAACCTGCTTTCTTGTCCAGACATTGTCAATTAAATGTCCAGTAAGGCTCATCAGGGACTCTGTAGTGCCTGACCAGCAGTCAGTTGTGAATGCCATGTGTGGAGCATTCAATGGAGCCAAAAGATTCTTCACTTTCATCACAGCTCTTTCATGTGTTTTACCTAGCATTTCTATGCGGTATAATTTTTCATCTTTGATCCTGTACCGGGGTTCAGCAAGAGTAATCAGCCTCTGAAAACCAACGTTAGACACCACTGTGAATGACTGCTTGTCACGGGCTATCATCTTAATAATTGCTTTATCCATCTTCTTAGGTCTTTGTCCTGCCATTTTGCTTGTTTATTAAAATGTTCTAAGATTGTAGCCTGCGATGTCTGTGACGTGTCTGTATCACTTTTTCCTGGCAAAGAATTTGCGTTTAGCTTTTTTCATCATTGCTTCCTTATGGGCTTTTGGATAGGTGTTCTTAAGGTGAATCCACAGGTTGCTGACCCCACGCTTACATCTTTATCACAAATAAGACACCTTGCTTTCCCTGGTGCCAATTCAATGTAATAGTCCCACACTGGTGCTTTTCTCTGCCATCTGTAAAATTTATATAATCGTACACACACACACACACGCACAGCACTCTGAAGTGACAAGGATACTGAAGAGTCTGCTTAGGAGACACACATATTCTCAACTGTTTGAATAATAAAACTAGAGTTTAAGTAACCTGTGATGAATGTTGAAAACAAAAACTGTCATTTCTATATGCAGGAAATCCTATTTTAATACTGGGCATGGTAAGAATTGACTACCAAAGTGTGAGTCATAATTCCCATGACACCTTACAGCAAAATCTGAAAAGCGGTTCCTTCATTCATTTATTCCATAGGATATTTTTAGATTCACTTCAAATAAGGTCTGTGTTTCGTGTAGGCTTACACCACCTTGCCAATTTGATAACTGTGTAGATATTCATAGGACAAGGTAACTCTGATCAATATAGGCTAAATATAAGCAAATAAAGTGGGATCCAAAATTACTGGCACCCCTGACTGACAATGCACAAACAATACTTAAAAAATAGAAACAATATAATTAGAGAGACAAACTCAACATGTGAAAAATACTGTACTTTATTAATGTTTCAATGGAACCCACCAAAATAATTTATTGATTTAATTAAAAATCAATGTCCTCCAAATCAAGGTTTCACTATTATTGGCACCCTTAGATGTTATTGTAAATAACATCTACCAAAATTAAACAAGGAATTAAATTTCACTTATTTAAGTTTATCTAAGTGTTTAAGGAACTATATTGAGCCATTACATCACTTCCTTTTTCACTAGTACTAGAGTAGAAAAATGAGGTAACACGCATGCAATATCCCTTTGTCATCCAACACCATGAAGAAAAGAAAAGACCTGGCAGTTCAAAAGGGCCAGACGGTCGTAGACCTTCATAAATCTGGTAGTGGCTACAAGAAGATCCACAAACGATTGAATATACCACTGAGCACTGTCAGGGCAATTATAAAAAAATTCAAAAGATATGGAACAGTCGAAAACCTCACAAGTAGAGGACGCAAATGCATTTTGCCCCCCAGGATAGGGAGGAGGATTGTGAGAGAAGCAATAAAATCCCCAATAATCACTGTGAAAGAATTGCAGGCCTTAGTAGGGTCTTGGGGTCACCAGGTTTAAAAAAGCACCATCAGACGCCACCTCCACAACCACAGGCTCTTTGGAAGGGTTGCCAGAAGAAAGCCCTTTCTGACCCCAAGACACAGACGCAAGCACATCGAGTTTGCAAAACATAATTTCAATTATGATTGGAAGAAAAATTGAACGTTTTGGTCAGATACATATTTATGAAAATATGTTGACAAACGTTACATTATCCTAGTGAGATTTACACGGGTGTCAAAACGCAGAGGCGGTTTAAGCACGAAACACACACCTTATTTGAAGTAGATCAAGACATTCTCTATGGAAGACATGAACGGTAAAATAACGAAGGTACCCCTTTCAAGTTCAGCCGCAAGTTATTATAGGAATTATGACACGTCGACTATTTCTCTCTATACCATTTGTATTTCATATAACTTTGACCATTGGAAGCTCTTATAGGCATTTTAGTATTGCCAGCCTAATTTCGGGAGTTGATAGGCTTGAAGTCATAAACAGCGCTGTGCCTCAAGCATTTTTAAGAGCTGCTGGCAAATGCAGTAAAGTGCTGTTTGAATGAATGCTTACGAGCCTGGTGCTGCCTACCACCGCTCAGTCAGACTGCTCTATCAAATATCAAATGATAGACTTAATTATAATATAATAAACACACAGAAATACGAGCCTTTGGTCATTAAGATGGTCAAATCCAGAAATGATCATTTCTAAAACAAAACATTTCTTTCAGTGAAATACGGAACCGTTACGTGTTTTATTGAATCGTGGCAACACTAAGTCTAAATATTGCTGTTACATTGCATAACCTTCAATGTTATGTCATAATTATGTAAAATGATGTAAAAATCATGGCTCTCTCTAGATATACTGTCCCCGTCCATACAGCCAGCTGGGTTCTCAGTACATTGCGCAGACAGGAATAAATAACTTTCTGGGAAAAAGAAAGGTAGTGGTGTATGTTTCATTACTAACTACCCATGGTATGATTGTGATAACGTACAGAAACTCAAGTCCTTTTGTTCCCCCCGACCTAGAATACCTTACAATGAAATGCCGACCGTATTACCTCCCAAGAGAAATCTCTTCGGTTATAGTCACAACCGTGTATATTTTCCCCCAAGCAGATATCACGATGGCCCTCAAGAAATTACACTGAACTTTGTGCAAACTGGAAACCACATATCCTGAGGCCTCATTTATTGTAGCTGGGGATTTTAACAAAGCAAATTTGAGGAAAACGATACAGAAGCTCTACCAACACATTGACTGTAGTACTCACGCTGGAAAAAGCTTGACCACTGTTACTCCCCCTTCCGGGATACAAGGCCCTCCTCCGTCCTCTTTTCGGCAAATCAGACCACAACTCCATTTTGCTCAAACAGGAATTACCCGTGCTAAGGTCTATTCAACCCTGGTCTGACCAACCGTAATCCGTGCTTTTGATTGTTTTGATCACACGGACTGGGTAATGTTCCGGGTAGCCTCTGAGAATAATATTGACGTATACACGGACATGGTAACTGAGTTCATCAGGAAGTGTATAGGGGATGTTTTTTTCCCACTGTGACTATTAAAACCTACCCAAACCAGAAACCGTGGCTAGATGGCAGCATTTGCGCAAAACTGAAAGCGCAAACCACAGCATTTAACCATGGCAAGGTGACTGGGAATATGGTTCAATACAAACATTGTAGTTATTCCCTCTGTAAGTCAATCAAACAGGCAAAACGTCAGTACAGAGACAAAGTGGAGTCGCATTCAACAACTCAGACACATGACGTGTGTGACAGGGTCTACAGACATTCAGGGATTACAAAGAGAAAACCAGCCAAGTCGTGGACACCGACATCTTGCTCCCGGACAAGCTAAACACCTTCTTCGCCCGCTTTGAAGATAACACAGTGCCACTAACGCGTCCCGCTCCCAAGGACTGTGGGCTCTCTTTCTCCATGGCCGATGTGAGTAACCCTCGCAAGGCTGCCGGCCCAGACGGCATCCCTAGCCGCATCCTCAGAGCATACGCTGACCAGCTGGATGGAGTGTTTACGGACATATTCAATCTCTCCCTGTACCAGTCTGCTGTCCCAACTTGCTTCAAGATGTCCACCATTGTTCCTGTACCCAAGAAAGCAGTTACCTGAACTAAATTACCATCGCCACTGTCGTGGAAATTCTAACCAAGTGAGAGAGACTGTGTTATTTCTTCAAAACATTCAAACTTTATTAGTAATTATTCCAATAATGGAGCTGGTAAACAATCACCCGGAGGTGATCGCTGAGTACCCACGAGCAGATTTTGGTTGCAGCTCTTTATAGCAAAGTCCTTCCTCCTGAATTTTCATGACAAACAACAGATGTGTGGAATGGGTCAAGGTGAGGTTTTGCATGTGAGAAAGTAATTTCCCCCAGCCAGATAGCATTTGCTGTGAAGACTATTCCAATTGTATAGAAACCAAGGTTTTGCCCCTAAGACAGTAAGGCTACAGTGCCTTGCGAAAGTATTCGGCCCCCTTGAACTTTGCGACCTTTTGCCACATTTCAGGCTTCAAACATAAAGATATAAAACTGTATTTTTTTGTGAAGAATCAACAACAAGTGGGACACAATCATGAAATGGAACGACATTTATTGGATATTTCAAACTTTTTTAACAAATCAAAAACTGAAAAATTGGGCGTGCAAAATTATTCAGCCCCCTTAAGTTAATACTTTGTAGCGCCACCTTTTGCTGCGATTACAGCTGTAAGTCGCTTGGGGTATGTCTCTATCAGTTTTGCACATCGAGAGACTGAAATTTTTTCCCATTCCTCCTTGCAAAACAGCTCGAGCTCAGTGAGGTTGGATGGAGAGCATTTGTGAACAGCAGTTTTCAGTTCTTTCCACAGATTCTCGATTGGATTCAGGTCTGGACTTTGACTTGGCCATTCTAACACCTGGATATGTTTATTATTGAACCATTCCATTGTAGATTTTGCTTTATGTTTTGGATCATTGTCTTGTTGGAAGACAAATCTCCGTCCCAGTCTCAGGTCTTTTGCAGACTCCATCAGGTTTTCTTCCAGAATGGTCCTGTATTTGGCTCCATCCATCTTCCCATCAATTTTAACCATCTTCCCTGTCCCTGCTGAAGAAAAGCAGGCCCAAACCATGATGCTGCCACCACCATGTTTGACAGTGGGGATGGTGTGTTCAGCTGTGTTGCTTTTACGCCAAACATAACGTTTTGCATTGTTGCCAAAAAGTTCAATTTTGGTTTCATCTGACCAGAGCACCTTCTTCCACATGTTTGGTGTGTCTCCCAGGTGGCTTGTGGCAAACTTTAAACAACACTTTTTATGGATATCTTTAAGAAATGGCTTTCTTCTTGCCACTCTTCCATAAAGGTCAGATTTGTGCAATATACGACTGATTGTTGTCATATGGACAGAGTCTCCCACCTCAGCTGTAGATCTCTGCAGTTTATGTAGAGTGATCATGGGCCTCTTGGCTGCATCTCTGATCAGTCTTCTCCTTGTATGAGCTGAAAGTTTAGAGGGACGGCCAGGTCTTGGTAGATTTGCAGTGGTCTGATACTCCTTCCATTTCAATATTATCGTTTGCACAGTGCTCCTTGGGATGTTTAAAGCTTGGGAAATCTTTTTGTATCCAAATCCGGCTTTAAACTTCTTCACACCAGTATCTCGGACCTGCCTGGTGTGTTCCTTGTTCTTCATGATGCTCTCTGCGCTTTTGACGGACCTCTGAGACTATCACAGTGCAGGTGCATTTATACGGAGACTTGATTACACACAGTTGGATTGTATTTATCATCATTAGTCATTTAGGTCAACATTGGATCATTCAGAGATCCTCACTGAACTTCTGGAGAGAGTTTGCTGCACTGAAAGTAAAGGGGCTGAATAATTTTGCACGCCCAATTTTTCAGTTTTTGATTTGTTAAAAAAGTTTGAAATATCCAATAAATGTCGTTCCACTTCATGATTGTGTCCCACTTGTTGTTGATTCTTCACAAAAAATACAGTTTTATATCTTTATGTTTGAAGCCTGAAATGTGGCAAAAGGTTGCAAAGTTCAAGGGGGCCGAATACTTTCGCAAGGCACTGTATCTATACCAGAGCCATCTTCACCCTGGTACCTCATAGTACTCAAACACCAACTCATTCTATGAAATGCAGGCTGTAGGTTTTTAATCATCAAGCCATCATAAATCAATTGCCAGCCCAAGGCCCAGAAGCCCAACTCAGTCCACACAGACGCAAATGAGAGAGTACTGAGAAAAACCTTATTCTGAGAAAAACCTTATTCGATGCGATATGAAACTTTTCAAGGAAGTTATATACGCAGGCAGTTATGAAAGCAAAGGCTAGCTTTTTCAAACAGAAATTTGAATCCTGTAGCACAAACTCCAAAAAGTTCTGGGACACTGTAAAGTCCATGGAGAATAAGAGCACCTCCTCCCAGCTGTCCACTGCACTGAGGCTAGGAAACACTGTCACCACCGATAAATCCACGATAATTGAGAATTTCAATAAGCATTTTACTACAGCTGGCCATGCTTTCCTCCTGGCTACCCCTACCCCGGTCAACAGCCCTGCACCCCCCCACAGAAACTTGCCCAAACCTCCTCCATTTCTCCTTCACCCAAATCCAGATAGATGATGTTCTGAAACAGTTGCAAAATCTGGACCCCTACAAATCAGCTGGGCTAGACAATCTGGACCCTCTCTTTCTAAAATTATCCACCAGTATTGTTGCAGCTGCCGCGGTCATCCCCCTCTTCAAAGGGAGAGACACTCTAGACCCAAACGGTTACAGACCTATATCTATCCTACCCTGCCTTTCTAAGGTCTTCGAAAGCCAAGTTAACAAACAGATCACCGATCATTTTGAATCCCACCGTACCTTCTCTGCTATGCAATCTGGTTTCCGAGCTGGTCATGGGTGCACCTCAGCCACGCTCAAGGTCCTAAACGATATCATAACTGCCATCAATAAAAGACAATACTGTGCTGCCGTCTTCATCAACCTGGCCAAGGCTTTCGACTGTCAATCACCACATTCTTATCGGCAGACTGAACAGCCTTGGTTTCTCAAATGACTGCCTCGCCTGGTTCACCAACTACTTCTCAGACAGAGTTCAGTGTCAAATCGGAGGGCCTGTTGTCCGTATCTCTGGCAGTCTCTATGGGTATGCCACAGGGTTCAATTCTCGGGCCAGCACTTTTATCTATATACATCAATGATGTCGCTCTTGCAGCTGGTGATTCTCTGATCCATCTCTACGCAGATGACACCATTCTGTATACTTCTGGCCCTTCTTTGGACACTGTGTTAACTAACCTCCAGACGAGCTTCAATGCCATACAACTCTCCTTGTTGTATGGCCTCCAACTGCTCTTAAATGCAAGTAAAACTAAATGCATGATCTTCAACCGACCGTAAAACTGACTATCCTACCGATCCTTGACTTCGGCGATGTCATTTATAAAATAGTCTCCAACACACTACTCACAAATTGGATGCAGTTTATGCAGTGCCATCCGTTTTGTCACCAAATCCCCATATACTACCCACCACTGCGACCTGTATGCTCTCGTTGGCTGGCCCTCACTTGATATTCGTCGCCAAACCCACTGGCTCCAGGTCATCTATAAGTCTTTGCTAGGTAAAGCCCCTCCTTATCTCAGCTCACTGGTCACCATAGCAGCATCCACCGATAGCACTCACTTCAGCAGGTATATTTGACTGGTCAGCCCCAAAGCCTATTCCTCCTTTGGCAGCCTTTCCTTCCAGTTCTCTGCTGCCAATGACTGGAACGAATTGCAAAAATCACTGAAGCTGGAGACTCATATCTCCCTCACTAACTTTAAGCATCAGCTGTCAGAGCAGCTCACAGATCACTGCACCTGTACATAGTCCATCTGTAAATAGCCCATCCAACTACCTCATCCCCATATTGTTATTTATTTATTTATTTGCTCCTTTGCACCCCAAAATCTGAGGTCTGTTCAACGCTGGTCCGACCAATCTGATTCCACACTCCAAGACTGCTTCCATCACGTGGACTGGGATATGTTTTGTATTGCGTCAGACAACAACATTGACGAATACGCTGATTCGGTGAGCGAGTTCATTAGAACGTGCGTTGAAGATGTCGTTCCCATAGCAACGATTAAAACATTCCCAAACCAGAAACCGTGGATTGATGGCAGCATTCGCGTGAAACTGAAAGCGCGAACCACTGCTTTTAATCAGGGCAAGGTGACCGGAAACATGACCGAATACAAACAGTGTAACTATTCCCTCCGCAAGGCAATCAAACAAGCTAAGCATCAGTATAGAGACAAAGTAGAATCTCAATTCAATGGCTCAGACACAAGAGGTATGTGGCAGGGTCTACAGTCAATCACGGATTACAAAAAGAAAACCAGCCCCGTCACGGACCAGGATGTCTTGCTCCCAGGCAGACTGGTGAGTGAGGGTAGGCAACAACATCTCCACCCCGCTGATCCTCAACACTGGGGCCCCACAAGGGTGCGTTCTGAGCCCTCTCCTGTACTCCCTGTTCACCCACGACTGCGTGGCCACGCACGCCTCCAACTCAATCATCAAGTTTGCGGACGACACAACAGTGGTAGGCTTGCTTACCAACAACGACGAGACGGCCTACAGGGAGGAGGTGAGGGCCCTCGGAGTGTGGTGTCAGGAAAATAACCTCACACTCAACGTCAACAAAACAAAGGAGATGATTGTGGACTTCAGGAAACAGCAGAGGGAACACCCCCCTATCCACATCGTTGGAACAGTAGTGGAGAGGGTAGTAAGTTTTAAGTTCCTCGGCGTACACATCACAGACAAACTGAATTGGTCCACCCACACAGACAGCATCGTGAAGAAGGCGCAGCAGCGCCTCTTCAACCTCAGGAGGCTGAAGAAATTCGGCTTGTCACCAAAAGCACTCACAAACTTCTACAGATGCACAATCGAGAGCATCCTGTCGGGCTGTATCACCACCTGGTACGGCAACTGCTCCGCCCACAACCGTAAGGCTCTCCAGAGGGTAGTGAGGTCTGCACAACGCATCACCGGGGGCAAACTACCTGCCCTCCAGGACACCTACACCACCTGATGTCACAGGAAGGCCATAAAGATCATCAAGGACAACAACCACCCGAGCCACTGCCTGTTCACCCCGCTATCATCCAGAAGGCGAGGTCAGTACAGGTGCATCAAAGCTGGGACCGAGAGACTGAAAAACAGTTTCTATCTCAAGGCCATCAGACTGTTAAACAGCCACCACTAACATTGAGTGGCTGCTGCCAACACACTGACTCAACTCCAGCCACTTTAATAATGGGAATTGATGGGAAATGATGCAAAATATATCACTAGCCACTTTAAACAATGCTACCTAATATAATGTTTACATACCCTACATTATTCATCTCATATGTATATGTATATACTGTACTCTATATCATCTACTGCATCTTTATGTAATACATGTATCACTAGCCACTTTAACTATGCCACTTTGTTTACATACTCATCTCATATGTATATACTGCGCTCAATACCATCTACTGTATCTTGCCTATGCCGCTCTGTACCATCACTCATTCATATATCTTTATGTACATATTCTTTATCCCCTTACACTTGTGTCTATAAGGTAGTAGTTTTGGAATTGTTAGCTAGATTACTTGTTGGTTATTACTGCATTGTCGGAACTAGAAGCACAAGCATTTCGCTACACTCGCATTAACATCTGCTAACCATGTGTATGTGACAAATAACATTTGATTTGATTTGATTTTATACCTACATGTACATACTACCTCAATAAGCCTGACAAACAGGTGTCTGTATATAGCCTTGCCACTCTTTTTTCAAATGTCTTTCTACTGTTGTTTTATTTCTTTACTTACCTACATACACACCTTTTTTTTTGGCACCATTGGTTAGAGCCTGTAACTAAGCATTTCACTGTAAGGTCTGTAATACCTGTTGTATTTGGCACACTTGAGAAATACACTTTGATTTGATTTGATTTTATTAATTTGCATAGCAGCATTGTATTCAGTACGTAGATTCAGTACAGATCTATACTAAATTACTTGATTTTATTGACTTCAACAGTTGGTGCAAGAGACCAAGATCACCAACCTATCAGCCCAGAAACTGTATGAGCACCTGGGCTTTGTGAGGGACAAGAAGCTCTTACGGTACTATTTAAATGGAGTATTTAAATGGAGCTCTACAGGCTCAAACTGGCTTTGGTAGTCATTGGCTCTGACTCTGGCTCTGAGACCTCTTCCCCCCCAGTCTCAGGAAGAAATGTTCTCCCTATAAGGGGAAACATCAAAGCCACAGAAAAGCCAGCAAGATTAGGAAGAAGGAAAATGAGACAGGTACCACAGTTTTCTTTGGTGTATTGTAAGTACTTGTGGCATTATAGTGGCCAGTGGAAATTAACAGAAAATGACCACACCCTAGCTCTTGACCTGTACTAAACTAGAGCTATTACAAACAAAACAACAGCTTGCTTCTGTCCTTGTTTCTTAGAAGACTGAAAACATGGCACAAGGAGAGTAAGACTACACAAACTGAATCTTCATCATAAACCCTTTATAAGGGCTATATACTGTAGCCGAGGTGCTTCAGAAATCATTGGAAAAGTGGACACCTCTCACTCAATTCAAGAATGAAATGCACCTGACCCTGCTCTTGTTGTGTGTTCAACATAGTGGACCCAGGTGTTTGGTAGCTGGCCAGTTCTACTTTGTCTCTCTAGTCCTGCTAAGAGCTTCAATCTGGGCTTCATTGAGGTGGAGAGGAGTGTTGCAATAAGCAATTTACTGTTGTAATGGTAAAAGGAGACCTGAAGTGCAATAGATCTTTTCAATGTTGAAGGGAACTAGGGAACATAAGAGATCTTCTTCTGTGTGCTTCTCACAAAACAAAATTCATTTTTTGAAATTTCTCTTTGAAGCTTGATCAAATGGCCATTGAGGGAACACATTTTTTCCATTAAGATTAAGCATTGAAATTGATGAGTCTTTGGGTCCTTGAAAAAATATATAAAAATACCATCCCACTGGGCACAGACATCAGTTCAAAGTGTAGCTTTGACTTACATTTGGTTGAAAACATTAATATATATCACCATGTCATTGGATTTAGGTTAAAAGTTGTTATTTTGATGACTTTGCGAATTCAATCAGTTTTCCACGTTGATTCAACATCATCACATTGATTTTGTTGGTTGAAATGACATGGAAACAACGTTGATTCAACCAGTTTTTGCCCAGTGATAGGTATTAATCATAATAATGAAATAAGATTGAAAACTAACAAATAGATTAAAGCCACTTTGGTTCCTTGCAGAGTATTGTATTTTTTAACTAGGCAAGTCAGTTAACAACAAATTCTTATTTACAATGACAGTGGGCTAACTGCTTTATTCAAGGGCAGAATGACAGATTTTTACCTTGTCAGCACAGAGATTTGATCCAACAACCTTTCAGTTACTGGCCCAACACTCAAACCACTAGGCTACCTCCCACCCTTAAATCTCAATACCATGTAATCCTAAGACTTATTTAAGATTGAAAAGAAAACAATCTCTCTCGGAAGATGACACAAGACAAATGTATTCTTTTGAATGTGCTTTCTCACCTTGTGAACATTACACTGGTGTTGCAATACGCACGTTAGTCCTTTCCACACCTGGATTATCACTATCATCCCTAGAGGGCGCCCCATGCTGGGCCTTCAAACATATTGGAATAAGAGACTGACGCACTGTCACAAACACATTTATTTGTTATGGAAAACGGAATGGTTCCCACAATGAGACTTATTTTAACCACAGTGACAAAATGATCAAATATCTGGTGAGAGAGAACAGCTCTACACAGAAGCAGCAAAACATATATTTATCATGGTAAGGATGCCAGCTGCTATTCACAATCCTATTAATACATTCAGGTGATCGTTTAACACTGGTGGTGGACACATTTTCTGAAAGACTTTGGTTATGACATACAGTGGCAAGAAAAAGTATGTGAACTCTTTGGAATTACCTGGATTTCTGCATAAATTAGTTATGAAATTTGATCTGATCTTCATCTTAGTCACAACAATAGACAAACACAGTGTGTTTAAACTAATAACACACAAATTATTGTATTTTTCTTGTCTGTATTGAATACATAATTTAAACATTCACAGTGTAGGTTGGAAAAAGTATGTGAACCCCTAGGCTAATGACTTTTCCAAAAGCTAGTTGGAGTCAAAGGTCAGTTAACCTTGAGTCCAATCAGTGAGACGAGATTGGAGATGTTGATTAGAGCTGTCAGCTAAAGACTTACTTACAGAAATCTCTGGAACATGTTAACATCTCTGTTGACGAGTCTACAATACGTAAAACAATAAACAAGAATGGTGTTCATGGGAGGACACCACGGAAGAAGCCACAACGGTCAAAATTCCTCCTGACCGTTGTGCAGGTCTGATCCGCAACTACAGAAAATGTTTGGTTGAGTTTATTGCTGCCAAAGGAGGGTCAACCAGTTATTAAATCCAAGGGTTCACATACTTTCCCCACCCTACTCTGTGAATGTTAACGCTGTGTTCAATAAAGACATGAAAACATATAATTGTTTGTGTATTATTAGTTTAAGCAGACTGTGTTTGTTTATTGTTGTGACTTAGATGGGGCCAGTAATCGAAAGGTTGCTGGATCGAATCTCCGAGCTGACAAAGTAAAAATCTGTTGTTCTGCCCCTGAACACTGTTCCCGGTAGGCCGTCACTGTAAATAAGAATTTGTTCTTAACTGACTTGCCTAGTTAAATAAAGGTTACATGTTTATTTTTTAAAGATCAGATCAAATTTTATGACCAATTTATGCAGAAATCCTGGTAATTCCAAAGGATTCACATTTTCTTGCCACTGTAATTGATAACAAACCAACATTTAACTTTGCCATGCGATCATACAGTAAAATGCAAACATTTTACCAAATAAATTAGATACAATTTCAGCTTTTTCTAAATAAATTGTCCATGAAAAGTTAATTAGCATTTTGCAACATGAGATTGGAGATCCAGTTTAGTCCAGATTACTAAACCTCATAAACAGCTCCTAGTCCCGTTCAGGTTCCCAAATCACACTCTCCACATGATATAGCCCACTGGGCACAGACGTCAATTCAACGTCTATTACATGATGGTTCAACGTAATTTCATTGAAATGATGTGGAACAACGTTGATTCAACCAAAGTCCCACCTCTGCCAGTCTATCAGAGGCCTGGGCCTCATGTCCCACCTACTAGCCCTCTCACTATCCCCTAAAGAGTTCAAGTGTTTGGGAACTGGATCTCCTTGTTTCTCTGTCTTCCAGTCCAGCATCCAAGGTAAGGTTTTCCTCAAAGTCGGTCCACCATGTATCCCTTTGCTGCTTGGTGCTCCAACTATAGAGGCCAAGAGAGAAAGACAATAATACAAGTACACCATTTATCTATGGACTGTATGCGTCAGTTAGAACATGTTCAAGTTGGTGGGGGTGGTACAAAATGTCTCCAGTCTCACAATTATCTGTATAGAAGATCCTCTCGTGCTCCCGCTGTTCTCTGACTTGTCTCTGGTGGGCTCTCTGTCTCTGCTGGGCCTGTTGACTGAGGACCATCTGTGCCTCCAGGAGACCTCCCTATCCAGCACAACCCAACCCACACAGCCAGAAAGACCACACCATTCATGGGTCAGCAACAAATGGTTGTTTGAAATATAATGCCATGTTATACACATAATGCACCAACGATATGTTACAGATAATTCACCCAAAATATGCGCTAGAAAAAAATTGGATCTCTAGATCATGCCCTAAGCAATAATTGTATTTTTTTTTACCTTTATTTAACTAAGCAAGTCAGTTAAGAACAAATTCTTATTTTCAATGACGGCCTAGGAACAGTGGGTTAACTGCCTGTTTAGGTGCAGAACGACAGATTTGTACCATGTCAGCTTGGGGATTTGAACTTGCAACCTCTACAGTTGCTAGTCCATCACTCTAACCACTAGGCTACCCTGCCACCCCTGCAACCTCTCGGTTGCTAGTCCAACACTCTAACCACTAGGCTACCCTGCCACCCCAATGAGTGTATGTCCACATACATGCTTGTGTGTGTTTGCATGGTCGTGGGGATTTTCTTGTTCCCCGTACCCTGCAAGAGCATCCCATTGAGGGCCAGTCATGGCTGTGGCCCACCCCACCAGCACTGCAGTCGGGCCCACTGGAACAGGAAGGGCCCGGGCTGGCAGCTCCCCAGCGCTCTCTCTCTCTCTCTCTCTCTCTCTCTCAGACCAAGCACAGTGCTATCTTGCTACACACGTACATTTCCTCTTATAACAACTGAGTAACTTAAGCATGTTAATCCATTACAGTATCTATCTGCACCTGCGGCAGGCGGCCGGTGCCACCGTGTGCCCCCTGGCTGGGTGTAGAAAAGTGGAGGACACCCCCATCTCTCCGGTCCCTGCCCTGTGACAATAGAGAACAAATCAAAATGAAGCATAAGGCCATTTAAACAGATTCAAAATTGACACTATACTGAAATGCAATTTACCTCACATAGAGATAGGAAAATAACAAAATAGGAATTTAGTAACAGTTGAACAAGAATGCTAGTAATAGTTTGTAGTACAATTTTAGTGAAACCTTACTGTTCTGACCTGTAGTCTCCGTGGTGGCTGAGGATGAATGATGCTTGGACCCCAAATGTTGATTTGACTTTGTGGGAGGCTGCTTGATACATATGATGATACTTACACACACACACGCACATGCACACATATACACACAATACAGTTCATCCTTCATGAGGATGACAGCAACATTTTGAATAATGTTCTGCTTGTATACCAACCTGTAGATAGCGGTGGGAAGGTTGCAGGGTTTTCCAGTTTCAGTGGGGGCAGCTGGGTAGTCCTCCTATGTCCCAGCGGCTCATGTTGATGCTCCAGTGGGGTTGGTATGGCAGGGATGGTCCAATGTGAAGTGGGATGACTGGCCTGCTGGTCCAGGTCTCCCTCTGTCTGACTGTGACACGGGGCCACCTGACTGAGCCTGGACCTGGAGCCTGTAGAGCCCATACTCCACTACTAGTCCTCTGCTATGGCCGTCAGGCTGCTATGCTATGCTAGGCTTTTGCTTTTAGTCTGTTGGTCAGCCAAGCAGGAATTTGGGTGTGTTAATAAATTACCTTTAGTGTTGAAATCAGAGGAACTTGTCTCATCTCACTTGTTTTAGAGTCCTCCGCTCAGGCTCTTTCATTCGCTTGGCTGTATGTGGTGTGGCATGCTCCGCCACGGCTGCTACGGATCTTGATATACTGTAGTTGACTTTTCTTTCTTGATAAATTAGCATAGCCCTTTAGTATGATACCATTAATTACATAATAACTTTATTTGCTCGTTGTGGTGGCATACCTCTCAGATATCCATTTGTCATCTATAGCTATCAATCAAAGTGGGCTTCATATCCTCCCATTGGAAACATGAGCATTTCCCCTCTGAAACCACCTCTCTGTATGTTGCAACTGTACAAGTGCAGTAGCCAGTTTTAGTTGTGGTTAACATGGAAGGTGTGTGCAACCCCCCTGTCTTTATACTTTTTCATTATAATGAGCTGTGTTTCTATGGAAACTCTCCCTACAGGTTACTTTGTAACTCCAAGTTAATGCTTGAAAGACCCTGTTCTTTTTTCGAGCCCCATACCTCCTCCCCTCCCCGTTCCAAACTGCCCAGGCATGGGTAGAGAATCAGAGACAGAGCTGCCTCATCAACATACACTCTACTTTCCCAGGATTCTGTTTTCAACAAGGAAGTCATTCACAGCAGGAAATAAGGGTCAAAGTTGGAGCATGACTTTTCCAAAAATGAGGAAGTTCAGACTACCTGCATAACATGGAGATGTTTCCTTCTCTCCCGTCTCAGTGTGTGGATATGTAAATATATCAGTGATGAGGGGTTTAAAGCCCTCCCTACATTCCTCCTACTCCTCTTTTCTCGCTCGTTTGCTTTAATGAGGCAGCAGCCACAACAGTCTGTGTCTGTGAATCTGTCACTTCAGCAAATGCTTCATTAGAGGGCATGTCTCACTGACAGTACACCAGCCATCACAGCACTGACTGGGGACTGAGCTCTGTGTATCAGCCTCAGAGGAGAACAGCTCCAACAAACACACTCCACTTCGTCTCCAGGAATAAAGCAATTCAAGCGCCCTGAAATGAATTTAAGATGAAGTTGTTCCGTCTTTCATATTGGTTTCATTGTATTTCTATCACAGTGAAAGGCTGCTGTTCTTACTGCTCCTCTGTCACTGTCTGGTTGTGGAGGACCTGCGAGATGCTACCTTCACGTGAATCAGTGCTAGGTTGCTGCTGGGCTATAAAAGCCTTTATCCCGTAATTACCAGAGATATCTATGAAAGTGAGCAGGGGGAGCAGAGAGAGGAAAGATGGAGAGCATTCAGGAGAGCCTGTCACACAGAGCATGCAGGAGAGTCTGTCATCTCCTCACAATTCATTTAAATACATTATTACTAAGAATGGATGAATCCCACTCTCCATATCGCTGGATATGTTTGAAACTGCAGAAGAATCAGGGCAGAAGACTGGTAGTAAACCAGTAAACCTTACTGGTTGTGACAGATGGCATTAAGTGTGGTTCACAGCCTTCTAAAGCTCATAATAAAAAGTACTGGTATAGTTGATCTGAAGAAGGCAATATATTCTCAGGCCTTTGTGAGCAGATCTACTGAGCAGTTAGTTAAACATATAAACATGAACCTGCTGTCTGTGTGCCGCGTGCAGAAGAGATGTGATAGGAGGATCTGAAGGCCGTGCCTGTATGGAGAGAGAGACTTCAGAAGCTCTGCCAGGAGCCCCTGTCCAATGTGAACCTGATCGACTTCTCTGGCAATTGATATCTGAAATATCAATTTATAGCCATCTCAATCATTTTCATGTTTTGATGTGCTTAGGAGTTTATAAGACAATCTGAGCTGATAGGCACCAATAACAAGAAGCTATTGGTCTTTTTATAATATTTTATTAAAAAAGAAAAAGAGCCTGTACATTAAGCGGATACAGTGCCCTCAGAAAGTATTCATACCCCTTGACTTGTTCCACATTTTGTTGTGTTTCAGCCTGAATTCAAA
This sequence comes from Oncorhynchus mykiss, assembly GCF_057628025.1. Taxonomy (NCBI): domain Eukaryota; kingdom Metazoa; phylum Chordata; class Actinopteri; order Salmoniformes; family Salmonidae; genus Oncorhynchus; species Oncorhynchus mykiss. The sequence continues at coordinate 51,301,410 of NC_143040.1, forward strand.
ATGCATTAAATATATGTTTTCTCTCACCCATCTACACACAATACCCCATAATGACAAAGTGAAAACCTATTTTTTTAGAAATGTTTGAAAATGTATTGAAAATGAAATACAGAAATATCTTATTTACAGAAGTATTTACAGCCCTGAGGCAATACTTTGTAGAAGCATATTTGGAAGTGATTACAGCTGTGAGTCTTTCTGGGTAAGTCTCTAAGAGCTTTCCACACCCATTATTCTTCTCAAAATTCTTCAAGTTCTGTCAAATTGGTTATTGATCATTGCTTGACAACCATTTTCATGTCTTGTCATAGATTTCCAAGTAGATTTTAGTGAAAACTGTAACTCGACCACTCAGGAACTGTCTTCTTGGTAATCAAGTGCAGTGTAGATTTGGCCTTGTGTTTAGGTCATTGTCCTGCTGAAAGGTGAATTCATCTCCCAGTGTCTGGTGAAAAGCAGACTGATTCAGGTTTTCCTCTAGGATTCTCCTGTGCTTTGCTCAATTCCATTTACTTTTTATCCTGGAAAACTCCCCAGTCCTTAACAATTGCAAGCATACCCATAACATGATGCAGCCACCACTTGAAAATATGGAGCGTGGTAGTCAGTTGTGTGTTGCATTGGATTTGCCCCAAACATAACACGTTGTATTCAGGACAAAAAGTGAATTGCTTTGACACATGCTTTTGCAGTATTACTTTAGTGCCCTGTTGCAAACAGGATGCATGTTTTGGAATATTTATATTATTTTAACTCTGTCAATTAGATTAGTATTGTGGAGTAACTAAAACATTTTTGATCCTTCCTCAGTTTTCTCCTATCACGGCCATTAAACTTTGTAACGGTTTTAAAGTCACTATTGGCCTCATGATGAAATCCCTAAGCTGTTTCCTTCCTCTCTGACAACTGAGTTAGGAAGGACATCTGTATCTTTATAGTGGCTGGGTGTATTGATACACCATCCAAAGTCTAATGAATAACTTCATTATCACAGGGATATTCACCCATCTACCTTCTTTTCGAGCAATTGGAAAGCCTCCCTGGTCTTTGTGGTTGAATCTGTGTTTGAAATTCAGTGCTCGACAGAGGGAACTTACAGATAATTGTATGTGTGAGGTACAGATATTAGGTAGTCTTTAAAAAAATAATGTTAAACACTATTATTGCACAAAGAGTGAGACCATGCAACTTATTTTGTGACTTGTTTAAGCACACTTTTACTCCTGAACTTATTTAGGTTTGCCATAACAAAGGGGTTGAATACTTATTGACTCAAGACATTTCAGCTTTTCATTTTCAATTCATTTGTAGATTTAAAAAAATAAAAAAACATAATTCCACTTTGACATTATGGAGTATTGTGTGTAGGCTCGTGACAAAAACATCTAAATGTAATTATAATCAGGGTGCAACACGAAATGTGGGAAAAAAACACTTTCTAAAGGAACTGTATTTCCCAACCCATTCCTGTACATAATTCTATATAAGAAGTAAAATGTAAATACTATACTGATACACCTCTGAGTAAATTCAATAAATACATATAAGATTGAGCCAAACTGGCCCATTCCATATTTATATTCACAGAATACAGTCCGTGTAGCAGGTTCAAGGTTGAGCTTACGTGGTCTAGGCTAGTGTTTCCCAACTCCGGTCCTTCAGTGCCCCCAACAGCACATATTTTTGTTGTAGCCTCGGATAAAAACAACTGATACAATTTGGCAAGTGCTAGATGATTAGATGTGCTTGTCCGGGGTCACAACAAAAATATGTACTGTGGGGGTATTGGAGGACCAAAGTTGAGAAACACTGGTCTAGGGGCATGTGACGGGCAAAACTGGGCGTGGCAAGGAATTCAAGAAAGTAAATAACACTTTCCAACTTTCTGCTCACCAAACTCAGCAGTAAATGTTCTATTTTCACTCCCCAGTAGTTCCTGGGGAAAGTGACAGAACTGTGATAGTTTCTCTCAGTGAGAGTTACACATCCTGTTCTCCTGATTTTGGACTTCCTGGTCTGTAAGTCAGCACCAGAGTCATCTCGCCACGCTTCCCAGATGGGACATGTAGAAACGTGTGAGAATGGGGGTTGGTGATGGGACGGGGCAGTGGAGGATCATGGGATCATGCCATAGGGATTGAGACTGTGCCATTGGCTCGGCTGCGGCTGCGCGTGTGGATGCTGGACTCGGTCAGCTCCTCGCCATGCTCCTCAGACTTCTTGTCTGCGAAGGCGGCGAGGAAGCGCAGAGTGACGGAGTCCCACTCCTCAGGAAGCAGCAGCAGCAGGAAGCCCAGGCAGATGATGCAGGTGGCAGCCAGACGCACCACACTGAAGATAACCTCATGTTTCAACACATCTACCGCTACGAATGGGAGGGAGAGGGGGGAGATGGGAGAGGGGGGGGGGGGAGAGGGAGGAAAGGAGGGGAAGGAGGTAGGGGGTACAGAGAGAGAGATGTTTTGATTAATTAAGTAGAAGTGAGGTATAAGAAGAGAGAGCGAGAAGAAGATGTTCTGATTAATTACATAAAGTAACAAACCACAGGACACAGGTGGGAGGACAAACTGAACTGCAGGGGGAGATAAAAGTAGCTAACAATGCGGCTTACAATAAGCACAAGATTGCAAACGTTTCCTCTCTGCTCTATTGGCCTACAGTCTTAGAAAACAATGTGCTATCTAGAACCAAACAGGGTTCTTCAGCTGTCCCTGTAGGATCAGTTGTAGATAGAACTCTTTTGGGTTCCATGTAGAACCCTTTCCACAGAGGGTTCTAAATGGAACCCAAAATAGTTTTACCTGAAACCAAAAAGGGTTCTACCTGGAACAAAAAAGGGTTCTCCTATGGGGACAGCCACAGAAACCTTTTTTCTAAGAGTGTAGACCCCTGCCCCGCATAGCTGTCGTAACCCACTGACCTTCATACAGGCCTCTGTGGTTGAGGAAAATAACTAGTCTGCAGGCATTTATTGTTGCCTTAGAAACCTAATCCACCTTAGTGAGGGATAGTTGCTGCGTCTGTGTGAAGGCACATTGATGATTGGGTTTCCGAGGTGAGAGAGTCAGACTTGCTGTGTAATCTGTTTGCTGTGGGGGCCTAAAGTGCTGACCTCTGGATACAATACCTCTGCATGCACTAGAATAAATAGGCCTAAACACAGATTTCAGAGATGATACAGACATTGAACATTTCCACATTATAAAGATGAAGAAAAGAGCCAGTCTGTTTATTAACAAAAGTCAATGTCAGTTTAAACTTTACTTCACCCACACACGGATGCACGTACACACGCACACACACACACACAGACACATACCTGCATTGCCGGGCACACTGAGCAGTGTCCCTATAGAGATGAGGATGGGGTAGGTAAGCACCACACCAACATTAACCAGGATATTGAACACTGGAAGAGAAATGAGAATGTTAACCAAAATATCTTTCCTGTACACGTGTGTGTGTCCCATAGTTGTGTCCACTCACCAAGCCAGAGCCCAGCCAGGCCACACAGGTATCCCCAGGGCAGTGAGGACAGAGAGCCCCAGTGCTCCACTTTGGTGAAGTAGAGGATGAGGGGGATGAAGGAGATGAAGATGAGATTGAAGACACCCATGGTGGAGAGGAAGTGAGCCACCTCACCCAGGCTGGCACTGCCCAGGAACATCTTAAACAGCACCTGCAGCAGAGGAAACAATGTCCAGGTATGTTATACTGATGGCACTTTTTGTAAAACTAATTGAGAATACTAAGTATTTCAGTAAACAGACACATGCTTATTAAACAAACCTTGTAGAGAGCCGATGTGGAGGCAGAGCCCACAGCCAAGGCCACACCTATGATGGAGTCCCCATGGAAACCATCTGCGTATGCCATCATGACAATGCCTGTGATGGCCATTATGGCTGCCACAATCTGCAGGTAGGGATGAGGGAAGTAAACCAATCAACCTTAATACTTGTGCCTACTGTCCCACTCCCCTGTATGATTTGTTAGATAGCTGTGTGACCAAGCCCAAGGAAGTAATAGTAGTGGTAGAGTACTGACCCGTACACCCATGAAGCGGTCCTTCAGGACGATCCATGACAGCAGGAAGACGAAGGCCTTGTGGCAGCAGTAGAGGGCTGAGACGTCAGTGGCAGTCAGCTTCCTCAGGGCCAGCAGGTACAGGTAGTTAGTCAGGGTCCACAGGATGGAGAAGGGGGCTGTCCTCTTCAGGAACAGCTTGAGTGTCATCCCATCTTCCCCGAAAAGCCTGCTGCATTCTCTGACGAATAGAATTACAGAAAGGAAATGAGGGATAAAGGAATGGGAGAGGCTATTTACTTCTCAAAATTGTTGTTTTTGGTAAGAGCACTTATCAAAGGAATTAGTTCTAGGTCTATTCCCATGAGGAAATGTAAGAGTGGGAATCCAAAAACTTTGGATGGAAGTCAAAACTGTTCGGGTAAATTTGATCATTTTTGTTAGTTTTTCCGGCTGAGAGGCAACGCTTCATTGAAATATGCAGACATCACCATTACTACAATGGCCATTTCTCCTGGTTGCGGTCAATATTCCCATTCACACGCCTGAGTGCCAATGGTAATTAGAGGAGGGATGTGTCATATAAACAGCGTCTCACTGAGCACTGGAGGAGATTAAAGCCACTGAATACTGAACAAACAACATCGTACAAATCTGATAACTACTGTAGCTCCGGTAAACACTTCCGGGTGTCACCACTGATTCAATACACTCCATATAGTCTATGGAGCATATGGCTTCTCAAAGAGAAATACATGTATTATCCCTTCCCCACTGTCATAAGAAATCACCTGAATTTCTGTATAGGCGTTTGCTTGTCCCGGGTGGTGACCACATGGCCTCCGTAGTAGAGAGGGAAGAGGAGGATGTTCCAGTTGGTGCTGAACCAGGAGACGAAGAAGGGGCAGGAGAAGGACTTGAAGGTGAGCTGGACCAGCTGAGTGGTGCCCACCCAGGAGGAGGACACACATAGGACCAATAGGAGGCCCCCCAGCACCTTCAGCACTGTGTTAGCACACGTCTGGTACGATGTCCCCTCTCCACTGGCCTCGCTGCCTGGGGTGTCTGCACGAGACTCAGAACCCTCCTCTCCTGTGGGGGGAAAGCACATGCTGTTGAACTATGTAGGGAATAGGGTTACACCTATGGGCGTAGGTGTGTCTGAAGAGTAAACACTTCAGCACCACGGACAGTGGAACTGGCTTCAGTACAACGGACAGTGGAACTGGCTTCAGCACCAACAACAGTTGAATGGCTTTAGAACCATGGACAGTTTGTGGTTGTTGATGACAGTACACAACTAGTACATGTGTACCACTTGAGTAGCCATTGGCATGAGAGATTAATGACATGCAATTGTGTAATTCAGCAGTGGTTGACCCTCTTTCCATCAACAGACAATCAATTTGAATGTTCAGTTTTCACAATAAAACACTTCAGAATACAGGTGATGTGGGATAGTTTTCACAAATACATTTAAAGTGGATTGTTCCATTGTTCTCAATGGGTTCCATGCTCCATTCTTTGACACTATCCTGGCTGCCTCGCTGAGGTAAGTAAGCAAGAATTGATCATTCATCCTTAGTGAGCAGTAAATCCCCCAGATTGAATAACCTTAGCATAGTGGTTGCTGGTTGCCGATGTCAGAAATAGCACCATGAAGTCATGTGGATACAGTCCTAACATAGTCATGTAGTCATATGCGTACAGAAACCTGATGCCCCAAAACAACTATCCACAATATGTATGTGTCAGCCCAATCACGTGACATCCATCCACCTCTCTAAAGAAACTACAGGATTACAAGAGGTCTGACTATTGAGGAATGAGACTTTTCAAAAACACCTTTACAGCACTGAGCAAGATCTTCCACTAGGACTTTCCCTTGTGGACATAGCAGGGCAACTACGGCAGACTGCTGACATCTTTACAACCGCAAGAAAACATTGTTAAAAGGTTAGCAGACTGGCCTTTTTGTTTTTGCTTGCGACTGTAAAGAGAATAGATTAGCAAAGCTCTGAGTGTGCATTTATGTGTTCAGTGGCTTCAGTGCAAACTGAGTGGTTTTTGGACTGGTGCAGTGTGCGCAGGGAGACTGGGAGCAAGGAGAACCCTAAATCTAACTGTGAGCACACACATCACACCCACTACAACAGACAACCAGGAATTGAGAACAGAAATGTAAGGAATTATATTGAATGCATTAATGGATTGTGGGACTGAATGCCTTATGGGTCATTGCTTACTTGCTGTAGTGTGTGTGTGTGTGTCACTGAGATGATGTGAGGGTGTTTCCGGAGAGAGCTAAGATCCGTTATATAACCCTCCAGAGCATGATCAATTTACACCAGGGCAGGAATAAAATATGACATGTGCTGGGTGTTTGCTGCTCGCTTTCAGCTTGCTGGTTCAGCACTATGGGCTCAGCCCAGCCATTTCCACCATGGCTATAGACATTACATTACAATAGAGCAGGAAGCAGCAGCCTCTCTCGCTCTCTGAGGAGGAGCATTATCAGTGCTCAAAGCAATATGAGTACAATCAGTGCCTCAAAGTTATCCAATAAACCCCCTAACGTGCACCACTAGGCATCGACCCCCTGCTCCCAGAGAGAAAACAAACTGTTGGTTCAGAGCAGTCTCCCCCCCCCCCCCCCCAAAAAAAAAATCTAATCAAAACTATAAAAGTGGCACTAAGATTCATACCTTGACTCTTCCCCCTAGGTTCTCTAAAACAGAAAGCAGAGTGTAATGGAATATGTATGAGATGGAACTCTTTCAAATCCATTTGATTGAAAGAGAACAAGGGTAACATTAATTGCTGGCTTAAAATGTCATAGATGCTTAAGAGTGTGTGTGCTGGGTTCTGTAAAACTTGAACGCCTTAGAAGTAAGAGAAAAGACTTCAGCAGCACATCCAGAATGATAATATCCTTGATACCCAAGACACTTCATGCTCTCTGACCCAAACTTATAATAATGCTGCTATTCAGTACCCACGCTAAGGTGTTGGCAGAAACTTCATGATGACAAACCTAACAGTAACAGCATTGAAAAGCATTCATACACCTACAGTTCCTACATTATATTAGGTGAGCATTGCATCTCTCCGAAGTGCCTTTCCATAGGAAGGAAAAGATAATGCTGGCCAAACACACATTATGAAGACAGACAGTGCATGAGAATCAGTTCCACAAATTATGAAGACAGACAGTGCATGAGAATCAGTTCCACACATTATGAAGACAGACAGTGCATGATAATCAGTTCCACACATTATGAAGACAGACAGTGCATGATAATCAGTTCCACACAATATGAAGACAGACAGTGCATGATAATCAGTTCCACACAATATGAAGACAGACAGTGCATGATAATCAGTTCCACACATTATGAAGACAGACAGTGCATGATAATCAGTTCCACACAATATGAAGACAGACAGTGCATGATAATCAGTTCCACACAATATGAAGACAGACAGTGCATGATAATCAGTTCCACACATTATGAAGACAGACAGTGCATGATAATCAGTTCCACACATTATGAAGACAGACAATGCATGATAATCAGTTCCACACAATATGAAGACAGACAGTGCATGATAATCAGTTCCACACAATATGAAGACAGACAGTGCATGATAATCAGTTCCACACAATATGAAGACAGACAGTGCATGAAAATCAGTTCCAGTCTATGTTGTTTGACTTATTTATTTAAAAGGATTTTGATAGGGAAACTGTATCTCTGTCACACTGAGGTTACTGTGACAACTTTCACTGGCATTTGGAACTCTGGCAATTTGGCTTGGGAACAAGGCGTACAGTGCAGAGTTTTATATTGGATGAAAATGTCATCTCCAATACATCCATGAAATGAAAAACTTAAAAAAAAAACTTTTTTAAAATCAATTAGTATGCCTTAAAACTAAAGATTGATGACGTGTTTTATCGCACTTTGTCCCAGATGGGGACAGACAGATAGACCTTAAGTGGAGAAAGGGAGACAATCAAGAATTGCATGGTTTAAAAGCAGAAGTAACATCATAGGATGTAGATATTGTACGCTAAGCTGCATTTTCTTGTCCTCTTCCCATTGACCATTCAAAGACCATGCCCATACTGACAGGACATAATTCACTGTACAGTACTGTCGTGGGTGCTGGGTGCAGAGAGTGACAAATTGTAGGCTTGTTAGCATCCTGTTTCCCCAGGCAAAAGCACCACGCTCTGATCCATTGCCAGGATGTGGATATTAAAACAAAACTATCATTCCACATTCCACCTCATTAATACTGAATTATTCGCTACATTTGAGCTCCTGTAACAGACTGCAACATTTCCTGCTGATGGTGCTATAAAACGTTAGACTACAATACAGTATGGCACAGCAAATAATAGCATAACAAAAACTAAGGTATCTCAAACACTGTAGTTCGGACATCTGAGAGCGTCATATGGCTGAGGTCTTGCAAAGGACAGGAATATCTCTACGCACTGCTGCTTATTAGGCCTTTACCTAGTAGCTACCTATATACAGTTGTACTGTATTAAGCCCCAAGCTATGATTTGAGATGACTCATAGGAAAAGGTGTGAAATACAAACTCCCATTAAGAGAAGATATACAGGATATGCTGACAACGTGACGCAGTGCCCCTGCGTGGACCTCACATTCCAATCCATGACAGAGGAAGGGTGGTGGAGACAGTGATGGACAAACCAGTGCTGAATATAATACATGACTAGTAGTTCACATTAATGTTCCTATATGGCCTGCAGGGGTATACAGAGGTCAGGCAATGCATCTAGTCCATACCAGGTGAGAATAAAATACATGGTTTAATTGAGGATTAATATTAAGAGTATATTTAGTTAATCTCTGCAAAATAGATAGAAAGACAATGGATATGGACCTTAAAGCCTTAGAGACGGGACGGTGTATGGCTGTGGAGAGAACTGTACCATTTAAAGGACTTGGTACCCATGTCCCTCTCAAAACTAAACACATGCAAGACAAGTAAGTAAGAAGGAACAGATGTGAGAACAGCCAAACCATCAGCCTGTTTGGGCATGGAAACATCAGCAGTAAGGCACCAAGTACAACTTGAACACAACTAAACATATGCTGTGATCTAAGAGTCCCTGTCGATACATTCTGTATCCCCTCTCAAAGAACGGGGAAGAGCAAAGGCATGAATGTTTCTCATAGTTATGTAATACAGTCATTCAAGTGAAAGTATTTAAATAATCATAACAGTTGATTTGTAATATAAGCATTCATCTGATTGTGTATGATCTTGAATAATCACAAGATAATGAAGAACATTTTAGTCTAGCCCTTGTGACATTTCATAGACTTAATGAGGAGCCTAGTATACACTATTCTGTAGAGGGCACATAATGTGCTCTTTACATAATCATAGAAAGCCCAGAGCATAAAATTATACTAAGACTGGACACATCCAAATTTGTTTTAGCTACCTTAACTATCCCCCCCCCCCCCTTTCTCTTTCTTTCTCAACCTCATATTCTGCCCTTTGGGGTTGATTTTAATGAACAATGTAATGACCACATTACACCAAAGCCTATACACAGACATTAATATGGGAAAACAGCAAACCTGCCATAGCTGTTTAGCCATAAGCATTAACAATGCACAAAGATCTGGTAATCTCTCCACTCATATCCCTGCTCTTATAGAAGAGTTTCCAATGCTGCCCATCTTAGACACACAGATACGCACACATACGCAAAACACACAAACGTACACACACGTCCCAGACATGGCGCTTAGGGCCAGACTCCATCCCTACTCCCCCGTCCCCTACCCCCAGTCTGGAGTCTTTACCTTCGGAGATGGGGCAGGTGAGGACCTGGGAGCTGTAGGAGCTGAGAGGAGCCACTCTGGCCGAGTGCTTCTTCATCCTCCACTAGAGGCAGAGCCAACAGTCCCTCCCTGGGATGTGTGTGTGTCTGTCTGCCTGCCTGGACTGCTGCTACACTCAGCAGCTCCTCCTGCAATCCCTCTGCATTCCCAGGCTCCTGGCTCCTCCACAGACGGCTCTCTATCAGTCTCTTCTATCTAAATGTCTATTGATGTTTATATCTCCTTATTTATTTATTTCTCCCTCGTTCTCAATCAGTTGAGCTAACCCCCTCACTGTCTCTTACTCAGATGCTGTCTCTCTTTCTCTCTGGACAGTGCTGGAGCTCAGTAGAAGTGCTGTGGAGTGGAGACTACTGTTGCACTGTCATGCACTGTCTCCAAGGGAGACTGAGATTCAAGTGTGTGGCACCGCGCAATCACTCCCTTCATCGCTTTCCTTTCGTTCTCCCTCCTCCTCCCTTGCATTCCCCTCCTCTTCGTTTGATCCGCAAATCAGCTGCTTTGTTTGGAAGGTAACCAAGCAGCCCCAGCTAATTATGCTGTGTTAGCTGCTGTCCCCTCGCGCTCTCTCTCTCTCTCCTCTGCTGGCACTTCTCCCCTACTTCACTACTCATTCAGTCTTATATTATTTATAGTGGTCCTGTCCTGTTGCCTGTGCCATTGCAACACAAATGAATTGAACTGAGACAGGGAAGGGACTTACCTAAGTCCCACACCACCCCTAACTACCCATTACACCTCACGACATGGAGTCCTAATGCAGTAGGAGCTCATAGAGTCTGGATGAGAAAGAGAATCAAGCCTGTCTGCACATGCTCTCTCCAACACCCACACATCCAGCCCACTTCATGGTGCTCTGTCATGCCAGCAGAAAGGGGGCTGGAGAGAGCATGGACCAGACATCAAATGTAGAGTTGACGTCGGAAGTTTACATACACCTTAGCCAAATACATTTAAACTCAGTTTTTCACAATTCCTGACATTTAATCCTAGTAAAAATTCCCTGTCTTATAGGTCAGTTAGGATCATCACTATATTTTAAGAATGTGAAATGTCAGAATAATAGTAGAGAGAATGATTTATTTCAGCTTTTATTTCTTTCATCACATTCCCAGTGGGTCAGAAGTTTACATGCACTCAATTAGTATTTAGTAGCATTGCCTTTAAATTGTTTAACTTGGGCCAAATGTTTTGGGTAGCCTTCCACAAGCGTCCCACAATAAGTTGGGTGAATTTTGGCCCATTCCTCCTGACAGAGCTGGTGTAACTGAGTCAGCTATGTAGGCCTCCTTGCTCGCACACGCTTTTTCAGTTCTGCCCACATATTTTCAAAAGGATGGAGGTCAGGGCTTTGTGATGACCACTCCAATACCTTGACTTTGTTGTCCTTAAGCCATTTTGCCACAACTTTGGAAGTAAGCTTGGGGTCATTGTCCATTTGGAAGACCCATTTGAGACCAAGCTTTAACTTCCTGACTGATGTCTTGAGATGTTGTGTCAATATATCCACATAATTTTCCTTCCTCATGAAGCCATCTATTTTGTGAAGTGCACCAGCCCCTCCTGCAGCAAAGCACCCCCACAACATGATGCTGCCACCCCCGCGCTTCACGGTTGGGATGGTGTTCTTCAGCTTGCAAGCATCTCCCTTTTTCCTCCAAACATAACGATGATCATTATGGCCAAACAGTTATATTTTTGTTTCATCAGACCAGTGGAATTTCTCCAAAAGGTACGATCTTTGTCCCCATGTGCAGTTTCAAACCGTAGTCTGGCTTTTTTATGGCGGTTTTGGAGCAGTGGCTTCTCCCTTGCTGAGCGGCCTTTCAGGTTATGTCGATATAGGACTTGTTTTACTGTGGATATAGATACTTTTGTACCTGTTTTCTCCATCATCTTCACAAGGTCCTTTGCGGTTATTCTTGGATTGATTTGCACTTTTCGCACCAAAATACATGAATCTCTAGGAGCCTGAACGCATCTCCTTCCTGAGCGGTATGACGGCTGTGTGGTCCCATAGTGTTTATACTTGCGTACTATTGGTTGTAGAGATGAGCGTGCTCCCTTCAGGCGATTGGAAATTGCTCCCAAGGATGAACAAGACTTGTGGAGGTCTAGAATTGTTTTTCTGAGGTCTTGGCTGATTTCTTTTGATTTTCCCATGATGTCAGCAAAGAGGCCCCAGCAGAGGGGTGAGCTCAGGGCATAACCAGCTAGCACATTGTGTCCCTTGGGAACATAGGTTTTAGGTTTTTATTATGCATGCATAGATGTTCATTTTTTCTATTCAAACAGACCCCATTTCAAAAGAAACAAGCACTCATTAAGATCAGGTGTGGCCAATTAGTGGGTGCTACCAACACATCTGAACACACTTAACAAGATAGAGGATAGAGAGAGTTTTCCCGAAAACGGAACGTACATGTTTTCTGAACATGTACATCACATTTAACATGACTTTAAATAGAACCATGTGGAAACCTGTAGGAAACTTTATCCTTGAAGTACTGAAATTCCCACAGAAGAAAGCTGTTTCTTAACATTCTCTGAACTATTTGAGAACATTCCCAATGTCAAACCAGTTAGGTAATGTTCCTAGAACATTACTAAAATTGAAAGCAAATGTAACCATGTTTGAACTGTTAGGCGTAATACAAAGAAAATAACGCTTTTTTGTCAAGTTCCTTAAATGTGCTGAAAATGCTCCAAAGCCAAGCAACTATGAAGCACCATTCTCAGAAAGTTGTGGGAAGGTTGTATGCAAAATAACCATAGGACAACCACGCTCTCACCAAACTCTAAGAAACATATGATTCTCAGAACATTATGTGCTAGCTGGCCCATGGGAGTGTGGTCAAGAGTTCTCATCTCACAGTGCCCTCGCTCCCGGTCATCCTGCCTCTGTCTGCGGTTTTCACAATCAAAGGTTCTAATGGGCCTCGGCATCCTGTCAGCCTATACATCAATAGCATACAACAGCATCAATGCGGTGAGACACAGAGCAGAGGTCCAGCTCCCTGTAATATAATCTTAGTATATCCCCCACCCTGCTTACTCTCACACCAGAAAAATTAATCTCAGGCAAGCCGGGCCAGGGAACATAGCCGTGGGAAGTAAGGGTGCTGAGGGAGATGCAGCACCCCTTGATAAATATATACGTACATCTTTTTTTTTTCTCTCACAAAAGAAGCGCACTGGGCCTTTATTACTCCTGTATGAGTGGACCTAAATACAACAAATTCTATCAGCACCCCCCGCAAGGGAGTGACAGCAGTATTTCACCAGAGATATGAACAACAGTACAGTGAACCTGGGCTGCAGCACCGTCCTATTGGGTAGCCCTGATTACAGTTAACAGGAAACCAGCTGTCACTGCCTTTTTGCAATCATGTGTACTCCAACCTCTCTCTGTCACTATATCGATGTCACTCAGACCCCCCCCCCCCCCCCCCCCTTCCCACTCTCCTGTCTCTCCTCTCCAATTCTCAGTCAGAATCCTGGCAAAGCTACAGAGCATGGCAGATCACAGTGCTTCACTGTTACTCAAATTCTGAAAATGAGTGGGGCAGGGCAAGGCAGTGGAGACTGTCTGGAGAGCTGGCTCTGGCTGCACCTTGTGCTTGTATGGTTCCCTTCCCTGAGGCAGGGGCTAGGAGGGGGGGAGGGGGCACTAAACTTAAAAATAGCCCTGCCTAACCACAGTGGAGACAGGAGCTAGACAGGGAGGGAGAAGAAAGGCAGCTAGTCAGCACATTTGGCCCAAGGATGCTAATCACTGAGAGCTTAGGGGATTGAAATAGGGCACGGATATTGACATAGAGCACAGATATTGACAGAGCATGGATAATGACATATGGCACCGATATTGACATAGGGCACAGATAATGACATAGAGCATGGATGTTGTATGGAGACCAAACTCAGGTACATCTAGATCATGAAAGGCTGAAAAGGTTATTATCCCCCTATCCCTCATTCATAGTGCTGGGATGGGATGCCCATAAGGACTGGGACAAGCCCTCTCACTCTATGTCCCAATGACACACTTCACTGCCGACCTTCACCGACCTTCACTGCCGACCACACTTCACTGCCGACACTCCACCTCACTGCCGACCAACCATATCCCCCTAGCCTCTCATCACAACCCCAGAGACCCCTGACCAGAGTTTACCATAGACAACACAATGCTTGTGTCGCATCTTGGACCAGGGCACAGATTCTAAAATAAACCATGCACTCGTCCATAGCAACGGTGGTGCTCCGGTGTGCTCTGGCCTGAAACACTGACGCAGTCGCCTCATTCAGGCCCTTTGTCATTCAGATTAGCCCGTGTTCCTCTGCCACCGTACAGCCCTTTGCCTTTATGCATCTCTCTGTTAATCAGTACGTCTCAGAGATGAGCAGGAACAGGGAAAAAAGACAGAGAGGTGAGAGAGGACAGACAGGAGAGAGAGGACAGAGAGACACTGAAATAATGTATTAGAGTAGGCGGTAGTGAAATAGATTTCTGACTAACCCATATTATTATTACAAAGGATACATTTTGCATCTATATTTTTCTTAAGCATATTGAATTATTCCAGGGCTATACAACATGGTGTGAAGTTGTGAAGTTAAGATGAATGATTAAAACCATTGCCCATGGTTATAATCGAAGATGACTCTAGTTTTAAGAGGGAGACATCTAGTGGGCATTAGGGAGAGTGGCAGAGTAGGAGCATCAGTTGAGAACATTACCAACATTTTTGTGTATGATGTTAGCGTCTACTGTGTATAAATATAACTCTGGTCATCTAGAGCAACATATGCCATACATATACCCATGTTATGTGCATTCAGTGGTTACTCTAGGGTCACTGAGGCTGTGCAAGTCACTCTGCATGAGAACCATTGACATAGAACCATTTACCTCATTTCTACCAGCATGTTAAATGTGCAACCAGAGGGGGGAAAAAAAACTCTAGACCAGCTTTAGTCCACACAGAGACACATACAAAGCTCTCCCTCGCCCTCCATTTGGGAAATCTGATCATAATTCTATCCTCCTGATTACTGCTTACAAGCAAAAATTAAAGCAGGAAGCACCAGTGACTCGGTCTATAAAAAAGTGGTCAGATGAAGCAGATGCTAAACTACAGGACTGTTTTGCTAGCACAGACTGGAATATGTTCCGGGATTCTTCCGATGGCATTGAGGAGTACACCACATCAGTCATTGGCTTCATTAATAAGTGCATCAATGACATAGTCCCCACAGTGACAGTATGTACAGACCCCAACCAGAAGCCATCGATTACAGGCAACATCCACACTTAGCTAAAGGGTAGAGCTGCCACCTTCCCGGAAGCTTATAAGAAATCCCGCTGTGCCCTCTGATAAACCATCAAACAGGCAAAGCGTCAATACAGGACTAAGATTGAATCGTACTATACCAGCTCCGACGCTCGTCTTATGTGGCAGGGCTTGCAAACTATGACAGACTACAAAGGGAAGCACACCCGAGAGCTTCCCAGTGACACGAGCCTACCAGACAAGCTAAATTACTTGTATTCTCGCTTCGATGCAAGTAACATTGA
Organism: Oncorhynchus mykiss; assembly: GCF_057628025.1. Lineage (NCBI taxonomy): Eukaryota > Metazoa > Chordata > Actinopteri > Salmoniformes > Salmonidae > Oncorhynchus > Oncorhynchus mykiss. Next base: position 51,316,909 of record NC_143040.1, read on the forward strand.
AACATGCGCACGAGAGCATCAATTGTTCCGGACGACTGTGTGATCACGCTCTCCGCAGCCGATGTGAGTAAGATCTTTAAACAGGTCAGCATTCACAAGGCCGCAGGGCCAGACGGATTACCAGGACATGTACTCTGAGCATGAGCTGACCAACTGGCAAGTGTATTCACTGACATTTTCAACCTGTCCCTGACAGTCTGTAATACCGACATGTTTCAAGCAGACCACCATAGTCCCCGTGCCCAAGAACACTAAGGTAACCTGCCTAAATGACTACCGACCCGTAGCACTCACGTCTGTAGCCATGATGTGCTTTGAAAGGCTGGTCATGGCTCACAACAACACCATTATCCCAGAAACCCTAGACCCACTCCAATTTGCATACCGCCCCAACTGATCCACAGATGATGCAATCTCTATTGCACTCCACACTGCTCTTTCCCACCTGGACAAAAGGAACACCTATGTGAGAATGCTATTCATTGACTACAGCTCAGTCACCTCCTGTACTCCCTGTTCACTCATGACTGCATGGCCAGGCATCATTAAGTTTGCTGATGACACAACAGTGGTAGGCCTGATCACCGACAACGATGAGACAGCCTATAGGGAGGGGGTCAGAGACCTGGCCGTGTGGTGCCAGGACAACAACTTCTACCTCAACGTGATCAAGAGAAAGGAGATTAGTGTGGACTACAGAAAAAGGAGGACCGAGCACGCCCCCATTCTCATCGACAGGGCTGTAGTGGAGCAGGTTGGGAGCTTCAAGTTCCTTGGTGTCTACATCACCAACAAACTAACATGGTCCAAGCACACCAACACAGTCATGAAGAGGGCACAACAAAACCTATTCCCCCTCAGGACACTGAAAAGATTTGGCATGGGTCCTCAGATCCCCCAAAAGTTCTACAGCTGTACCATCGAGAACATTCTGACTGGTTGCATCACTGCCTGGTACGGCAACTGCTTGGCCTCCGACCGCAAGGCACTACAGAGCGTAGTGAGTACGGCCCAGTACATCACTGGGGTCAAGCTTCCTGCCATCCAGGACCTCTATACCAGGTGGTGTCAGAGGAAGGCCCTAAAAATGGTCAAAAAGACTCTAGCCACCCCAGTCATAGACTGTTGTCTCTGCTACCACATGGCAAGCGGTATTGGAGAGCAAAGTCTAGGTCCAAAGGCTTCTAAACAGCTTCTACCCCCAAGTCATAAGACTCCAGAACATCTAATCAAATTGCTACCGAGACTATTTGCAATCCCCCCCCCCCCCCCCCCCCCCCCCCCATTTTACGCTGCTGCTATTCTCTGTTTATCATCTATGCATAGTCAATTTAACTGTACCTACATGTACATATTACCTCAATGACCTCGACTAACCAGTGGTCAGAGACCTGGTCACATTGACTCTGTACTGGTACCTGTACCTGTATGTAGCCTCGCTACTGTTATTTTACTGCTGCTTTTTAATTATTTATTACTTTTATTTCTTATTTTTTACCTATCTATTTTTTTACTTAACATGTATATTTCTTAAAACTGCATTGTTGGTTAAGGGCTTGTAAGTAAGCATTTCACAAGTAAGCATGTTACAAATAAAATGTGATTTGACTAGATTTTTTATATAATGGATTTCCGCATAGGGGTGATTTAAGGAGCTATCCATGTTGTCTTATACATGCTGGTAGTAATTAGGCTTAGTAGACCTCTAGTCACGGCTCCCCTTTTTCCTGTTATCATTCCTTTGGAGGACAGAAGAAGACTTCATACTGAGGTTTAGATAGCCTAATAGACCACAAGAGGGCACTAGGAGGCCAATGATGTACAGTGCCTTGCGAAAGTATTCGGCCCCCTTGAACTTTGCGACCTTTTGCCACATTTCAGGCTTCAAACATAAAGATATAAAACTGTATTTTTTTGTGAAGAATCAACAACAAGTGGGACACAATCATGAAGTGGAACGACATTTATTGGATATTTCAAACTTTTTTAACAAATCAAAAACTGAAAAATTGGCCGTGCAAAATTATTCAGCCCCTTTACTTTCAGTGCAGCAAACTCTCTCCAGAAGTTCAGTGAGTATCTCTGAATGATCCAATGTTGACCTAAATGACTAATGATGATAAATACAATCCAACTGTGTGTAATCAAGTCTCCGTATAAATGCACCTGCACTGTGATAGTCTCAGAGGTCCGTTAAAAGCGCAGAGAGCATCATGAAGAACAAGGAACACACCAGGCAGGTCCGAGATACTGTTGTGAAGAAGTTTAAAGCCGGATTTGGATGCAAAAAGATTTCCCAAGCTTTAAACATCCCAAGGAGCACTGTGCAAGCGATAATATTGAAATGGAAGGAGTATCAGACCACTGCAAATCTACCAAGACCTGGCCGTCCCTCTAAACTTTCAGCTCATACAAGGAGCAGACTGATCAGAGATGCAGCCAAGAGGCCCATGATCACTCTGGATGAACTGCAGAGATCTACAGTTGAGGTGGGAGACTCTGTCCATAGGACAACAATCAGTCATATATTGCACAAATCTGGCCTTTATGGAAGAGTGGCAAGAAGAAAGACATTTCTTAAAGATATCCATAAAAAGTGTTGGTTAAAGTTTGCCACAAGCAACCTGGGAGACGCACCAAACATGTGGAAGAAGGTGCTCTGGTCAGATGAAACCAAAATTGAACTTTTTGGCAACAATGCAAAACGTTATGTTTGGCGTAAAAGCAACACAGCTCATCACCCTGAACACACCATACCCACTGTCAAACATGGTGGTGGCAGCATCATGGTTTGGGCCTGCTTTTCTTCAGCAGGGACAGGGAAGATGGTTAAAATTGATGGGAAGATGGATGGAGCCAAATACAGGACCAGTCTGGAAGAAAACCTGATGGAGTCTGCAAAAGACCTGAGACTGGGACGGAGATTTGTCATCCAACAAGACAATGATCCAAAACATAAAGCAAAATCTACAATGGAATGGTTCAAAAATAAACATATCCAGGTGTTAGAATGGCCAAGTCAAAGTCCAGACCTGAATCCAATCGAGAATCTGTGGAAAGAACTGAAAACTGCTGTTCACAAATGCTCTCCATCCAACCTCACTGAGCTCGAGCTGTTTTACAAGGAGGAATGGGAAAAAATGTCAGTCTCTCGATGTGCAAAACTGATAGAGACATACCCCAAGCAACTTACAGCTGTAATCGCAGCAAAAGGTGGCGCTACAAAGTATTAACTTAAGGGGGCTGAATAATTTTGCACGGCCAATTTTTCAGTTTTTGATTTGTTAAAAAAGTTTGAAATATCCAATAAATGTCGTTCCACTTCATGATTGTATCCCACTTGTTGTTGATTCTTCACAAAAAAATACAGTTTTATATCTTTATATTTGAAGCCTGAAATGTGGCAAAAGGTCGCAAAGTTCAAGGGGGCCGAATACTTTCGCAAGGCACTGTATATAAACCCTGGATCGCTATGTATTGGCCAATGATGTATATAAACCCTGGATCGCTATGTATTGGCCAATGATGTATATAAACCCTGGATCGCTATGTATTGGCCAATGATGTATATAAATCCTGGATCGCTATGTATTGGCCAATGATGTATATAAACCCTGGATCGCTATGTATTGGCCAATGATGTATATAAACCCTGGATCGCTATGTATTGGCCAATGATGTATATAAATCCTGGATCGCTATGTATTGGCCAATGATGTATATAAACCCTGGATCGCTATGTATTGGCCAATGAGTGGCTTTGACGCCACCGGTCAGCCTATAGTTTCACTCCTCAGAAGAAGCAGTCCTCCATAGGAATTAATGTAAGGCTACAGTATTTCAATTAAATGGGACAAAATGACATGTATTTAAATATTTTGCCCTCAGAACAGCCTCAATTCGTTGAGAGCATGGACTCTACAAGGTGTTGAAAGCGTTCCACAGGGATTCCAATGCTTCCCACAGTTGTGTCAAGTTTGCTGGATGTCCTTTGGGTGGTGGACCATTCTTGATACACATGGGAAACTGTTGAGAGTTAAAAACCCAGCAGTGTTGCAGTTCTTGACACAAACCGGTGAGCCTGGCACCTACTACCATACCCCGTTCAAAGGCACTTAAATGTGTTGTCTTCCCCATTCACCCTTTGAATGGCACACATACACAATCCATTTCTCAATTGTCTCAAGGCTTAAAAATGATTCTTTAACCTGTCTCCTCCCCTTCATTTACATTGGTTGAAGTGGATTTAATAAGGGATCATAGCTTTCCCCTGGATTCCCCTGGTCAGTCTATGTCATGGAAAGAGCAGTGTTTATAATGTTTTGTACACTCAGGTACATACATCTCTCTCTGTTGGAGGGACTGGCTGTACTGAACAGGTACTATGCTGCTGTTTGGAGTGAGCTAAGGAACAGGCTGGCCAGCGGTGATAAGGGCAACACATGGTAACCACCACCTCTAACAGTCAACCCATTAGTGGAGTAGAGATCTAGTCTTAACAGATGGGTTGCAGATGCACATTCAAGGTGGTAAATAGCTGTGCATTTCTAACCATCAGTTGAATATTCTGTGCCATACTGTTGCTAAAGTCTCAACAACACTGAGAATGAGATCAAACTCACTTTAAAGAATATTCAGTGTATGCCGAGTTACCTTTAATTACCTACCCTAAGCACCTAGATACTTGTGTGATGTTAATTTGCCTCTCCTGTTTGTGTGTTTGCTACTTTGGCAAAAAAGTCCTTAACCTATTTTGAATAAATATTTCCCCCATTACTTTGTACAGGTTTTTACCCATTCTCAAGAGAGCTACGGGCTAACTGTGTTCTCTATGGTGGTTCAAGAGAAAGCCCACATCCAATTAGACACTAGTTAAAAATAGCACGCCGAAAGAGTGAGGCTTCAGTGGGAAAGTGATTGCAGACATAGGCCTACATGTCTAAGTGAAATCTTAAATGATTCAATTAAAACATGAATGTGATTGTCTGTGTGTCTGGGGAGACTTTTAGAGCCATAGGTATCATAGTGTGCCTTGTCATACTAGTTTCCAAGGAGAGTTCTTATTCTAATGTCAATGTTAATGTGAGCTGCCTGCCTGGCTCGGTGCTGAGTGGCGTTGCCAGGGCCTGTCATTTCACTTCCTCTCGCCTCTGCCAGTCTGCCCAGTGGTGTGCCAGCCCAGCCAGTTCCTCTGGACCACTGAACAGGACATCTCAGCACTTCACAGGCACGATACTATACACCACAAATTATAATAAATGAAACTAATGTTTGTTCAAGGGACACTGAAGTTGCAACTTGGCTGAGCAGGGCCTATGAGGAGTCCCCAGAATTGTTCCGAGGACTGGTGCTGGGGTAAGAGACGGGGAGATATATTTTGTACAATTTCAAAGCAACACTCAAGTCAGTTTTGCCATTTCAAAGTTATTTTATCACTTAATGTGAGCACAACATTTACATTTTTTGTCACATCACTACCTAACAAGTTATCACAAACACTGTGTGAACTTTATTCAAGACCCTCTCTGAAAATGTAGTCCATGATCCTCCTTGGAGGCATATTTTAACTCACTGCAGATGGCAAAAATAGCAAAACGCCAACAGAAAATGGCAAAAAATAGAATTACCCAATGGCGTTGGCAAGATCAAACTAATGTTCTAGATCTGTGCTATTTTTGCTTCAACCCAACAGCAGTCTTCTTTTAAATGATATGCAACATTTCAAGAGACATTTAATTCTAATTTCAAAATCTAAACAAAAACCAACTCACAAATAAGTGTCAGGCAATCCTCAGACATCAACTTCATAGTGTGGAAATATATATAAAACATGGGAAAATCTAATTTTTTGACTGCATTGAGCCTTTAACACTATGAAAGAAAATAATATCAATTCAGACATTCTCTTGCTCTGCTGAAAGTGATTTCCCCTTTTGCCTGGAAACCTGATTCATGATGCACTAGAACATTTCTGTATAATCACTTTGTGACATCTGCTGATGTAAAAATTTGATTGAATTTGGTTGATGCACTAAAGCCTGGTGAAGACTTGTTATTCACCCAGAGTGATAATGTGTGTGACTGACTTCCATTGTTCTTTAGGTCTGAGTAACTTTGCAAGTAATTCATTTTTAGATGAGCTTTTATATAAAAGCTTGGAAATGCTACGAAGCTTGTCCGTGACAAGTCAAATTCAATTCAGTCAGGATATTTCAGTTCAGCTAGGGTATTTCTGAGTATGAATCACAACAGGCTCATGGACACTGAATCAGTGATATTTTTCTCTGATGTCTTCAACAACAGTATAAGTCTTCCTTACATTGGCCCCACATACTGTATAGTAAAATGAACGGCACAATTATAGCCTACAGGATTTCTGACCAGTATAGCATCTTACAGAATACTGGCCTTGATCTCATTAGATTTAGTTTTGTATATGAAATACATCATTTTCACTATAAACCGGTCAAATGCTCTGCTATGTTTCTTCTATACAGTACATTTTGATTTGATTTTGATTTGATAGTTATTGCTTAAATAGAGTTCCCTGTGAACAACCCGTATAATCAATCTCATTTCATCTCAACCCATGATTTCACCACAGCAATCATACATTTATTGCAAATCAAAATAAATCCAATCAATGGTAGCCCAGGCAGATCGCATTGCAGCTTCTTCTAGCACTGAGGTGGCAAGCAGCCCAATGATTATTATATCCAATGTATGCTGCAATGCATGTACAATGCACAGTGGTGGGATTTATTTTTGATCATTGTGTTTCTGTCATTTCACAGACAGTAAAATATAAAGTCCTGCAGAATCAGAGTAATAGAAGCATGGGAGGGAGAGTTGCATGTGAGAAGGGTATCTGTCTACTGTAAAATATTGATTATTTTAATAGCTGCAAAACTATTAACATGACCAGCAACAAACAATTCAATATGCATCTAACATCTAATAGAGTGTATGTTGTCTCCTCTTCATGATCATAAAAACACTACAGTTCAAATGATTTACAGTCATGGTAAGAGGAACAATGGTTTGCATTTATGTCATTTGCATAGATGTCATGTCACATTATGGTATTGCATCTGTCTGTCTGACTGCCTGCTTGTCTGTCTGTGCCTGTCTGTCTGTGCCTGTCTGTCTGTGCCTGTCTGTCTGTGCCTGTCTGTCTGTGCCTGTCTGTCTGTCTGTGCCTGTCTGTCTGTCTGTGCCTGTCTGTCTGTGCCTGTCCGTCTGGATGTCTACTGCTGTTCATTGTTTGTGTCTCAGACCAAAAGTCAATAAGGATGTGAAGAGGAACCTATTACTTCGTCTCCATAGCAGCAGCTGTTTCAGGCACATGTCACCTTAGAATGTGGTTCCATTATGGCTCATTCCACAAACAAATTGAATTGTAGGCTATACAGCACCAATTCCTCTAGCTCTCAGGTATAGAATATATATATTTTTTAATTAAAAAGCCCTCTTCTGACATTACACAATAATCAGTGATTGACAGAATTTGTTGAAAAAACCCAGTAGATATCAGTCGAATAAACAATAGAAAATCACATGCCCCAACAATCACTATATTTTGTGAGTGAATATCATGTTTAAGCCTATTCCTGCAACACCGTATAAATGGTTAACATTCATTTCATATGGGAAAGCAAAGCTCCCCCCTCTGTAATATGCTGGTCACATACAATATAGGCTACTACCCGTGCCATTGTCTCTACCTGGATGACGAGGAGCAATAGTGTGAAATTGACAAAGGCCTTCAGTTTTACGCTTACGTTTAGTTGACTTCTACTTTATTAGTTGACTTATTTTACTGTTTTCTATTTTCAAGACTTACTTCTGTGACTGGAGTAGCCCGGATAATAGCCGTAATAACCAGTGATCCGCAAAATTCTATCCTCAATGTCTTGCACACCGTTGGCGGTCACTTTAGAGGTGGCGTCCGTGTCCCCATAGAGAAGGTGGGTTTCACCCGCTTTGCCTGATAGGTGCGCGTTCAAAGGTTCCAGCCGAAAGCAGGGCTGGTCTCCTCCACCTTCAGCACCCTCGGTACTGATCATCATAAATCCAAACGCGCAGTCAGAAGGGAATGTTTCGTGTGTTCCGCGCTCACCATGCGAAATATAGTATCAAAGGCATCAACTAACAGCTATGGAAGGGCATTCACATTGCACCACACTGTTCGCAAGGCGCGGAGGTTATTGAATTTGGGGAGCGTGACAGACATCGTATACCAGGGGGCGTGTCACTATCGCATCTAAATTCAGTTTTAGTAGTCTCGGGCCCAATTACTAATGGACCTAAACCTTAAACTTGGGGCCTATGCACGTGTGGAGATCTGAGAGGGTATGACAGGTGCAATCAGGGGTGTCATGCACCTATTATTTTAGAGGGGGCACGAAGTACATGAGGATGGAGGGGAAACAGCTTTTTCCTGCAATCAAGAGCCATATAATCATAATGCCTAATTCTATGTAAAAAAAATATATTTTTTTCTGCGTCTAAGCATACCTCTTTACCTGTTCAATTGTCATTAGAATTAATGATGCACAATGATTCTTTAAAGGGCAGTGCAGTCAAAAACATGATTTTATTTTATGTATACTTCCACACTATGAGGTTGGAATAATATTGTGAAAATGATAATGCACTATTACTGTAAGAGCTGTTTGAAAAGACTGCCTGAAATTTCAGCTTGTTTGGCTGGGTGAGGTTTTTGTGGGGGGTGGGGGTGGGGGGGTGGGGGGGGGTACTCTTTGCCTGGTCCAGTCATTGTGCCACCTCCGCAAAATACCTATTTTTATAAATAATTATAGTCAAAAGGTGGCTTTAAAAAATAAGTTAAGTAATTAATTTAACATTCGAAAATGTAATTTAAAAAAAATGATATATTTAAAATACAGTATAAATATATGTTTATTGAATTACCCCCCAAAATATGAGGGGGCACGTACCCCCTATGGTATGAAACCTCTGGGTCCAATCGACATGGTAATAGCTCCACCTTGCCCTTTGATAGGCTTTGTGTAAGTTTCACCATATTGGTTATAGCAATCAAATCCTTTCAGATCTCCGCATAGGGCCGGACCCAGAACGGGGTCAATACGGACCACAGGTCTTTCTTTTGTTGAATTGGGGGAGCTAGGTCAGACTTCGACCACTGGTATCATATTAACACAAATAATACATGGCAACATGTGTAGAATTGCAGGAAATTAGCTTTAAAACAAAAACATTTCATCTCAGCTAAAAAGAGGGATGTGTAAAGTTTGGGATCGCATGGACTGAGAGCTGGGCGTTTATTACTGCTTCTCAAATAATACTTAAGTACCCCTGGCATAGGGTATAGTGGTTGATTTGGGATTGGCCCTCAGTATCTCTTTTACAATCGAAAGACAGTAGCCGGAAGTTTATTATGCCCTAGTTTGATCAAGGACCTCAGCCACCCGAACCACGGCCTATTCACCCCGCTATCATCCTGAAGGTGAGGTGAGTACAGGTATATTAAAGCTAGGACCGAGAGACTGAAAAACAGCTTCTATATCAAGGCCATCAGACTGTTAAATAGCCACCACTAGCCGGCATCCACCCAGTACCCCGCCCTGAACTTTAGTCACTTTCACTAGCCGGTTACCACCCGGTTTCTCAACCCTGCACCTAAGAGGCTTCTGCCCTATATATATATATAGACATTGAACTCTTGTCACGTCAACAGTGAAGAGGCGACACCGGGATGCTGGCCTTCTATGCAGAGTTGCAAAGAAAAAGCCATATCTCCGACTGGCCAATAAAAATAAAAGATTAAGGTGGGCAAAAGAACACAGACACTGGACAGAGGAACTCTGCCTAGGAGACCAGCATCCTGGTCTCTTCACTGTTGACGTTGAGACTGGTGTTTTGCAGGTACTATTTAATGAAGCTGCCAGTTGAGGCGTCTGTTTCTCAAACTAGACATTCTTATGTACTTGTCCTTTTGCTCAGTTGTGCACCGGGGCCTCCCACTTCTCTTTCTATTCTGGTTATAGCCAATTTACGCTGTTCTGTGAAGGGAAAAGTACACAGCATTTTACCAGATCTTCAGTTTCTTGGCAATTTTCTGGCATGGAATAGCCTGACAAGTTTCAGAAGAAAGAGCTTTGTTTCTGGCCATTTTGAGCCTTTAATCGAACCCACAAATCCAGATACTCAACTAGTCTAAAGAAGGCCAGTTTTATTGATTCTTTAATAAGAACAACAGTTTTCAGCTGTGCTAACATAATTGTAAAAAGGTTTTCAAATCAAATCAAATCAAATTTTACTTGTCACATACACATGGTTAGCAGATGTTAATGCGAGTGTAGCGAAATGCTTGACCTGTAGCGAATGATCAATTAGCCTTTTAAAATGATAAACTTGGATTAGCAAACACAATGTGCCATTGGAACACAGGAGTGATGGTTGCTGATAATGGCCTCTGTCGCCTATGTACAGTTGAAGTCGGAAGTTTACATACACCTTAGCCAAATACATTTAAACTCTGTTTTTCACAATTCCTGACATTTAATCCTAGTAAAAATTCCCTGTTTTAGGTCAGTTAGGATCATCATTTCTCTCTTTCTTTCTCTCTCTCGGAGGACCTGAGCCCTAGGACCATGCCCCAGGACTACCTGACATGATGACTCCGTGCTGTCCCCAGTCCACCTGGCCGTGCTGCTGCTCCAGTTTCAACTGACCTGAGCCCTAGGACCATGCCCCAGGACTACCTGACATGATGACTCCTTGCTGTCCCCAGTCCACCTGGCCGTGCTGCTGCTCCAGTTTCAACTGACCTGAGCCCTAGGACCATGCCCCAGGACTACCTGACATGATGACTTCTTGCTGTCCCCAGTCCACCTGACCGTGCTGCTGCTCCAGTTTCAACTGTTCTGCCTTACTATTATTCGACCATGCTGGTCATTTATGAACATTTGAACATCTTGGCCATGTTCTGTTATAATCTCCACCCGGAACAGCCAGAAGAGGACTGGCCACCCCACAAAGCCTGGTTCCTCTCTAGGTTTCTTCCTAGGTTTTGGCCTTTCTAGGGAGTTTTTCCTAGCCACCGTGCTTCTACACCTGCATTGCTTGCTGTTTGGGGTTTTAGGCTGGGTTTCTGTACAGCACTTTGAGATATCAGCTGATGTACGAAGGGCTATATAAATACATTTGATTTTGATCACTTTATTTTAAGAATGTGAAATGTCAGAATAATAGTAGAGAACGATTTATTTCAGCTTTTATTTCTTTCATCACATTCCCAGTGGGTCAGAAGTTTACATACACTCAATTACTCTTTGGTTCCATTGCCTTTGCATTGTTTAACTTGGGTCAAATGTTTCGGGTAGCCTTCCACAAGCTTCCCACAATAAGTTGGGTGAATTTTGGCCCATTCCTCCTGACAGAGCTGGTGTAACTGAGTCAGGTTTGTAGGCCTCCTTGCTCGCACATGCTTTTTCAGTTCTGCCCACATATTTTCTATAGGATGGTGGTCAGGGCTTTGTGATGACCACTCCAATACCTTGACTTTGTTATCCTTAAGACATTTTTCCACAACTTTGGAAGTAAGCTTGGGTGTCATTGTCCATTTGGAAGACCCATTTGCGACCAAGCTTTAACTTCCTGACTGATGTCTTGAGATGTTGCTTCAATATATTACATAATTTTCCTTCCTCTATTTTGTGAAGTGCACCAGTCCCTTCTGCAGCAAAGCACCCCCACAACATGATGATGCCACCACCCCCGTGCTTCACGGTTGGGATGGTGTTCTTCGGCTTCCAAGCCTCCCCCTTTTTCCTCCAAACAAAACAATGGTCATTGTAGCCAAACATTTCTATTTTTGTTTCATCAGACCAGTGGACATTTCTCCAAAAGGAATGATCTTTGTCCCCATGTGCAGTTGCAAACCGTAGTCTGGATTTTTTATGGTGGTTTTGGAGCAGTGGCTTCTTCCTTGCTGAGCGGCCTTTCAGGTTTCAGGTTATGATACTTTTGTACCTGTTTCCTCCAGCATCTTCACAAGGTCCTTTGCTGTTGTTCTGGGATTGATTTGCATTTTTCGCACCAAAGTACGTTAATCTCTGGGAGACAGAACGCGTCTCATTCCTGAGTGGTATGACGGCTGCGTGGTCCCATGGTGTATATACTTGCGTACTATTGTTTGTACAGATGAACGTGGTACCTTCAGGCATTTGGAAATTGCTCCCAAGGATGAACCAGACTTGTGGAGGTCTACAATTGTTTTTCTGAGGTCTTGGCGGATTTCTTTTGATTTTCCCATGATGTCAAGCAAAGAGGCACTGAGTTTGAAGGTAGGCCTTGAAATACATCCACAGGTACACCTCAAATTAGCCTATCAGAAGCTTCTAAAGCCATGACATCATTTTCTGGAATTTTCCAAGCTGTTTAAATGCACAGTCAACTTAGTGTATGTAAACTTCTGACCCACTGGAATAGTGATACAGGGAATTAAGTGAAATAATCTGTCTGTAAACAATTGTTGGAAAAATTACTTGTGTCATGCACAAAGTAGATGACCTAACCGACTTGCCAAAACTATAGTTTGTTAGCAAGATATTTATGGAGTGGTTGAAAAACTAGTTTCAATGGCTCCAACCTAAGTGTATGCAAACTTCCGACTTCAACTGTGTATAAATATATATATATATATATATATATATATATATACATATAAATAAATGTATATATATATATTTATACTCCGGACTCTGACATTGCTTGTCATAATATTTATATATTTTTTTATTCCATTATTTTACTTTTAGATTGATGTGTGTTGTTGTGTATTGCTAGATGTTACTGCACTATTGGAGATAAGAACACAAGCATTTCGCTACACCCACAATAACATCTGCTAAATATGTGTATGCAACCAATAACATTTGAATTGATTTGATGTGATTATGGTAATCATTAGTTACCACAGTCACTGTCATAATTATGTCTAAACCCCGCCTATTTCTACAATTTCTCTTCTTGAAATCTGATTTTAAACCTAACCCTAACCTTGTCAGCTTTTATAAAATATATGATTGCCAAACCAATACATCACATTAAGTCACTCGGCAACATACAGTGTATGAGAAAGATGAGTCTTTATGGGAAGAAGGAATTAAGATGTATATTAAATCTCTGTAGGTTCATTTAAAATACCTTCTCATAATGTAGGCCTAATACCCTTACTACAACCTTCATCCTGTCACAAATCAACAATAATGCCCCTTTCCCTCCAAGGCACTGCATTTGTAGAATCCATTCAGTGCTCCTTGTAGGCTCACTAGTTTTCCACAGTATGCTGTACTTCAATACTTAAGTACCCTTGGGTGATGTTTCTATTTATTGTTTTCAATGAAACATGCATGAATCTTGGAGAGTGAGTGAGAGTGTAACAGGTCTGTGTCCATACATATTGGTTCACAGCTTTCGGAAATGTTTTTACTGCAGGCAGTTTACAACAGAGTAGACACAGAGATAGTTGTCATACTCTCCAGTATGGGTACTATAAGCAACCCAAAAAGTTTGTATCCAAATTTGAGGACAGAACTTTAAATCTGAAGTAAATCCCATAACAATCTCTTTTCCCCTGCTGGCAGAGGGAGAGCCAGAGGTTCCATGGCTGACGAGGGAAGGAAGGGAAGCTACTCTTGACTGGATCCCCCCCAGTTTGTGGATATTGCCCAAAGGGCTGACTATTGGGCTCCAAATCCAATAACACAAGCTGCAGTATTTCAATGTGTTTCCGATACGCCTCTGTCCAAGTCCTCAGCACTTTGTGTGAAATTGATTTCTGGAGTATGGAGAATTTGCACCCCTGTTGGCATTGTTGTGCAGACACCCGCTGAGTTGTGGCGATGCCCCTGGATGCCAGCAGTGTTTCCTCTCCTTCTCTTACTTACTAAACCAATCTCCACCTCATGTTCTATTGTCTCTGGTTGTTTTGTCTCCAGAACAGTTATCTCTCCCCTACCCGGCAGGGATATGATAGCTTTATAGCTGCAGCGACATAGAAATGCCAGAGCCCAGAAGTGTTTTCCCCCAAAGGCAAAGCCTTGAGATTTGTTTCTGTGATTTTATTATTGGCCACATGAGTCTGGTCTCCACAAACTAAAGTGTCAAAAAAGTTAGTGTCTCTAAGTTGTAGGCATGTGGTGAGTGTGGGCTTTATGTGAGGAGCAGGCAGAATTTAGAAACCTTAATTCTGGAATGTCAAAATCCTGAAGAGATCATATTTTTGTGATCTGAACACGTTTGGTTTACACCTACGACTCCATTTTATGTAGTGTCCTTCTGGTTGTCCTTAGCCTGTTTATTTATTTCTACCCATCAATATTTAATGTCCCCCCGTCTGTTGCTTTTGAAGCTCAGGGCTTAGTGGTTTCCCACTGGGCACACACTGGTTGAATCAACGTTGTTTCCATGTCTTTTTAATGAAATGATGTTGAGCCAATGCGGAATGGACGTTGAATTGACATCTGTGCCCAGTAAGTTTCTACAGATTGTTTGCCATTTTACCCAGCAGTTTGGTGATGTATGTCTCTGGCATATGAGTAGCCTGGGAGGCCTTTCTCATTGATATTCCCTGAGTCACCTGCTGTATAGTACAGAGGAGGATTCAATTTAGAGGGATGGCTGATTGTTTTCTAATGGCTTTTTGGAGAGGAAGCTAGCAAGTATGATGTACATTTTAGTCTCCAATGAAGCCTTCCGAGCACGTGTCGTCAGCAATGAGCAATCAGTCGAGTCAGTATGCATGATCGCAGACAGCTTGTGTCTGTCTGGCGGATCGGATGTTTATCTATTAATTTATTAGAATCCAGAAGTCACATTACAGTCAACTGGTTTGGAATCATCCAATAGAAAATAAATGTAACCTCTAAATAATTTCTTGCCTCAGTCATCCATAATATCGACATAGAGAATATTATGCTATCATTTATTTATTCTGTGATGTGACATCCCCTCAGTAATGAGGAGAACATGAGGATGTAGGGATGAAGATGCATACTGTTCCAATGACACTTCCACATCCTCCTGCTCAGTATACAAACCATTCTCAGTCTTGTCTCTGTAAAGATGACTGTGGTTAACAATTTGGTTCACTGGCACAGCTAACCCACTTGGGGTCTGGTCTTATTAGTTTGTCCTCTTCTTTTTTCCTCTCCGCTCCTCCCCTCCTCTCCTCTTCCAGTTGTAAGAAGGTGAATTCTGTGAGTGTTTTACGATCAATGGAAGTCATTAGCATTCTGACCCTATATCCTCCACTCTTTTCTAATGAGGTGGCCACATGAGTCTGGAGAAGATTACATGCCAGCAGTGTTTGTTGATGCTTATTATCAGTAACATGTTTTTCAGGCAGTTGAACAGCAAATGCCTATATATAGACCAATTAGGCTGTTAAGCTTCTGATTTTAGCTTCAGTACTAGGCTGGATTTGATGGGGCAGTCAAACCTGTTGTATAATTGCATTCGACTTACAGGAGTAATTAGGGTTAAGTGCCTTGCTCAGGGCCACATCGTCAGAGTTTTCACCTAGCTGGCTCAGGGATTTGAACCCGCAACCTTTTGGTTACTGGCCCAATGTTCTTAATTACTAGGCTACCTGACGTTTGTGTAGATTGACACATCTATATATTCCGATAATGATTCTAATGTTCATGAAATACTCCAGAGAAATCCAAAGCTAATAGGTACAGCTATTAAGAATGAAACATAATCCTTCCCCTAAAAATAATAAAGGTAACTTTTATGAGACATCATGTACCATGTGACTTGGGTTGGCACTGCACCAGCACCCACTGCAAAGACACCACAAGTCACCTTACAGATCAGTGACGGCGCTCCCAGCCTCTTTCCCTTATAAATATTCAATGTGCACTAAAGATAACATTGATGTGCCGTGGTGCTGGAGAAAGAGGTCTGTTGTAGAAGAGGTTTTCTCATTAGAATATAGCAAGGCCAGCGGTGGCTGCCTACCGTGTTGGCCTGCTAAAAGGTCAGGTTTAAAAGGCTGCTAAATGTTTGATGTCTTTGATCAGCATGCCACTGTAGCAATGTATAGCTTTAATTAGACTGAGTGGAGGAGGGGCAGGAACCATATAGCATAGAGTCAGTACATACTGGGCTGGATGGTAGGCAGCTATAGAAGACTTATTGACCCAATTAGTTGTGTGTGATAAAAAATCTAATACAGAAGCAATGGTGATTGCAGTCTGAGCATTAACATGTTTTGCTCACTGAATTGTTCCCCAGAGTAATCTTTGAGGCTCTAATATTTTTCCACTTAGGGCCATTCTTACACACATCATAAAACAATGATGCATTGTGATGATGATTTTTACCTTGTCAGCTTAGGGATTCAATCTAGCAACCTTTCCGGTTACTGGCCCAACACTCTAACCACTAGGCTACCTGCCACCCCCAGTTACCTGATGTGGAATAGAGTTCCATGTAGTCATGGCTCTAGATGTCCTTTGATGAAGACCTTTCTTTGTTGTTTTGATCTGCAAACACAAACATACAGTGCAGTCAGCTGTTTCGGTAGCGTGGTCTTGTTGTGGACTAGTCGGCCCATGACATTTATTTTTCCTTACCATTGACTTTTAATGGTTGGTTTTGCCTCTAGAAAAGGCCATTGCCGAATTAGTCTTCTACTCACTCTGCTGTAAGTAGGCCTAAGCCAGTCTCTATATGAATAAAACATAGTAACCAGACCGCATTTTAAAATAGAGGATGTACAGCGCTGAGCTTCTCTAACATGCTAAGTTCCGCCCCGGTTTGGTTTCATACATTTGATCACACTTTTAGTGAAAGACAGTTAGATCAATACACTACTCACTACAGAGACAAGTACTCTAGTAAGTCTATGGTGTTGATGGTGTCGTCTCTCATTCCACCACATTGCCACCACATGTTAATATGGAACCCACGTGGCATCAGCCTTGGTGCCACGCTCAAGTACCATCTAAACTGGTCTTCTGCCTCGTTCATAGAAAGAGCCAAGTGCTCACTTTCCCATGAAATTCCTATGGTGGTCAAGGTCTCCAGAGTGGCTAAATGTGGTCATCCATGTTAACATGATTGCAGCAGAGTAGCCTGACAAGTAACACTGCACAACCATGTCAATAACAGTGAGGAAAAGAAGCAATGTTTTATTTACAGTGTATGACGGGATGGGAATGCACTTTCCTCCAGGTGTTACAGATGGATAATGACATTTTAATTACACCAATTAGTGTCTTAATTCATTTACATACAGTTAATGCATTATAGTATAGAGCAATCATGATCTAGTTTCCTTATCTGGATGTTATGTGCCATTCTCAGAGACATGCAGTTCAGCCTGGATACTACTGTGTTACTGCGGTGCCTGCCTGTCTCCTCATACTCATCTTATCTCTTCAAACCAGTTTTAGGGGATACAGACCAGGGTAACTTGCCATCTCACACAAATAAACAAGTGAATAATTAGCTATTTCAGGAAATCAGACAAGTTGTCCATGCATAGATAGTGATCAAGTTGGTAAGAGATTGTTGGCTGCAGTTCCCCCTCCGAAGATACGACCAAAATAAAAATAAATACAGTTTATAGCTAACTGTAAAGCTGCCTCAATACTCCTTTTAAAAGCACCATATCGTAAAAAGGTCAATAACCAGTGCCACTCAGTTACTACTTTTTGTCTGCTGCTTATTGATTCTGATCCCATTCTTCTAATACAATCTAAAACAGTCACATTTGGCACAACAACAAAAATCTCCAAAGTAGCTGTGAGAGATAAGCCTGCATTGATTTACATAACTCTCCCAGCTTAAATGAAGACAAGGATAAGGAGGGTAAATAAGAGGAGTGATACAATAAAAGGAGAAAATTCTTTGAGCTGTTTCTCTTTGAAGAAAGCAGGAGTAAAGTGAGAGTAAAATGTAGGCAAAGGGCCAAAAAGAAAAGCACAGAATGATCGAGCCATTCTTCACTGACCACCTCCACCATTAATCTTCACTGTAAAAACTGAGACCTACATGTACAAGATGAAATTCATAGAACCACCTTTTCTCATTGACCTCTCTCAGCTCCGAGATAAAATAGAGGTGGATGGATAGGCTACATGTTAAAGCTATAGAATTCTTTCAAGTGTCTTCTCTCAACACACATTTTATGAGCAAGTCCCATGGGAGTTCTGCCACTTAATCAAACCCACCTTACTACTGCAGTGCTGCGAAAACTCAATCTACTATGCAGTATCCACAGACAACCCACCAGTTCTATTATCTGTGTACAGTCATTTTGGAGGTTTCTGGTTAGGCTGCAGTTTTCTCCCTGAAATACACCAGCATTATGATATAGGCCTACACTACTGTGGAGTCAGTATAGTGGCAGGTGTCTCTACTCTACTCCCACGCAAGATTTCTGAGCCCAACATTGACCCCGCAGCCTACAGACACTCTCCCCACGGGTCATTAAAGGGGATCTATGGAAGGGAAATCAACCAAAACCCACTGAACCCTGATGGTAGGAAAGGCAACACTCTGTAACGATTGTCTTCCTCTTCGGATGAGGAATAAAAAGGATCGGACCAATATGCAGCGTGGTACGTGTCCATGTTAATAATTTATTTAAACTGACCACAAAATAACAAGAGAACGAAAACGAAACAGTTCTGTCTGGTGTAGACACAGAGACAGAAAACAAGTACCCACAAAACTCATGTGGGCAAGAGCTACCTAAGTATGGTTCTCAATCAGAGACAACGACAGACAGCTGTCCCTGATTGAGAACCGGCCAAAAACAAAGAAATACAAAAATATAGAAAAAAGAACATAGAATGCCCACCCTAGTCACACCCTGGCCTAACCAAAATAGAGAATAAAAAGTCTCTCTATGGCCAGGGCATGACACACTCACTCTGGTGATTCAAGGTCGAGGTCACCAGAGAGTGAGAGATCAGGGGAGGGATTTGGGAAGCCTCAAAGGAGCCCTCTGTAAAAGCCGCTGTCATTTGTCCTTAATGAGAATAATGATTTGGGAGATTGGCAATCTTAGAGCTAGGATTTCTCCCCTAGCTGGTGCCCAGAGCAGTATGGAGATGGTTGGCCGAGCACGTTGCCCTCCCAGGTCAGGACTAATGTCGCTTTAAATCAGCCTTTCACAGTCCTCCTCTACTGGCTCGACATTCTCATTAAACTCTGGGTATTTATGGTTGGCCCATTTCCTCACGCATGTAGAATGCCTGATCAAGTGAATAAGTGTTGTCATGAGTATCTCCTACTTGACCACTCATTAAATGGTGTCTACATAACATGCCAATAGCAGCCATTTGTTATCATGCAACTAGAGGGAGAACAGTTAACGTCACATGGTAGATAAAACACATAGAGGGAAGGTTTCTACATTGGCTTTGATGACTCTCCTCTGGCCTGCTGTTCAAAGTGACCACAATGAAGCCACGGTCATGTGTCACTGAGAAAGTAATGTCTGTGTTGTTGTGTAATAAAAAGGTCATAGTGTGGTATGGCCTCATGTCTTTATAATGGAACCGAGCACTGAGCCCTCGACTCCTCAAAGACTGTCCAGGTCCATGAGTCCTCATCTTCAAGATTGCCATACTGGCCGCTGTTATACTACATCCCTATTGGGATTCCCTAACACTTGTGGAGATTTCCATGGGTTATAATTCTCTAAGCTTATATCTTACTTGTGTAATCATTAACAGCCCATGATCAAAGACCAAATCTGTCTTGTGCTTGGTATTTATCCACTAATACGGAGGATGACTGCTAAGCACTCCATTGAAGAAACCTGTCAGCCATCTCCCTACCCTTGCTTGCAGCACCACGCTGACCCTCCACCTCAGTCTGACAGTTCCCCTGTTTCACATATTGATCCGACTTACCACAAACGACACAACTTATGCTTGTATATAACCCACAATGCCCCTCTATCCTCCAAAGAGGGCAAGCCTAATTAAACCAATTTGTCCATGCTGACGCTTAAGGCAAAAGGCTGAGCTCTCTCCCATGATCACTGTCTACCCAGGGACAACTTAACAGGGAATCAATACCTTCTGATAAATGCCTCCCGACCCCAAGGGTGTTACCTAGAGTGGAAATGGCCCAGATAATTTCCTCTGTGGCCAACAACTGACCAGTCCTGCCTGGTATTGGCAGCTAGATAGGATTATTGATGGATCATTCATAATATCTCTTCTGGGCCGCAGTATGAGTTAGTGGACATTGATCGAGCTGTAACTCAACACAGTATGCACTGCTTTCCAGACCTTAACACATGACACAACTTGTCCATGGCATCAGCCTCTTTGTGTTATTCATTCATTTGCTAAGGAATCTGTATTATGGTGTATTAGCGCTGATAGGATGGATTACCTCTGTGGAGGTAAATAAAAGCGGGCTCTGCTGCTGTTGAGGTCTGGATGGAGTTGGGCTGTTCTCTGTCTACTCCAGTACAGAGATAGACAAGGTACTCCCCAGGGAGCCTCAGACTGACTCTGGGCTATTTATGGGAGGAACATGAGTTTCATGAGCTGGAGGTGGCTTCTTCTATAACAGAACCACTCTCAACAATGCCGCTGCCCCAGACAACAAGATCTGATTGTTTTTGTTGGTCTGAGTGAGCTGAACTGTTACTGTGCCCTCATCAGCCTCCTGTATCTGACAGAAATGCATTCTGTCTTAGGCTATAGTATATTTCACATTTTAAGTCTTAATTGTAGTATAGTATATATAGAGAGAGAGTATACAGTAGTATATATTTTGCATTCTTTTCATTGCCTATTGACATCCATTTTAGGGATATGACTAGACTGCCACCCTGTGTTCAACCAGTATACAACACAATGTGGACAATTACAACAGTTTGTTCTCACAGAGGAAATCATTAAATTAAGATGATTTCCTCCACAAGCAAATGCTGTACAAATAGATATTAACTTTGGGATTGTTTGATAAACACTGAAAGTTTACATTGTATTTTGTGCACTTGTCCCAGAAATGAGCAGTTCATCAGGATGCATACTCTGTTGGGAATGGTGCTTAGTGGTTCATAAGGATCATCAGAGAATATTGATGCTTCTTGCTAATGTGTTGTTCCTCTTAATGGCATTCATTTACACCAATAATATTATGCACTAACATCACTTAACTGAAACATTACCTTACACAAGAAAACATTACATTTTTTTTACAGAGAAATTCCACCAAAGTGGCATCACTATTGCAAAAATGGTGAAAAGGATCTTATATTCTGACATATATAATAGGGTGCCTGATATATGGTTTGCTGACTGCAGAGGAACAAAAAAACATTTCCCTTGTGAGACCTTTTGAATTGAGTTTTCTTTATTTCATATAACAGGTTATGCTGTCTCCAGATCATACAAATTGAATGGATAAACCAGTTTCCACCACACCCCTAACTTGGGCTGACAGAACATTATATGCTTGAAAATGTATCTTGATGTGTTCTCTATTGGGAGGTGTGTTTCTTGTGAATGTCCTCCTGGAAAGAAACAGTTCACAGAATCCAGTGGAATGACAATTCCATATGGTCTCTCCAGAACACTGAATCACTCTCAGGTTGTAGGGAATTAGATTAGTCTGATTATCTTCCCAGAACAAATGTAACCTCACTACATTTAACAAGGATCATTCTCATTCATCATCTCAGTATTTGTGCAGTACAAACTGCGGTTAGATTAGGTCTTTGCATTTATCCATATGATCTACAGTATTTTCTTATTTACAGGTGCAGATATCTCTTTACTTCATCAAATATTTCAACAAACAAGTTAGACCTATTTAATAAACGCATGAACAAGACAGTAGAGGACAGAGGTATTTGTTTATTGAGGTAATACACAGTAAATGCACTAGGGGACACAATTGTGTCTATGGAGATGGGCATGTCAAACTCAGGGATAGACGGGCCTTGTCGCTTATTTTCTTAAGCTGGTGTTAGTGAGACAGCAATTTCTTACAAGGCCATGTGTTCGTACCTTAGTCTGCAATCATCATACTACCACTCTTTTAAGAACTGTGTAGACAGTTTAACAATTATAGTAAATTGCAATGTAGATAGAGCTGCAAAACACAAATAGATTGATGGACTTGAGGAGTTAAGGGATGAGCTGCAATATTCGTAGAGAGTGTTCCAGTAGGATTAAATTGTGAGGTTAGCTTTAAATCTGTGTATGCTCTCAATAATCCCCAAAAGCCTATTCTTTCCCACAAAGACCTTTCCTCAAGAGCCATGGAAGCATTAACCAAACACTCTTGGAGTGTGTGTAAGGCACCCAAGTCAGTGGGCAAGCCCAGCTGCCTCACCAGGCCAGATTGCAGAACGGTTATCCCCCTATTTCCACAGGGTTGCCATGGAGTTGGGAAGTGCAAACAACTCTGGTCATGTTGAATTCAGGCAGTGTTCAGACTATATTCAGGTTGGACAGGCATCCCAGGCCTCCGACTCCAGTTCCGGCCCTGCCACTACAAATGGGCACAGTAGGCTGAAAGGGTAAATCCCTTGGAAAACGTGTGAAATCAATAATGGTGTTCCTTTGCAACCACATAATAATCATGTTGAAACCAGTTCCAAGCAAGGATAGTAAATCACAGCTTTATTATACAGCTGATTACATCAAGTCATACAATTTCATACTGTGCATTGAAACATGTTACGGTTTCCACCTTGAACAACTGAAACAAGATGAACAATTGAAAAGGAAGCATGTCTAGACAGGAAATACTCTGTATAAGGCTTCGTACTCTACATTGCCTAGTTAGTTCCTATGTCTAAGCAGGTGTTTGTGTGTTGGGTATGTATGACGTCATGGCGGGTCACAGCGGCTGGGGCTCAAAAAAACTCCCACCAGCCTTCTGAGGTTACACAACTTTAAAGCTTCCAGTCCGCTTCCACCCAATGATTTATACAGTGCATTTCGGAAAGTATACTTATATAATTATATAATAAGTTATTTCTGTAAAAAAATATATATATATGAATATGCAAAAATGTGTACAGTGCATTTGGAAAGTTTTCAGACCTCTTGACTTTTTCCACATTTTGTTATATTACAGCGTTATTCTAAAATGGATTAAATAAAACATTTTGTCTTACCAATCTACACACACAATACCCTATAATGACAAAGAGAAAACCGTTTTCTTTTTTTTTGCAAATGTGACCCGATTCAGGAAACTAGGCGTATGTCCCAAGTCACGACTTCACAGGAGAGCCTTTTGAATGTAAAAATAATATTTTTATCAAAATGTGTTTTTTTGGCAGAATTGCCTTCTCGAACATGTGAACTTTCATGTACCTTAATATCAAACGTGTATATCATCTGTAAATATCAATACAATTATTAAATTACGAGCCTAGTTGGTTTAGCCACAGAAAAGGTCGGCAACCTTCCCGCTAGCCAAGATTGGCTGAGATGATGAGTGGGCGGGACATGATGAGAGATGAGTTTGGATTGGTCTGCGGTGTTGCGTCTTTTGTCTTTAAAATGAGCTGCTTGTAATGCGTTAATACTCCTTTCTACTGCAGTTTTTTAGAAAGATATTATGTTAGCTATGGAGAACTGCAAATATGTTGTTACTGTTCTCAATAACATTGCTGGCATGAATTTATCAGCTGTTATCGACAAAGGTCATGGGGAAAAGGTGTGATTGACAACTTTCTGGACAAGGATCGTGCCATGCAAAATGCTGACTCTCTCATTTCATAACACGTTTTGAAATCAGTGGAACACAACGGACCAAATAAGCTGTGTAAACTAAACAGAAACAACACAGGGTGTCTTATAAAAGGGGTTGCAGTCTGCCATTAAGCTTTCATTAATGTATACAGGTAAAAATCTAGCTACAGATTCAGATATTATACGTTTCTAATTTTGTCTGAAAATGGTTTTCATTGCAAGCTAAAGCTTGCTGTTAGCCATCCAGCCATTGAACAATGAACATACCTTTTTTGGTTAACTATAGCTTGCTATGACAATCGGTTTGTATTGCTAGTAACGTTATTCTATGGATTGGGATTATAGTTACTTTTTTAGCTCGCTAGCTAACATTAATTTAAGTGTGTGTAACGTTAGTGATGTTTTCTCAGAATGCCATTTCGCATTGCTAGTTACAGCCTAATGTTAGCTGACAATCGGTTTGTATTGCTAGTTAAAGCTTGCTGTTAGCTAGCCAGCTGACGTTAGATGGCTGGCTAGCTACAGTAGCTAGTATTACCTTTATGAACTGTGTGTAGTGATGTTATCAGAATGCCGTTTCGCATCTATTGTATAATAATGCTAAAATATTTGTATCTGGAATTTGTCTTTCAGCATTAAATCAGTAGAACACGCCTGACTAATCCACAAGTCATACAGTCATCAAAAGAGAGCTGGCCCAAGCAAAAGAAGGCAGCAGCGCAGCCATCAACTACATGCACCGTTTCTTCACCAACTACGGAGTTGGTAAAACACTGCTGACCTGAATTGTAATAACTGCAGTGGCCAAAACAAGAACAAGTTTGTGCTCTGGTATTTTGCCTGGTGGACCATGCACAAGCTCCACCACAGTCTGGACCTTCACTTCCTGATCACAGGCCACACCAAGTTTGCCCCTGACTTTGCTTCGGCCTCATCAAGCAGCGCTTCAGAAAGACCAGAGTGTACACTTTGTTAGAGATTGCTGGGGTTGTGAAGGACAGCACTGTGACGGGTCAACATCCCACAGCTGGTTGGACTGGAGGATGGTACGGTGCTGGTGGAAAGCCATGGCTGGCAACAACACCTGACTCCCTACTTCAGGCCTCTGCCACAGATCAAGCAGTGCCAGCCCATCAGGTAAATAAAATGTATTTGCATGAGGTTACTCTTATCTAAACTTGGGAGGTGACTTGATGTTGTGCAGGGTTGTAATGTCTTCTGATTTTTTTTGTCATTCTCTGTTTTACAGCTTCGATGCTCTGGAGCCTGGTGTTGTTGGAGCGTTCGGACTGTCGGGACCAGGTTTCAGCTGCTGCGCAACGCTGACATCCTTCCTCCCATAGATGGTCTGCCTGTAAAAGCACCACCTGGACTGGACACAGCTAGACAATATTTTTGACAAGATCAGGGAGTTGTGCGACGAAGAGGCTATAGACATCACATGCTCTACACTAAAGTCAAGGGTAGGACAGAAACAGGTTCTCCGAATATTCCCCTGTTCATGCATGGTTTGGACGGACCAGTCATCAGCAGTGCCTCTATTCACATGACTCTCTCCTAACACTCACGCCATATGTTGCTGATATTTTTCTTTATCCTGCTGCTCAGCCACTTTACCCCTGATTGTGTGCATATAACAACCTCGTCTATCACTATTGTTATTGATGTTGTTCTTGTCCATACTGTATATTTTATTTATATTGACACTATCTATTTCTGATATTACTACTATGCAAGTAACCATTTGGCTTTGGCTGTACCATTTACACGTTCTGTAGAGACCATCCACTCAGCAAGACTTAGCAAAATATTTGATATATAAAATGAATATTGATGTGTGGTCGTAACATGATTTTGTGACATAACACAACAATATCATGTGTTCGTATCACGTGTCCACCACTTAAATATATGGCGCATGCATCTGTTTTATATACTGTACATGTGCACCTCACTCAGGTTTCAACTCAGGCATGCCCTTAACTTATGTATGGTATACTATGTGATAAGTGCATGTGTAACAGTACATAAAGTATGCTAATGTACTGGTGTGAAGGCATTTGGGCAGTGGTGTAAAGTACTTAAGTAAAAATACCCTAAAGTACTAATTAAGTAGTTTTTTTTGTGCTATCTGTACATTACTATTTATATTTTTGGCAACTTTTACTTTACTACATTTTGTAAAGAAAATAATGTACTTTTTACTCCATCCATTTTCCTTGACGCCCAAAAGTACTTGTTACATGTTGACAGGAAAATTGTCCAATTCAAACACTTATCAAGAGAACATCCCTGGTCATCCATACTGTCTTTGATCTGGCAGACTCACTAAACACACATGCTTCGTTTGTAAATTATGTTGGAGTGTGCCACTGGCTATCCATCAATAAAAAATCATTCAATTTTGCTGTCTGGTTTGCTTAATATAAAGAGGTTGAAATGGTTTATATTTTTACTTTTGATACTTAAATACATTGTGCCTCTGGCTATCCATCAATATGATATATATTTTTTTAAATACAATTGTGCCACCTGGTTCAATATAAGGAATTTGAAATGATTTATACTTTTATTCAAGTATGACAATTTAGTGCTTTTTCCACCACTGGGTGTGGCTGGGGGTTCTAGCATTTCTTTCACACGACCCGTCAATTTAGACAAGTGTATCAGGGTAAGCGTCATCTAATATTTCTATCTGGACACTCTGTTTACCTGGAATTTTTCCTTATTGTAGGCTACTACCACTTTTAGTCTTTAGCACATGACATCATGTGAATCCTTAAAGAGATGGGTGGGGATGGCTTAAGAGGGTGTGAACAATGCTGAATGGATGTATACAAAGGAGTAGGTACCAAAACATTCAAAGGCCCTTTTCTCAAAAGTGAATTTACAAATATATCAACTTTCAAAGCAGAATTACTTTCCCGTTGTTCCTCAAAAATGCTGTGTATGATATACCATTTTGTAGCTCTTGAGTCTACTTTTATTCAATGTAAAAAACAGAGATTCAAATTTTGCTACATAAAACCAAATTCAGGGGGTGAGTCACAAATGTATTAAAATGTTTTTTAAAAACCTACAGAGAAGAAACTCCCCAAATGCAGAGAGAAAACTCCCCAAATACAGGTGTGTTAAGCTTGTAGCGTCAAACCCAAGAAGACTTGAGGCTGTAATCGCTGCCAAAGATGCTTCAACAAAGTACTGAGTAAAGGGTCTGAATAGTTATGTAAATGTAATATTCAGTTTTCTGTTCAGAAATTAGCAAAAAATAAATAAAACATATTTTTGCTTTGTTATTATGGGGTATAGTGTGTAGATTGATGAGGGGGGTAAACGATTGAATACATTTTAGAATAAGGCTGTAATGTAACAAAATGTGCAAAAAGTAATGGTGTCTGAATATTTTCCGAAAACACTGTTTATACAGTTGAAGTCGGAAGTTTACATACACCTTAGCCAAATACAACACAGTTTTTCACAATTCCTGACATTTAATCCTAGTAAAAATTCCATGTCCAACGTCAGTTAGGATCACAACTTTATTTTAAGAATGTGAAATATCAGAACAATAGTAGAGAGATTGTTTTATTTCAGCTTCTATTTCTTTAATCACATTCCCAGTGGGTCAGAAGTTTAAATACACTCAATTAGTATTTGGTAGCATTGCCTTCAAATTGTTTAACTTGGGTCAAAAGTTGTGTGCGGCGTTCCACAAGCTTCCCACAATAAGTTGGGTGGATTTTGGTCCATTCCTCCTGACAGAGCTGGTGTAACTGAGTCAGGCTTGTAGGCCTTGCTCGCACATGCTTCTTCAGTTCTGCCCACAGATTTTCTATAGGATTGTGGTCAGGGCTTTGTGATGGCCACTCCAATACCTTGACTTTGTTGTTCTTAAGCCATTTTGCCACAACTTTGGAAGTATGCTTGGGGTCATTGTCCATTTGGAAGACCCATTTGCGACCAAGCTTTAACTTCCTAAGTTAAACTCCCAAAAATAATGTTAGTTTATGTTCCTTTTTAAACTTCTAAAATCATTTTTTTTTTACATTTAGCTCGACATTAAATTACTTGAAAAATCAGTGCGGCTAGAGCAGCTTGCTATGGAGCGAGCAAACTATAGTTGTTTACATACATTTCGTGTCCGACACTTGCCTGTCCAATGTAACAGATATTTTGAAGGGTGGGGAGAGAATGAGAGAGAGTGGAGGAGGAGGCTTGGCTTGAAGTGCTGGGCATCTTGTTATGAAGTGTATTATCTGAATTAGGCCCACATAAATATACCTATGGAGGAGCAGCCTCTATGATGGAACTTTGAATGTCTTTCAACTTCTGAGAGTTGGCTTAATGTTGGATCAGAGCAAGCTAGCAAGCGAACAAGCTTGTGTGTGCAGAGTGGCACCAGAATTTAAATAAAAACACTTTGACTAGGCCACTCAAAAACCTTAATTTATTTTTTTAAGCCATGGACTTGCTGGTGTGTTTTGGATCATTGTCCTGCTGCAGAACCCAAATGCACTTCAGCTTGAGGTCACGAAATGATGGCCGGACATTCTCCTTCAGGATTTTTGGGTAGAGAGCAAATTTCATGGTTCCATCAATCACAGCAAATCGTCCAGGTCCTGAAGCTGCAAAGCAGCCCCAGACCACTACTATATTTGACTGTTTGTATGATGTTCTTTTTCTGAAATGCTTGTGTGACTTCCACACCAGTTGTAACGGGACGCACACCTTCCAAAAAGTTCAACTTTTGTCTTGTCAGTCTACAGAATATTTTCCCAAAAGTCTTGGGGATCATCAAGTTGTTTTTTTTCCAAAAGTGAGACGAGCCTTTATGTTATTTTTGGTCAGCAGTGGATTTCGCTTCGGAACTCTGCCATGGATGCCATTTTTGCCCAGTCTCTTTCTTATGGTTGAGTCATGAACACTGACCTTAACTGAGGCAAGTGAGGCCTGCAGTTCTTTAGATGTTGTTGTGGGTTCTTTTGTGACCTCTTGGATGAGTCATTGCTGCACTCTTGGGGTAATTTTGGTAGGCCGGCCACTCCTGGGATGGTTCACCACTGTTCCAAATTATCTCCATTTGTGGATAATGGCTCTCACCGTGTTTCGCTGGAGTCCCAAAGCTTTAGAAATGGCTTGTAACCCTTTCCAGGCTGATAGATGTCAATTACTTTGTTTCTCATCTGTTCCTGAATTTCTTTAGATCGCGGCATGATGTCTTGCTTTTTGAGATCTTTTGGCCTACTTCACTTTGTCAGACAGGTTCTATTTAAGGGATTTCTTGATTCAACAGGTCTGGCAGTAATCAGGCCTGGGTGTGGCTAGTGAAATTGAACTCAGCTTTCCAAAAAATGTGATTAACCACAGCAAATTCATGATTTAACAAGGGGGATCAATTACTTTTTCACATAGGGCCATGAAGGTTCGGATAGCCTTTTTCCCTTAGTAAACACAATTATCACTTAAAAACTGCATTTTGTGTTTACTTGGGTTATCTTTGTGTAATATGAACATTTGTTTGATGATCTCAAACATTTAAGTGTGACAAATGTGCAAAAAAATTTAAATCAGGAAGGGGGCAAATACTTTTTCACAGCACTGTATATCTAGAGAGAGATAATTAACAGGTGTGCCTTGTTAAAAGTTAATTTGTGGAAATTCTTTCCTTCTTAATGCGTTTGAGCCAATCAGTTGTGTTGTGACAAGGTAGGGGTGGTATACAGGAGAGAGCCCTATTTGGTTAAAGACCAAGTTCATATTATGGCAAGAACAGCTCAAATAAGCAAAGAGAAATGACAGTCCATTACTTTAAGACTTGAAGGTCAATCAATTCGGAAAATGTAAATTAATTTGAAAGTTTCTTCAAGTGCAGTCGCAAAAACCATCATGCACTTATGACACAGTTTCACTGTAGCTAAAGATGGCTAGTTTGACCTAAATGTCCATGGATTTTCCTCATAGTTCTTTGGAAGTTATTTCAATCGTGCAATTCGATCTTTCCCATTTTGTCTCAAGATGCAACAAGAAATGAATATCATGACTCACTCAATCCATGCCTGATGATTACAATCATACTGTTAACCTTATGTTTATTATTGGCTTCTCCACAAAGCATCTGAGTATCCTCCAGTATTCCATGACCTGCTGGTATATGATCAATGTCAGTGCAGACGCACATGTTGAACACTGGTTGTTGTTACTCCCTGTGCTGTCAGAACAGGCCAAGCTAGACCTTGCCAAATGTTATCTCATTGGCATCTTATGAAAAACTAACTTCATTATGTGAAAGAATTACCCAATGATGACTGACTGGGAACTGAACTATGAGTCTGATACAATTCTAATATTGCCCAATCGTTTTCTGGAAATCGCTAGTAGTTTGCAGAACACAACCCCTTTGTCAGCTTTCTCAAAGCTCACATCTGTCATAGATAAAGTCACTTCAACGGCAATTACTTGGCCTTACTGGACAGACTAATCTGTACTGAATGATCAATATCAGTTCTAATGGTATGAAGCATACATGCAGTACAAGTTGGGGGAAAAAATGAAATGGCTTGTTAGTTTATGAATTGTGAACATTTGGGGATAGATTGTACTAAGCATAACTACAGGTTTAATTTACCTCTGTTTAGCTCCCATTGGGATATTTCAGTAATATACAGAAATGGGTCGTGGTCTGGAGATGGCCAACTCCGATATCCTCTACACGTACTGTAGTATGACATTCAACATGTCAAAAAGTGTAAATGGCCATTTCAATGCTGGCACTGGGAAGTGCTGATCCTGCACTCTCTACTCTAAACGCTTGCTCACAGCTTGTTAGATGGATTCTAAAAAACTATTTTATGACTGAATACAATGGCTTGGAAGTATCTTAGGATGGTGTAAACTGCAAACAGCATGGTGGAAACAGTAGCAACTTGATGCACTGCTAGCCTTGAACTGGCTTCAACAGTGGGAACAAATTATTGTAGTTTGGGTCTTACTCCCATTGAACTCCATACATTTTTTTTCTCCAGCTTTGCCAGAAACAGGTTTGCATACTGCAGCAGTCTGCCAAAGTAAACACAACGTTTGTTGTACAGACCAGCCGTGGTTTATGTGCTTGAAAGTTATGCTTGACTTTAAGGATGGTTTCTATCTCAAGATCTTTTTCGAAAATGTTTTTGAAATGTGATGAAGAAGTGGATAATATTAGAAACTCCTCTCGTCTCTCTATCTAAAACATAAAACTTAACATTAAGATTACAATCAGTAGAGTCTGTTGAAACATATTTTGGTGTTCACTTAAGGGATGGTGAACTTAAATGTATTTTTAAATGGTTTACATTGTACGGATTGAAATCCTTTTCTTGGGTACTCAATGTGACTGTCTGTCATCACAGGGCCTTTTAGACTGTGGCTTTCAGCATTAGACCTCTTCTAACCTGATCAGTTATCTGAATAGAAAGTGTCAGGGGTCATATAGGAGCTGAGGTGGACACTAGTTGTCAATGACCCCTATAATCTTCACCTCAGGCCTGCCCACCTGCAGCAACTGCTGTTCCCCTTACTCTTTTGGATAAGTATCAGTCATGCAACAAACAATATGATTTGAACAAATCTCAATCCAATAGGTAATAGTGACTGTGACCAAGATTCTTACACACCTTTCTTTTTAGATTTGTCAGAGTTAAGACAAACCTCGGTGAATCTACAGAATCGGTCCAATAGTATTGTACTGTAGAGCCAGCTAAACAAGTACTTACTAACTGGCCACAGGCAGAAGCATTAGACTATAACATTGGAAGCCAAAACAAATAAAAACAGATTCAGATTGTCTCTGAGATTCATAGCGTGCACAGCGTCCAGGAACCCAGTCAGACTCCAATGACCATGAGAACCCCTGGTCCATGTCAGCAGACATGATAGCAGGTGCTAATCATGTTGCACAGAGATAGAACACAATCTCAGAGTGTTTTTTGCTTTAATGTTGTTGTTTCCTGTTATCAGCCATGAAAGGTATTTTGTTTCATGCTAAGAGTGAAAGTTGTGTGAGTTGCACAACTTAGCACTGTTAATGCATTTCACCGTATATGAAGTATAGTTTATCAACGCTTTGATCTATACCGTAGGATATGCCAACAAGTTTTGATTGAGACAGTTTAATGAACATTTTACAAGTCATTTTCATCCAATAAAGTTTCCCTTTACTGACATGCTCTCCTTATAGGATCCAACAGAGTTTGTAGATGCCAGGAGACTCTTTAAATGCATTTGCATTAATGGGAGATAGCTTGTTGCTGTGAGTGACGGCTAGTGAACTGCCAGTAAAATCCCGGAATTGCATAACATCATTTAGTCTGTCCATGGGAATGTCCATCTTTATTTGAGCTTTTTCACTGTTTTCTCTTTCCTTATGGGACTTCCCTTTGGCTTGTATTCATATTATTTCTGATACCATCTACTTTGAACAGGACAATGAGTGTAGTATGCCAATTACTATCTCTCTGCATCTGTGTAATTATGTAGTGCTCTCATCTCTTCCTCTTCTCCACTTCCCTCAGCTTTCGTCTAATTTTCACAAACCTTTTTTCAGCATTGCTCAAATTGGCATATTATTAGACCAAAAAGTTATGAAGCCCTATTCAATCAAACTCCTATTCAGATGAATTCAAATGCAATTAATAAAACAATTACCAAGTGTGTAAACTAAAAGAAAATCACTATTGTATACTAGATCTATATTTATTTGTATCTGTTTAATGTATTAGTCCACTTCATTAAATAATTCATCTCTATGACTAAAGTATATGAAATAGTGGATATAGTAGAGTACTGTATATAGACAGACAGTATAGTGTATTTTATAATGTAGTTCCCATGGCAGAGTTTGTGATATGTCCCAGCTGTTGAACATCTGCAGATGTGCATTTCCTGCCCTGAGTAAAAGGGCCTGTCAATCCCATGATCATGTGCTTAGCAGGATCCTGTTGTTTCCATGTTACTATGTACCCTTAGCAGGATCCTGTTGCTTCCATGTTATGTACATTTAGCAGGATCCTGTTGCTTCCATGTTATGTACCCTTAGCAGGATCCTGTTGCTTCCATGTTATGTACCCATAGCAGGATCCTGTTGCTTCCATGTTATGTACCCTTAGCAGGATCCTGTTGCTTCCATGTTATGTATCCTTAGCAGGATCCTGTTGCTTCCATGTTATGTACCCTTAGCAGGATCCTGTTGCTTCCATGTTATGTACCCTTAGCAGGATCCTGTTGCTTCCCAGAGCTCTGTAATCTGTAATCGGACTCCACTATGCAGATCCTTGAGGGGAGGGCCACCAGGCACACTGCCTAATAGTTCCCGAGACATCATCTACCCCCCCAATCATCCTCTGTCACTGTGGACTGAGAGGGAGCACGACAACACAAACAGCAGTGTGCAGGCTCCTCCAGTTAAGGAGGCATTTCCTCTTGTGCCTTCTCCCACATTGATAAGAGGCACCAGTGGGATGGGGAGGCTGGGGACGCACCAGCGTAATTGGTGATTCCCTGAGAATGTGTCACGTGAGTGTGCAAATGCACTTGCCAGAATTCATTTGTCATGTCTTATCTATTAGATTGCGATGTTCAGAAGGGAGGCGAGGAGCGGGACAGGGGGTCCGCTGGGACAGCCTTCCCCCTCAGCCGTTACAGTGTCATAAACCTATTGGGTTATCTCTGGGTTGGAAGTGGACATAGTCACGACAGAGAGGGCCAAGAGCATCAGACTCACTTTGGGAATACAGTACTGTACACCCCCTCTGCCATTCAGACACACTGGAGGAGGAGGAAGAGGAGGAGGTATTGTTGTTTTTCTTACTGTACTGTACCCTGAAAGGGACAGATGTGGGACCACTTAAATCCCTCGTCCTGCCGCCCCTCCACATAAAGGAGAAGCTCCTTAGTTGGGATCCTTGGAGTTGAATTCCAAATCATGGCCCATTAAGTCCCCTCCAGGGCCATCCCACATATATGTGTCAGTGTGTTATGACCATGCTGTCACTGTTTCCCATAAATACCCCATTCATCCCCTATGACTAATCCTTCCATCTAGAGCTGTCCTGACTGTACAGGTACCAGTAGACTAGGGCTCCTTTACAGCCAGGTGTAGAGGAGTGACCCTGGGCCCGGGAAGACCCAGATTGTTGGCCAGCTGAACATTAGATTAGAGTGGCATTTGTCTTGTTCTAAAACATGTCCCGATGATGGATGAGTTCTGTCTAGTGTCCCTCTTTTGTTCCCTGGAGATATAACATCACATGTAAGGAACTAAGGACATGAGAGAAGTGCCTCTCCTATGATCCCACCTGATGTCTCTGTATGGACATAAAAACAGAAAACACCATGTTTCCCCAGTAAGAATGGCACTAATAGTACAATCTGTCCTGCTACCCTGTTTAAATGTAAATACATTTTTTTTTACAGTACTACTACACAAACAATAGATACAGTATATACTGTACAGTAGTAGATTCTCCCAGAGCTGTGCTCTGCCACCATTTGTGCTGAGCCCACAGGCTGGAGTGGAGTTTAGCCCAGAGGAAGTCCCTCTATGACCCATCTGTAAAGGTGATTAAGGCCCCATTAACATGGTCCTCATGGACACTGCAGGCTGGCCCTGACATTCTCCATCTGCTGCATGCTCCTGGTGTGGAGGCTACTACACTACACGGAATTATACTTAACTACTGTACCCAGCAATCAGTGGTGGGGAGATGGAGATTGTTACCATGGGAAGCTTTGGTAAAGATGTACAGTGTACACTGCCTATAAGTATCTGAAGTGGTTTGACGTAAGCAAAGCTAATTGAGATGATGAGATGTGGTAATAGTCATTAGGTGTAGGTTTCAGATGACTTAAATGCACTTTCTCGCAGCAAGCAGCAGGGTCAATTAACCTTCATCATTTTGGAACAGTGGATGCATTGTTATTTTTCTGATATTACAGTGAATTAAATTATTATCCTTGTTTTGCAGCTTGTTCTTTCACGGTTGGTTTAATTGCTAATTACCTTGCTTAAATGTGATGTTTGTACACAAAGTTATCTTATTCTCTATTAGCTCCCCAGACCTGTTCCTAAGCACCGCCATGTGATTTTCGCAACCTGTTCCTTAATGTTTAATATGATCCAATGTAATCTAGGCCTCTTTGCTGCTAAAGGGCCATAATTCATACATGCAGGTCAGGAGCTTTGATGAAGTGGACGTTGTGAAGCTTCTGTCAGGCCCCTATTTAATCACAGCTCTGCTCTGTAATGGATTGTGCCATTTCGACTGGGCCAGTTATGTTGACATGAAAGCACTTGAGCACTTCCTGCAGGCTGGCATAACTGGGCTTGTGCCTTCAAACCCTCATCTCATCGGCACCACTATGAAATCAGATTGGAGGAGGAGAGGGGGCGGAGGGGAAGCATCTAACAAGACTGTCAAAACACCACCAGCCTCTCCTTAATCCCAACCATTCAACTCTGCCTAAACACAGAGCGACTCAGTGTCAACACAGTCTTATTAACACACTGCAAGGCTTTGGATGGGAATCCTCAGTAACTCTCAACCATGACGTGGGGTTTATCCCCGCTCCACCCGTCCCGTTTGGAGCTACTGCTCTGAGGGGAAGGTGTAGCACCGGGGCAATTCCACGGTAAAGTAATTAGGCTTTGACATCACTTTTAAATGTGTGCCAAACAAACAACATTGATTTCAAAGTTTAAAGAACCATACAACTCTATGCACAAGGACTACCTTTAAAAAATGTCACAGAACTGTGCAGATGCAAACTTTGGAAAGGGAATTATGGTCAAATGTCCTTCAGGTTTTTGTGCGTCCACATTTCCGAACACTTTTGAATATCTGCTCCAAATTAAGATTCAAAGATGTCTGCAGAAATACTGGGGTGTCAGCTATGACATGGCACCTATTTTGGTTATTAAACTACAGTAAGTGAAGTGGATTTACACCCCGTTACGGTAACATAATTATATCATGGGTCCATGATCTGTACTACACAGAAATGCATAATTATGGATATGAATCTCATTCTGCTCATGTTTCACAAGTTTGGACATCACAGCACAGAACAGCAGAGCACAGCAGAGTACAGTGCAGTACAATACAGCAGAGCAGAGTAGGGTAGAGTTCAGTACAGTAGAGTGGAGTACAGTAGACTACAGTGTGTTTTTGTCAATAACAGCTGGTGCGCAACGTCTAATATTAAAGATGTCTCGAGGTATTGCTCGCCTGAGGTAGAGTACCTTATAATAAGCTGTAGACCACACTATCTACCAAGAGAGTTCTCATTTGTATTATTCGTAGCCGTCTATTTACCACCACAGACCGATGCTGGCACTAAGACCGCAATCAAACAACGCTATAAGGCCATATAGCAAACAAGAAAATGCTCATCCAGAAGCGGCGCACCTAATGGCCGGGGACTTTAATGCAGGCAAACTTAAATCAGTTTTACCAAATTTTTACTAGCATGTCACATGTGCAACCAGAGGGGAAAAAAACTCAAGACCAACTTTACTCCACACACAGAAATGCATACAAAGCTCTCCCAAGACATCCATTTGGCAAATCTGACCATAATTATATCCTCCTGATTCCTGCTTACAAGCCAAAACTAAAGCAGGAAATACCAGTGACTCGCTCAATAAGGAAGTGGTCAGATGACGCGGATGCTACGCTACAAGGCAGTTTTGCTAGCACAGACTGGAATATGTTCTGGGATTCGTCCAATGGCATTGAGGAGTATACCACCTCAGTCATCGGCTTCATCAATAAGTGCATCGACGACGTCGTCCCCACAGTGACCGTACGTACATATCCCAACCAGAAGTCATAGATAACAGGCAAAATCCACATCAAGCTAAAGGCTAGAGCTGCCGCTTTCAAGGAGCGCGACACTAATCCATATGCTTATAAGAAATCCCACTATGCCCTCAGACGAACCATCAAAGAAGCAAAGCGTCAGTACAGGATTAAGATCCTACTAAACCGGCTCTGACACTCTTCCTATGTGGCAGGGCATGAAAACTATTACGAACTACAAAGGGAAACCCAGACGTGAGCTGCCCAGTGACGCAAGCCTACCAGACGAGCTAAATGCCTTTATGCTCACTACGAGGCAAGCAACACTGAAGCATGCACTAGAGCACCAGCTGATCCGGATGACTATGTGACAACGCTCTCAGTAGCCAATGTGAGCAAGACCTGTAAACAGGTCAACATTCACAAAGCCGGGGGGCCGCGGGGGTGTACTCAAAGCATGCGCGGACCAACTGGCAAGTGTCTTCACTGACATTTTCAACCTCTCCTTGACCGAGTCTGTAATACCTACATGGTTCAAGCAGACCATCATAGTCCCTGTGCCCAAGGAAGCGAAGGTAACCTGCCTAAATGATTACCGCGCCGTAGTGCTCACGTCGTTAGCCATGAAGTGCTTTGAAAGGCTGGTCATGGCTCACATCAACAGCGTCTAGGATACCCTAGACTAGTGGTTCCCAAACTTGTTATAGTCCCGTACCCCTTTAAACATTCAACCTCCAGCTGCGTACCTCCTATGGCACTAGGTTCAGAGCACTCTCAAATGTTGTTTTTTGCCATCATTTTAAGCCTGCCACATACACTATACGATGCATTTAAGAATGAGTTTGTAACTTCCCACAAGCCGGGTTGTGACAAAGAGCTCTTATTGGACCAGGATACAAATAATAAAATAGTAATAATAAATCATTTTGCTCTGTATTTAGCCATCTTACATATAAAATGTACATTATTTGTTCATAGAAAATTGTGAATACAATTTAACCACAGGTTAATGAGAAGGGTGTGCTTGAAAGGATGCACATAAATCTGCAATGTAGGGTTGTATTAGAAAGAGTCTGCAATGAACACAATGGGAGACAGAGAGCTGGTATCAAGTGTAGGGTGCAGTAGGTGTTTATTTTAAAGGACCACAGGAGGAGGCAAGTAGCTGTGTCCAGGGGCAGGCAGAAGGTCATACACAGGGGGTCCAAAAGGGAAACAGTACAGGCAGGGAAAAGGCTAGTAACGTCGTCCGGGAGATCAGGCAATAGGTTGATAACAGCTAATCCGATAGGCTAAAGTACAGGCAGGGAATAAGCAAAAGGCGTCATTAGTGAGGTAGGCCAAAACTATCATACACGGGAGGATTAAATTACGGGAAAAACAGAGCTCCGAATATAAGTGTGTCACAAAACAAACAATACCTCACAATGAAAGGATGCAAAGAACTGAACTAAATAGTGTGTGATGATGACATACAGGATTGTGAACAGGTGATCAGAATTAATGTGATTGGGATCTGGAGAGTGAGCTGCATTCGTGGGATCTATGTGTTTGAGAGTGTGAGCTGGAAAGTGGGCTGGAAAGTGAGCTGCGTTCAGGGGATCTACGTGTTTGAGAGTGTGAGTTGGAAGCAGACGTTACAGAGTCTCAAATCATTTTCAACACAGTCTGTGCCTGTATTTAGTTTTCATGCTAGTCAGGGCCGAGAATACACTCTCACATAGGTATGTGGTTGCAAAGGGCATCAGTGTCTTAACAGCGCGATTTGCCAAGGCAACAAACTCTGAGCGCAGCCCTATCCCGAAATCTGGCATTGGCTTCTGATTAAATAACATTTTCACAGAACCGCTTGTTGCAATTTTGATGAGGCTATCTTGTTCAGATATTGGTAAGTGGACTGGAGGCAGGGCATGAAAGGGATAACGAATCCAGTTGTTTGTGTCATCCGTTTCGGGAAAGTACCTGGGTAATTGCGCACCCAGCTCACTCAGGTGCTTCGCTATATCATATTTGACATTGTCCACAAGCTTGAGTAAATTTGCACACACAAAAATCCTACAATGATGGAAAGACCTGTCTAATGTCCTTGTTAATGCAGACAGAAAAGAGATCCAACTTCTTAATCATAGCCTCAATTTTGTCCCGCACATTGAATATAGCTGCGGAGAGTCCCTGTAATCCTAGACTCAGATCATTCAGGCGAGAAAAAACATCACCCAGATAGGCCAGTTGTGTGAGAAACTCGTCATCATGCAAACGGTTAGACAAGTGAAAATATGGTCAGTAAAGAAAACTTTAAGCTCGTCTCTCAATACAAAAAACGTGTCAATACTTTGCCCCTTGATAACCAGTGCACTTCTGTATGTTGTAAAAGCCGTGGTCGCTGTCCATATCATTGCATAATGCAGAAAATACACAAGAGTTCAGCGGCCTTGCTTTAACAAAGTTAACCATTTTCACTGTAGTGTCCAAAACATCTTTCAAGCTGTCAGGCATTCCCTTTGCGGCAAGAGCCTCTCGGTGGATGCTGCAGTGTACCCAAGTGGTGTCGGGAGCAACTGCTTGCATGTACGTTACCACTCCACTATGTCTCCCTGTCATGGCTTTTGCACCATCAGTACAGATACCAACACATCTTGACCACCAAAGTCCATTTGATGTCACTAAGCTGTTCAGTACTTTAAAAAAATATACTCTCATGTTGTCCTGGTTTCCAATGGTTTGCAGAAGATGATGTCTTCCTTAATAGACCCCCCATAAATGTAACGGACATATACCAGGAGCTGTGCCAGGCCCGCCATGTCTGTTGACTCATCCAGCTGTAACGCATATAATTCACTGGCTTGTATGCGATGCAGTAATTGTTTCAAAACATCTCCTGCCATGTCACTGATGCGTCGTGAAACAATGTTGTTTGATAAAGACATTGTCTGTATAGTTTTTTGGGCCTTTCCCCCCAGCATTGTCCCAGCTACATCCGCGGCAGCAGGAAGAATTAAGTCCTCTACAATAGTTTGGGGCTTGCCTGTCCTAGCCACTTGGTAGCTCACCATATAAGACGCTTCTAGCCCCGTCTTGTTAATGGTATCTGTTGCTTTTATACATGTCTTACTACTCAAAAGTCCTCTTTATTCTCACTCAACAAACTCCTGTGGCTTATTTTTTAAATTGGCATGTTTCGTTTCTAAA
Source organism: Oncorhynchus mykiss (assembly GCF_057628025.1). NCBI lineage: Eukaryota > Metazoa > Chordata > Actinopteri > Salmoniformes > Salmonidae > Oncorhynchus > Oncorhynchus mykiss. Next base: position 51,356,675 of record NC_143040.1, read on the forward strand.
TGACTACACAAGAGTGAAGGTTTCCTGCGAGAGAGTAATGGTTAATTATTTGACTAGGCTACCTGTATTTGACATTGTGTTGTGATTTCACTGAACACTAGATGGTTTAATTTTATTTCTGGCAGTGAAACGAGGCTACTCAGACGAGAGAAAAAATCTCATCCAAATGTTTAACCCGTTGGAAAATATAAATGTACTGTTTTAAAATGACACATTTAATTTGGCATACCTCCGCCGGCATTGCACTTACCCCAGTGTGGAAAATACCTGCCCTAGACACACTCCAATTTGCTTACCTCCCCAACATATACACAGATGACGCAATCTCAATCGCACTCCACACTGCCCTTTCCCACCTGGATAAAAGGAACACCTACGTGAGAATGCTACCCCTGTTGAGGGTCAGCGTGGCAGATGTGTTGTTGCCTACCCTCACCACCTGGGGGCGGCCCGTCAGGAAATCCAGGATCCAGTTGCGGAGGGAGGTGTTCAGTCCCAGGGTCCTTAGCTTAATGATGAGCTTGGAGGGAACTAAGGTGTTGAACGCTGAGCTGTAGTCAATGAACAGCATTCTCACATAGGTGTTTCTCTTGTCCAGGTGGGAAAGGGCAGTGTGAAGTGCATTAGAAATTGTGTCATCTGTTAATCTGTTGGGGTGGTATGCGGATTGGAGTGTGTCCAGTGTTTCTGGGAATGATGGTGTTGATGTGAGCCATGGCCAGCCTTTCAAAGCATTTCATGGCTACTATAAGGGCACAAGGCGAGACCCAAATGCAGACACAGGAGGCAGATGGTAGAGCTCCGATATTTATTATAACAAAGGGAGTATGCAAAGACAGGTCAGGGACAGGGGTGAGTTCATAAACCAGGTCAGAGTCCAAACAGTACCAGACGATAGGCAGTCTCGAGGTCAGGCCAGCAAGGGTCAGAAACCAGATCTGAGTCCAAAACAGTACAAGGGGATAGGAAGGCTGTTGGTCAGAACAGGCAGAGTGGTCAGGCAGGTGGGTACGGAGTCAGGACAGGCAAGGGTCGAAACCAGGAGCACTAGAAACAGAGACTGGGAAAAATAGGAGCAAGGAAAAATACTGGTTGACTTGGCAAACAAGACGAACTGGCACAGAGAGGAAACACAGGGATATATATACCGGGGATAATAAGCTACATCTGGAGGGGGTGGAAACAGGTGAACCAGATCAAGGTGTGACATCTACAGATGTAAGTGCTATCAGGCGGTAATCATTTAGGCAGGTTACCTTGGCATTCGTGGGCACAGGGACTATGGTGGTCTGCTTGAAACATGAGGAGTTCCTTTTCCCAGTCATGTGAAATCCATAGATTTGGGCCTAATGAATTTACTTGAATTGACTGATTTCCTTTTATGAACTGTAACTCAGTGAAATCTTTGACATTGGTGCATGTTGCGTTTATATTTTGTTCAGTGTAAATATAAGTGTTGAAATTAGTTGACAGGTGTCTTTACATCAACGTTATTGTGTGTTGATGTATTTCTGATACCGTTTAAGACTTTTTCTGGTAGATCTTTTCTAAGACCCCTTTTCCATCTGTTTATCCAGAAATTAAAGTTTTTATTTATGCTTAATTTTAAAGATGGAAAATGGTTGATGCCCTCATTTCCCAAACATATAGACTCTTAGCTTTTATTTGACACCCAATTTGATGTGTTCCTATGAACTTCACATGTTGCTGCTCATGGGTCCTTTTACATGGAAATGCCAACTGGATAGAGGGGCCAGTGAGCAGAGGAAGTTGGCCAACATTACTTGGAGTGTTGAGTGTATTTGGTTTAATTCTCACCATCAATATTTCACACCAACAGTGGATTAAGTTATGACCTGTTGGATAACAGATTAATTTATTAACTTTTCATTTGTCAAATAATCTGCTATAGAATGTTAGTCAATATGTAATTAGATATTTTAAATTTATTTTAAATACTTTCAATCCTGTCCTGATTGTCTGGAATTGAAATAAATATGACTTCCCTGATGTTCCACTTGTTCCGACAGTGAACGTGGCCAGGGATTACAGTACATTCTCGAGCTTCCTAAAGTTGGGTGGTTGCACAGATGTAGGCCAGATGTTTGATCTGTTTCCTGATGCGCCAGTGAGAACTCTGGCCATATAAACTAACTGAGCTGGCCAATACCCTCTGACCTCTTTCACTGTGCCTTGCCTTACAAAAAAACTGCATGAAAAATGTCATGTGAAAGAATCATGTGAAAAAAAATGAGAAAAACACATGAAAGTGTCAGACACGTGTGCAATTGTTATGCACTAAAATTACAAAAAGTCAATTAAAGTTAACTGATTAACTCAGACAGCCCTAATTATAAACCATCTCTTTCTATAAAAGTATGTGTTTACATTCATTCCAATAGCAAACACATTCACACATTTTCAAATACATTAAAATGAATTTTTAGGCCTGAGTATGAAACGTAACAAAAACCAACAGACAGTTAGCAACAGAAAAAGCTAATAACATAGCTAGCTAGGATGAAGTGGCAGGTTAGCTATCGCACTAAGCTTGCTAGCGGTTAGCAATTAGCATGCGACCATTACATACCATTTTTTAAATGTTTTATAACCTTCTAAAATACAGTACATATGATTAGCATGGGTCGTATGTAGACATGTAAATGCACTTAATACGAGCCCTCGTTTATAAAAGTAAAACCATTTAAGAGCCAAAATATCTAAACTCAGCAAAAAAAGAAATGTCCTCTCACTGTCAACTGCGTTTATTTTCAGCAAACTTAACATGTGTAAACATTTGTATGAACATAGAAAGATTCAACAACTGAGACATAAACTGAAAAAAGTTCCACAGACATGTGACTAAAAGAAATGAAATAATGTGTCCATGAACAAAGGGGGGTCAAAATCAAAAGTAACAGTCAGTATCTGGTGTGGCCACCAGCTGCATTAAGTACTGCAGTGCATCTCCTCCTCATGGACTGCATAAGATTTGCCAGTACTTGCTGTGAGATGTTACCCCAATCTTCTACCAAGACACCTGCAAGTTCCTGGAAATGTCTGGGGGGAATGGCCCTAGCCCTCACCCTCCGATCCAACAGGTCCCAGACGTGCTCAATAGGATTGAGATCCGGGCTCTTCGCTGGCCATAGCAGAACACTGACATTCCTGTCTTGCAGGAAATCACGCACAGAACGAGCAGTATAGCTGGTGGCATTGTCATGCTGGAGGGTCATGTCAGGATGAGCCTGCAGGAAAGGTACCACATGAGGGAGGAGGATGTCTTCCCTGTAACGCACAGCGTTGAGATTGCCTGCAATGACAACAAGCTCAGTCCGATGATGCTGTGACACACCGCCCTAGACCATGACGGACCCTCCACCTCCAAATCGATCCCACTCCAGAGTACAGGCCTCGGTGTAACGCTCATTCCTTCGACGATAAACGCGAATCCAACCATCAGCCCTGGTGAGACAAAACCGCAACTCGTTAGTAAAGAGCACTTTTTGCCAGTCCTGTCTGGTCCAGCGACGGTGGGTTTGTGCCCATAGGCGACGTTGTTGTCGGTGATGTCTGGTGAGGACCTGCCTTACAACAGGCCTACAAGCCCTCAGTCCAGCCTTTCTCAGCCTATTGCGGACAGTCTGAGCACTGATGAGGGATTGTGCATTCCTGGTGTAACTCGGGCAGTTGTTGTTGCCATCTTGTACCTGTCCCGCAGGTGTGATGTTCGGATGTAGAGATCCTGTGCAGGTGTTGTTACACATGGTCTGCCACTGCGAGGACGATCAGCTGTCCGTCCTGTCTCCCTGTAGCGCTGTCATAGGCGTCTCACAGTACGGACATTGCAATTTATTGCCCTGGCCTCATCTCCAGTCCTCATGCCTCCTTGCAGCATGCCTAAGGCACGTTCACACAGATGAGCAGGGACCCTGGGCATCTTTCTTTTGGTATTTTTCAGAGTCAGCAGAAAGGCCACTTTAGTGTCCTAAGTTTTCATAACTGTGACCTTAACTGCCTACCATCTGTAAGCTGTTAGTGTCTTAACGACCGTTCCACAGGTGCATGTTCATTAATTGTTTATGGTTCATTGAACGAGCATGGGAAACAGTGTTTAAACCCTTTACAATGAAGATCTGTGAAGTTATTTGGATTTTTACAAATTATCTTTGAAAGACAGGGTCCTGAAAAAGGGACGTTTCTTTTTTTTCCTGAGTTTATAATGGAAACGCCATCTTGTTCCTATTGACTTGCATACAAAAGTGAGCTAGCTAGTTACTTAGCTTAGCTACACTTATGTAAATGGGAAAATCTCACTTGTTCAAAGCAATGAAATGATACATAAAAATTACCAGACAACTCAACACCATGTAAACCAGAAAAAAGAATAAGGAGGCACGGAGTGCTAGCTTCTCTGTTCTTTTCACTGGGCTTCTTCCAACAGTCAAAGACAAACGTACGAAGAAAAGAGGCCTGCAGCAGTAACACTTTGAATCTCTTCCCCTAGTGGTATGGCTAAGTATACATGTATATCAATGAAACGCCATGGAGGACTACTGTACATGGAGGACATTTCAGAAATAGGAAATCATTATTTTTAATGAACGCACTTGAATTATTATACTCAGGTAGGCTAAGTTACCTTGTTACAGAATGGAATTCCATAATTTGCAATTCCACATGTGTAAACATTGCTAGTGCAAAATGTTAACACCACCTTTTTACATGTGAGGAGAATAACACTATTTCACCCCCCACGTGAACTTGCAATTCCACATGTGAAAGGTCGATTTTCACGTGAATGTTTCTTACATATGTAAAAAAAAAAAAATGCAATTCTACAAGAGTTAGATATTCACATGTGAAAGTTATTCACATGTAAAACTACTAATTTGATTGTGAAAAACAATCATATGTGAAAACCAGTGTTCTTACACGTGAATGTTTTTCACATGTGAAAGTTGGTGAAACTGCATGTCTGATTTTCACATGTGAAAAATGCTAAATTCACATTAGGTGTAAAGTTATTCTCCTCACGTGAGAAGATGGTGTTAACATGTGAGCTCTAAATTGAATAGATGGTAAAATATGGTTTCACATGAAACTTAAGCTCATCCTGTGAAAACCATTTCAGCAGTTTTTTTGTAATGGTTCTATGTGAACTAACGGTTCCTTATATATAAAATGTTGTTTTGGTAATGATAGGGTACAACTGAATCATTGGAAAAGAGATTACTACTTAATTTTGCGTATACAGAACACTACCGCAAACAATCCCATGTAATCTGTGAGCAGTATTTTCATAAGGGAAACTCCTTATCCTAACTACACATGGCATTTTGGAGATTAAGCAGCTATGATCATAGGCATGTATCTCATCCCTCAACGTTCCCTCCATCACTTCTATCTCTCTGTCTGTCTGTGAGTCTGTACTCCACAGGGATATTCTGTTCCTCCTCCAGCTCTGTTTACAAACCCTGGTTGAACACCCTGTGACCACTGCACAGAGGACGACTCCACAGCAGCCCTGTCTCTGTCTGTTTACGCTGTGAGCCAGGCTATGCATGTCACTGCTGAGTCACACAGGGGCCGGAGCCAGGGCTGGACTCTAGGGGAGCAGGGGGCGTGACCCAGGGGGGCTGCAGGTGCAGGAGGAGGGGCACAGACTCTAGAAGTGGGTGGTGGTGGTACAGGCCCTGGGGATGGGGAGTTGGGGGTGAGGGGACTGGTACGGCAGCGGCCAAGCCACTAGCCCTCTGATCTCCATACATCTTCATCCCACCAGAGGTCAAAGTTCTCGTGCTAGATCAACACTGGAAAGAGAATAAGTCTAGGATGCATTTAGGAGACCCTGTCTACCTAGAGCCAGCCAGAGTTTATTCATCTTAAGTGGGAATGTGCGAAACATGACGTTTAGTATAACAGCTTTGTTTGCGTTTTCCTTGAGAAAGCAGGGAGCTCTTGGCCCGGCTCCACGCGCTCACAGCTACCTAAAAGGTCCATGCCTCCCACAGAAATGCTCCTCCGTCATGTGGCGGGGCCTGGGGACAACCAGCCTTCCCATGGTGCTCATGTTCCTCCCATGTCCCTCCTGGGGCCTGGGGGGACGGAGGGGGGTTGGAGTAGGATAGAGTAGGTTCAGCTACGAGGAAAGAGAGAGGGAAAGAGAGGGAGAGAGACACACACACACATCTGCTTTTCATCTCAATGGGAAAATTCCCCTGATCCTGGAGATTAGGCTGGAGTCCCTCAGATAGAGCAGCCTGGCTCCTCTGAGGCTCGGACATCATAAGCGTGCTCCCTCAGGCCTTGTTGGCTCAGTTCCATCGTGACCCCCTCCACCAGCATGAACGGAACCCTAGCCTAGGATAGACACTGTGTGGGAGAGAAAATGACACTTATGTATAATGTACAAAGGTATTGGCTGATTGTGAGCTCTAATTGTGAGTTGAACTTTGGGGACAGCAAGCACAGTGGCGGCATACCCTTTATTGCTTTGTCTGTTGCCTGAATGTAACATCTCTAGCTGTCCTGATGGAGACCAGACAGTAAATTATCCAGTTTAGATATGTTTAAGAAATCTTAAATCAGACAATTAACATGCAGTCCACCGAGCAACTATCTGCTAGTCCTCATTGCTAGATTAGTCATATCCGGTTATGATGATGACACACATAACCAATCAATTACGGAGATATCTATCAGACATCCCTACACTACACCTTTCTAAAGCCTTATTATGCTTTTCACACCCCAACTTCTAAACCAGTTTTGGTTGATTTCGATTTTCTATTACTTCATCACACCATTCATTATTTTATTGGACTTCTGCCTTGTCTATGCAACTTGAATTGTGAAGTTCTTTATTGTATTATCTTTGTCTATGCGTCCCTGGATACAATCCAGGTCAGTGAATTGATAAATAAATGGGCTGACAGTGTGATATGGTAGGTGGCCATATGTACCATTCAACATGTGTGGCACATTGACTCTGCTTGACTTGGCCTAAACCCTCTCCTGTTCCCACGATGCCCAGGGGTACTGCTCTGTTAATTTTCTCCTGATTAGCACTACTTATTTTCACTCTCTCACACACTCCTCGTGGAAGAGTTCGAGGAGGTGGGTGGTGTGCGGGCTGTGGCTTGTGTCTTTTCAGTGCCATCCACTCACCCTGTCCCCAGCATATCACCCCTCACCACTTCCCAAGACTCTGACTGCCCCCAAAACACATACTCGTGCCCCAAGCCAGCCTGTCACTCTCTCTCTCTGCAGGGAGTGTCAAACACAGCCCGTGCTTAGCTTTAATCAACCCCAGGTTCTCTCTTGGCATAGTGACAGCAGGTTGCACAGACAGTGATGAGATGTCAACACTCACCACAACTTGTGCTTGTGATTCTCTCTCTCTCTCTCTCCCTGTTTCTCTCAGACTTGCTGAGGCTGTCTGAAGGAGTTCATGATTTGTAATATTGATCTGAGATGTTCTGCATTTACAGAGAATATGGCTCAGTTGTACATAACAGCAGGCTGATGATGCAGGAACCTCACAGGGACCTCTCACTGCCAAAGAAAAGAGCTCAACATCGGATCCCTCAGCTCTGCACTGTGGATTAATGAAATCTCTGCAAATGTAATAAGGGAATTGAAGGGGTTTATTCTGTTAATCAATAGCTCATAATGGATTGGGAGTGATATCCTAGATCTATGTCACGATCTTCGTAATGAGCGGACCAAGGCGCAGCGTGATTGAAGTTCCACATCTTTATTACGGTGAAACTTAAAACAAAAAGTGAAAGTAGTGGTGCACAAACACAAAACATCCCAAAATATCCCACAAACACAGATGGGAAAAATGGCTACCTAAATATGATCAGATTACCAGCTGCCTCTAATTGGTAACCATTCAAAACACCAACATAGAAATATTGAGCTAGAACACCCCCTAGTCACGCCCTGACCTACTACATCGCCAAGGGCTCTCTATGGTCAGGGCGTGACAACCTAGGGACATTTATGAGCTTGTGTTTCAACTCTGGTGTTCCCCACAGTTTGCAAATCACTTTAATCCAATGATGTATCAGTACAGATTTGTTTTTGATAGTCCTTGGCAAACACACCTTGAAAGTAAGCATCCTTTTTTTGTTATTTGTCAACTCAGGTTCCCTTTTTCTAATATTACGATTTGGATGAAGATCTGATTCAGTATCAAAAATATGCAAAAATAGAGAAAATCAGATTGGGGGCAAATGCTTTTTCACAGCACTGTATGTGTGTTATAGGCGTGTTTCCTGTTTAGCTGAGTCAGACAGAGAGGAGAGTAGACCAGGCTGGACCAGCAAAGAGCCAGTGACAACCTTAGGGCAGGACCCTCCTTTCTCACAACCCCAGCCTACCCCAACCTTCTTCAGCGTCGCCATCCTGTAGCTAGCCTATTTGTTTGTTTATAGTTTTTTAGGGGAATGGAAAATCAAACATCCTGACCACTGTGAAGTCATGCAGACTTAGTCAGATAATCAAGACTTGTAGAAGAAAAGCCAACTGTATCACTAAAGATAGGCAGTCACAAATTTGCCATCCTTACCATTAGCATTTACTTTGCTTGGTTCATATACTGGCATGTGCATCTCATCGGCCCAATGCCCCTGTGTCATTGTCCTGTTGTTTTATCCACTCTGGTGGTCTACATTTAGCTGTTCTCTCCGGGCAAACAGCCATCTGGGACTGCTTGTCTCTACCATCTCCCTGGCAGCTAGGCTCCATGCTCCACGACCAGATGCTTATGACCAGGGATACAACAACAAACAGACATTGTCAGGAGTAATGAAAACCACTATCTAGCAAGTGCACAGTAGCCGCGGAGAAGAAAGCCAACCGTATATTCAGGCACAGTGAATTGAGTCTGGATAATAGATGGCACTACTGCCAAATTTCCATTGGCCAGTTGTATTGTCTATGATTCTAAGTTATTCTAACTTTCCCCAGCTGCCTGCTCTCCTTCCCCTAACTGCTGTCCTGTGTTATACAAGCTATAGCTATTTAAGTGAATGTCCTTCTATATGTATAAATGTGGCTCAATTTAGTCTTGTAGCAAAATTTGAAATTGTGTTTTTTACATTGGATAAAAGTAGACTCAGAGCTATAGTTGAAACAATGGGAAAGTAATTCTGCTTTGAAAGTTGATAAACTCTCTTCATGTCGTGGGGTAGTGCCCGTAGGAAGTGATCCAGGACCACTTTGTCTAGGATGGAGAGGGTGGGTACGTCGGTTAGGAGCCTTCCCCTGGTGACGCGCAGTAGGTCTCTCATCTGGGCTCGGGGGGATGCGTCGGCTACGAACCTCCAGTTGTGGAATAGCTGCGCCTGTTGGGCCAGTCCTGGCCGGAGAGCCTGTCGAGACCTGGCACGTCCAGCAGATGGAGCCATCGCCTCAACGAGTCTCCCCCTGGTGGCTGACCTGCTGTACGCCACAATATATTTCAATTTATTTTCAATCTCTTTTCCATTTTAAAATTAAATATACCTTCCGGTAACCCGCGTCACCCGAAGTGATACGGATCCGCTATTTTTTTTTAGACCTTATAGTCAGAACCACCATCAGAAGCTTGCCATCAGAAGCTAACCAGCTAATTCATCACAGTTAGTTAGCTGCCACCGTGTGACCCAGCCCCGAAGCTAGCTCTGAGCCAGGCCCACCTCCTGGGGTACTCAGTGATCAAATTGTAGCTGATGCCTCCCGGACTCTTACCCCAACACGGCTAGAATCCACTACTCCAACGGATCCTTGCCGCAAGCACTGGACCTTTGCACCGGATCATCACTGCTAGCTAGCTGCTACCGAGTGACTATAATGGCTAATGCCCCTGCCCCGAAGCTAGCACCAGTTAGCCGCGAGTCAGGCGCATCTCCCGGCTAGCAAACAAAATGACTACAACTACAATACCTCTTTCGCCATCTGGCCTGGACCCTTTGTCAACACGGCGCCCCGCCGTTCCACCACGACTGGTCTGCCGACGGAACTCCATCCACTGTGCCCTCAACTGGCCTTGCCGGACATTGGAGCAGACGCTTCTACTAACCCCGGCCTGCTAACGTTAAACGCTGTGTCACCCGCGTGCTAGCGTAGTAACGACTACCCCGCGGCTTCCCTGTTACATCTATTGCTGTTCACTGGACCCTATGATCATTTGGCTACATAGCTGATGCCTGCTGGACTGTTCATTAATCACGGTACTCCATTTATTTTATTTTGTTTATCTGTCGGCCCCAGCCTCGAACTCAGGCCCTGTGTGTAGTTAACCGACCCTCTCTGCCCATTCATCGCATTTGACCTGTTGTTGTTGTTGTTGTCTTAGCTGATTAGCTGTTGTTGTCTTAGCTGATTAGCTGTTGTTGTCTGACCCGTTGTTGTCTTAGCTACCTCTCCCAATCAACACCTGTGATTGCTTTATGCCTCACTTTATGTCTCTCTCAAATGTCAATATGCCTGGTATACTGTTGTTTAGGATAGTTATCATTGTTTTAGTTTACTGCTGAGCCCCTAGTCCCACTCAACATGCCTCAGATACCTCCTTTGTCCAACCTCCCACACATGCAGTGACCTCACCCAGCATAACTAGCGCATCCAGAGATGCAACCTCTCTTATCATGACTCAGTGCCTGGGTTTATCTCCACTGTACCCGCACCCCACCATACCCCTGTCTGTACATTATGCCCTGAATCTATTCTACCACGACCAGAAATCTGCTCCTTTTATTCGCTGTCCCCAAAGCACTAGACGACCAGTTTTGATAGTCATTAGCTGTACCCTCATCCTACTCCTCCTCTGTTCCTCAGGTGATGTGGAGGTTAACCCAGGCCCTGCATGTCCCCAGGCACTCTCATTTGTTGACTTCTGTAACTGAAAAAGCCTTGGTTTCATGCATGATAACATCAGAAGCCTCCTCCCTAAGTTTGTTTTACTCACTGCTTTAGCACACTCCACCAACCCTGGTGTCCTTGCTGTGTCTGAATCCTAGTTTAGGAAGGCCACCAAAAATTCTGAGATTTCCATACCCAACTACAACATTTTCCAGCAAGATATAACTGCCAAAGGGGGAGGAGTTGCAATCTACTCCAGAGATAGCCTGCAAAGTTCTGTCATACTATCCAGGTCTATGCCCAAAGAGTTCGAGCTTCTAATTTTAAAAATGAATCTCTCCAGAAATAAGTCTCTCACTGTTTCCGCCTGTTATAGACCCCCCTCAGCTCCCACCTGTGCCCTGGACACCATATGTGAATTGATCTATCTTCAGAGTTTGTTCTGTTAGGTGACCTAAACTGGGATATGCTTAACACCCCGGCAGTCCTAAAATCTAAGCTAGATTCCCCCAATCTCACACAAATTATCAAGGAACCCACCAGGTACAACCCTAAATCCGTAAACATGGGCACCCTCATAGATATTATCCTGACCAACTTGCACTCCAAATGCACCTCTGCTGTTTTCAATCAGGATCTCAGCGATCACTGCCTCATTGCCTGCATCCGCTATGGGTCCGTGGTCAAACAACCACCCCTCATCACTGTCAAATGCTCCCCAAAACACTTCTGCAAGCAGGCCTTTCTAATCGACCTGGCCCGGGTATCCTGGAAGCATCTTAAATAAGCATGCCCCTTTCCAAAAATTTAGAACTAAGAACAGATATAGCCCTCTCTCTCTTTACACTTTGTGTAAACACTGGTTCAGGGATGGATTTCACCTCACACTTGCTCAGGCCATATCTCTCTCTCTCTCTCTCTCTCTCTCTCTCTCTCTCTCTCTCTCTCTCTCTCTCTCTCTCTCTCTCTCTCTCTCTCTCTCTCTCTCTCTCTCTCTCTCTCTCTCTCTCTCTCTCTCTCTCTCTCTCTCTCTCTCTCTCTCTCGGGGTAAGAGGTCTCATCTACATAGATTTCCATCATGATACTGTAAGCGCTTGACACATTCACTGATCACGACCCAAGTCATCTGACCTTTAACACTTATCTTGATGATGATCTTTAATGTCAGGTTCACTGCTAATCTGTTATGTGAAAATAGGAAGTTAGAACAGGGTCAGTTCAACATGTTGTAACCACGGACAGAGGGAAGAATGATTAGTCAACATGTCCTAGTTTCAGTGCACGTGTGGTGTGAGCACTGAAGTTAGAGGTATCAGTCCACATATCATGATTTATATCTTTGTATGTCTTTGAAAATATACATTTAAAGTAAACGATACTATGAAAATGTTTAATTGTTACAAATATTACAAGCAGGGTTGGATAGTAACGGATTAAATGTAACGGGATTACGTAATCCATGAACCTGGATTACTTTTTAAAAACGCATCTGATCAGATTACAGTTACATTCTTAAAAACAGCTGATTACATTCGGAATTACTTCATCTGATCTCAAAAGGGAATTTAGATAAAAAGTTGTCATTGTTGCTGTCATTTAGCACACCATCAAAACTTCTTTCAGAGATTATATTGTTCTGTTGATCGCCCATCAAGAGTCGATAGCTTCTTTTTATGGTTTAATGAATACAGTGGTTCCTCCACTAAACGTTTAGCAAATATGCTGCAGGATTTAGAGGTAATTTGTGGTTTAGTACGGTACCCTGAGTCACCACTTCATTGCTCCAGACCAGCGCAAGGGGGAGATACGGCACGGATATGCTTTTTGGTCCTATAATGTATTTCAGTATTTCTTACTTACTGTTGTTACACTAAGGTTTGTATTCTTTTATTTTGTTAGGATTATTTAGCTCTTTCTGTAGTACTGTAGCCCACTCCCGACCATTCACATTGTACAGCGCCTGAGTGGCGCAATGGTCTAAGACACTGTATAGCAGTGTAATCTGTATTGCTACAGATGCTGGTTCAATACCTGTGCTGTCCTTGACTAAGAGACCCATGAGATGACTGTAGGTTTTTGTTTTCTCTCCCTGTAAACACATAAATAAATCATTATAAATAACAAACTGGCTTTATTTACAAATTAGTAACAATGTCACCCCATGTTCAAGAATGGCCTTTTTTCTCACACATTTTACATTATTTGAAAACAAAATCATCTCCAAAATATTGAAATGTTTTAAAGAAAGCGATTATTATTATTAATTTAGAATTATATAAAAGCCCCTTGGAAATTCTCACAGATATATTATTAACCCTGTTAATAGCAGGACAATATATATATTGGTCATCGTGGTCATGGCTCCTGAGTGGTGCACAATGGGATTGCCTTGCAGTTCTCCAGCTGGATTCACTGAAAGCGCATGAGGTTCAAGGATCGAGGGCAGGGGGCACAGGATGGGCAGCAGAGCTGCGCACAGAAAACGGACCTGGCCCATGGGGAAGGGAGAAGGAGGCAGAGGGAGGGGGGTTGGACCCCCACCCCACCACACTGGGTAGTAAAGAGCAACACTTTAAGGGGCCTTTGCACTAATAATGGTGCAGACTAGGGAAACATTCCTGTTGTTCTTAGTGCCAGTCTGCATGTTCAAACTAAAACAATATAACTAATAAGGGCATCTTTATACTTTCGTTAATAAAATAATGAGAAAAATACTCTTTCAAAATTCCGATGTTTATTTAGTTATTGGAACTAAGTTGTCTAATGAAGGTAAACAAATGGTTGCTTACTGGAAAATACTCTTTCAAACACACACGGTCACGTTGTACAGCGCCATTATGTCTATTGTCAGGTAGCTGGACAATAGACTTGCCTAGAAGGAGGGTAGGGGGATAATTCTATCATCAAATGTATATCTTAGTTAGATTGGCTGTATCACAACCGTCTGTGATTGGTTGCAATTTCAGTTTAATCCACCAGAAAAGACAAAACAAATAATACAGAAAAAAGTATTATTATTATTATTATGTATCACATCAGACCGTGGTTGGGGGTCCCATAGGGCGGTGCAGAATTGGCCCTGCGTTTGTCTCCCTCTAAAAACAGAAATAAATGTTTTGGCCTTGACAAATATTATTTTGGCCTTTATTCAGATTACATTCGCTCACTTTCGTTTTTGTGAAAATGAAATAACTTCCAAAATATCATATATTATCAAGTCATATAGCTGCACCTACATAAAGCTGAGTGACTTACTCATTCATTGCTTTGGATCTAAAGAAATACAGTGGGGAGAACAAATATTTGATACACTGCCAATTTTGCAGGTTTTCCTACTTACAAAGCATGTAGAGGTCTGTAATTTATCATAGGTACACTTCAACTGTGAGAGACATAATCTAAAACAAAAATCCAGAAAATCAGATTGTATGATTTTAAAGTAATTAATTTGCATTTTATTGCATGACATAAGTATTTGATCACCTAACAACCAGTAAGAATTCCGGCTCTCACAGACCTGTTAGTTTTTCTTTAAGAAGCCCTCATGCTCTACACTCATTACCTGTATTAACTGCACCTGTTTGAACTCGTTACCTGTATAAAAGACACCTGTCCACACACTCAATCAAGCAGACTCCAACCTCTCCACAATGGCCAAGACCAGAGAGCTGTGTAAGGACATCAGGGTTAAAATTGTAGACCTGCACAAGGCTGGGATGGGCTACAGGACAATAGGCAAGCAGCTTGGTGAGAAGGCAACAACTGTTGGCGCAATTATTAGAAAATGGAATAAGATCAAGATGACGGTCAATCACCCTCGGTCTGGGGCTCCATGCAAGATCTCACCTCGTAGGGCATCAATGATCATGAGGAAGGTGAGGGATCAGCCCAGAACTACACAGCAGGACCTGGTCAATGACCTGAAGAGAGCTGGGACCACAGTCTCAAAGAAAACCATTAGTAACACACTATGCCGTCATGGATTAAAATCCTGCAGAGCACGCAAGGTCCCCCTGCTCAAGCCAGGGAGCTGAAAGTCTGTATTGCCCAGCGACAGCCCCGAAACCTGAAGGATCTGGAGAAGGTCTGTATGGAGGAGTGGGCCAAAATCCCTGCTGCAGTGTGTGCAAACCTGGTCAAGAACTACAGGAAACGTCTGATCTCTGTAATTGCAAACAAAGATTTCTGTACCAAATATTAAGTTCTGCTTTTCTGATGTATCAAATACTTATGTCATGCAATAAAATGCAAATTAATTACTTAAAAATCATACAATGTGATTTTCTGAATTTTTGTTTTAGATTCCGTCTCTCACAGTTGAAGTGTACCTATGATAAAAATTAAAGACCTCTACATGCTTTGTAAGTAGGAAC
Organism: Oncorhynchus mykiss; assembly: GCF_057628025.1. Taxonomy (NCBI): domain Eukaryota; kingdom Metazoa; phylum Chordata; class Actinopteri; order Salmoniformes; family Salmonidae; genus Oncorhynchus; species Oncorhynchus mykiss. Next base: position 51,371,902 of record NC_143040.1, read on the forward strand.
ACTTGCAAAATCGACAGTGTATCAAATAGCCCATTATGGGCTATTAGCAGCACCTCTCTGTATTTTGATACTTTTTGGATGGGGGCTCCCGCAGTGCAAAATGCAATGCTACAGATGCAGGTTCGATACCCGTGCTGGTGTTGTGCGGAAAATAGATTTTTTTAAATAATAATAAATAATAATAATACATGTTTTATTTTTTATGGCGGTTTGATTGTGGGGGAGGAACTAGTAATGTACTATCAAAATAGGGTGTGTGTGCCCCCCCCCCCCCTTTCTTAACCAGCACGGCTACTACAGCATTCTGCAGCGATTCGCCATCCCATCTGGTTTGGGCTTAGTGGGACTATCATTTGTTTTTCAACAGGACAATGACCCAACACACCTCCAGGCTGCGTAAGGGCTATTTTTTTTTACCAAGGAGAGTGATGGAGTGCTGCATCAGATGACCTGGCCTTCACAATCCCCCATCCTCAACCAAATTGAGATGGTTTGGGATGAATCTCTATTGAACCCAAAAATATGAAAATTCTGGAACCCTATTTTGATAGTAAAATAATTACAACAATTTCCTAGTTGTCAAACTCAAAATTCATGAAAATCACTGGTTTAGGTTGCACATGAAAATATCTAGAAACATTTGTGCTTGAACATGATGTTTGAATAAACCATTTATTTATTTTAGTAGTCTAGTGCACTTTGTAATGAAACACTTTGAATGACTTTAATGACTTTATAAGACAATGACGCTAAACATGTTTTCTATTGCGTGAAACCACAGCAATTGTGGTGCAACCAAATCTTGGTCTTCATTCAGATTACAACTGCTCACTTTCGGTTATTTGAAAACAAAATCATCTCCAAAATATCGTTATTTTTTAAACAAGTCTTAGAAAGTTGGTTGCAATTTCAGGTTAATCCACCTGAAAAGACAGAACAAATAATACCACAAATATTGTTGTGAAACTCAAATATACTAATTGATAAAAAAAAAACGTATTTTATCAACAACAAAAAAATTCAAAGGTATAATTTTTGGAAACAATTTCATAAATAGGACTGGTGGAGTTATGCCACACATGCAGCTAACACAGACATATGGAAATGTCTGCTCTACCCAAATTACAACCAACAAACTGCAGCATTACCACAAAATTGGAAGAGGCAAGTAGAAGGGGGAAAAAGTAAAGAACTTGTCTGTCGGCCCTGCATTAAAGACCATTGGTTAAAGAAAATTGTGATAAAAAAAACATATACCAATTTCATTTAAGAACCAACAAATTGACAGATGTGCCATATAAAATGCTAAATAGTTGGGAAGAGATTTTCGATGTACTTATTCCATGGCACATGGTTTATGAATTGACACGCAAAACAACGCCGGATTCAAAACATCTACATTTTTCAATTTAAATTATTAGACAAAATTCTTGCAACCAATAGAATGTTATATGTATGGGGGATACAATCTTCCCAGCTCTTCAGATTTTGCTGCGAGGAGGCGGAGTCATTAGATTATTTATTTTGGTACTGACCATATGTAGCTCGTTTTTGGTCATAAGTCCGGGAATGGCTGAAGAATTGCAACATTTACCTAGAACTAACGCTGCAGATAGCAACACTGGGTGATTTGAAAAGTCATAGTCAATCAATCAATAATATAGTAATTATTTAGCAAAAATGTTTATCTTTAATTTAACAATCTGTAGAAGCTATGAGAATAGAAAGATTCAGTACTTTTGTGAAGCACAGTTGAAATATCTATGGTAAATAGAATCCAAAATGGATGGTGTTAAGAGATAGATTGGAGGGATTGAATGGAGCTGAAGGGTGGGACTAATAACAACAAGATAACCAATGCAAAATGTATATAGGTTCAGAAATGTTGTGAAATAGCACAGTTACAAATTGAAATCAAACTGGGTGGACATCAGAAATATAGGAAGGACTAAAAACAAACAAAATATAACTATTGTAAAATAGTAAAATGTGTATAATGTGTATATACTGAAGGTAGAAACCTAAGTGTTATTGTTTATCAGTTTACTCCAATTGGGGGACAGGTGTTAGGGCTTGCAGGGAAAATTAAAGGTATATTCTAAAAAAAGAGTGTACAGTTGTCACGCCCTGACCATAGAGAGCTTTTTATTCTCTATGTTAGTAAGGTCGGGGTGTGACTAGGGTGGGTCATCTAGGTGATTATATTTCTACGTTGGCCTAGTATGGTTCCCAATCAGAGGCAGCTGTTTATCGTTGCCTCTGATTAGGGATCATATCTAGGCAGCCATTTCCCCTTTGTGGTTTGTGGGATCTTGTTTTTGTGTAGTGCCTGTTTACACTGCAATTACTTCACGGTTCGTTTGTTTTCTGTATTTGTTTTGGTGAATTTCTTTTATTAAAACATGTGGAGCTCTACGCACGCTGCGCCTTGGTCAAATCATTCTAACAATCGTGACAACAGTTGAAGTCGGAAGTTTACATACACCTTAGCCAAATACATTTAAACTCAGTTTTTCACAATTCCTGACATTTAATCCTAGTAAAAAGGCCATGTCTTACGTCAGTTAGAATCACCACTTTATTTTAAAAAAAAAGTGAAATGTCAGAATAATAGTAGAGAGAACGATTTATTTCAGCTTTTATTTCTTTCATCACATTTTCAGTGGGTCAGAACATTACATACACTCAATTAGTATTTGGTAGCATTGCCTTTAAATCGTTTAACTTGGGTCAAACGTTTCGGGTAGTCTTCCACAAGCTTCCCACAATAAGTTGGATGAATTTTGGCCCGTTCCTCCTGACAGAGCTGGTGTAACTGAGTCAAGATTGTAGGCCTCAGGCATCATGTTGTGGGGGTGCTTTGCTGCAGGAGGGACTTCACAAAATAGATGGCATCATGAGGCAGGAAATTATGTGGATATATTGAAGCAACATCTCAAGACATCAGTCAGGAAGTTAAAGCTTGGTCGCAAATGAGTCTTCCAAATGGACAATGACCCCAAGCACACTTCCAAAGTTGTGGCAAAATGGCTTAAGAACAACAAAGTCAAAGTATTGGAGTGGCCATTACCAGGCCCTGACCTCAATCCTATAGAACATTTGAGGGCAGAACTGAAAAAGTGTGTGCGAGCAAGGAGGCCTACAAACCTGACTCAGTTACACCAGCTCTGTCAGGAGGAATGGACCAAAATTCACCCAACTTTTTGTGGGAAGCTTGGGGAAGGCTACCTGAAACGTTTGACCCAAGTTAAACAATTTAAAGGCAATACTACCAAATAATAATTGTGTATGTAAACTTCTGACCCACTGGGAATGTGATGAAATAAATAAAAGCTGAAATAAATAATTCTCTTTACTATTATTCTAACATTTCACATTCTTAAAATGAAGTGGTGATCCTAACTGACCTAAGGCAAGGAATTTTACTAGGATTAAATGTCAGGAATTGTGAAAAACTGAGTTTAAATGTACTTAGCTAAGGTGTACGTAAACGTCCGACTTCAACTGTACAACGTCTATATATTTATTACGTTGTGTTTTATTACTCCACACCCTGATCTTTTTCACCTGTCCTTGTGATTGTCTCCACCCCCCTCCAGATGTCACCCATCTTCCCCATTATCCCCTGTGTGTTTATATCTGTGTTCTCTGTTTGTCCGTTGCCAGTTCGTCTTGTTTGTCGAGTCAACCAGCGTTTTTGTTCTCAGCTCCTGCTTTTCCCAGTCTCTCTTTTTCTCACTCTCCTGGTTTTGACCCTTGCCTGTCCTGACTCTGAGCCTGCCTGCCTGACCACTCTGCCTGCACCTGACCCTGAGCCTGCCTACTGACCTGTACCTTTGCTCCACCTCTGGATTATTGAAACAGAAGAATGATGTTAAGAACATCTCATTTACTCAGCAGCGGGCCCTGCCCAGTCTGTTCTGGACATGTGTTACCTCTTAATGGAGTTGAGCATATCATCATGGCCGTGATGAGTTATAACCTGCTTTTTGACTGTGGGAGACTAGGATTGCTTCCACAACTATTCACCACTGGCTCCTCATTTAGAAACGGCTTTTACCACTCGCATCAACACAATCCACGATAACTCACTTTTAATGCTGTTTTTCCTACTCTGGCTGACCAACCGCATGCTGCTTCCTTCCCCATGGCTGGCTGGTGCAGGTCATGAAACTATATCTTAGAAAAACACTTGGGATTCCCTCTGAAAGTGTCTCTGCTACGCTGCAGGTCCTCATCAAGCGTAGCTTGAGAGAACAGCCTCGTGAGGAGAGAAGGGCCTGCTGGAGAGGAGAGGGCTATCTGAGGAAATGCTCATATTGGACTATATGATTGTTGCCAGCGTCCCCCACCAGTAGTGGTAATTCAGCAAAGACATTGCACTCTACTGCAGGTCACTAGAATAACTTCTCAGATGAACAATGAACAGAGACAATACTTCTATGGACATTTCCAGAATACTGAACATTTCCCCTCTTGGCTTGTGTGGACTGTGGATGATTGGATCAGTGTTGTCCAAGTCAGAGCTAACAATCCTCATGTTAAAGTTTATCCCGGTTTGTATTTTTCTATTCGGACATAACAATAACACTGTATAACACCTTATGACTAAAATAGCTTCCTACTGACTGTACAAGTGTTGTGCCGGACTTCCTTATGAAGGCAACAATGCTCAGACAGAACAGACCACTAATGAAAACAGGATGACACCTGACAACCTTGAAGACGTGACAATGTCGGTCTCTGCTGAGACAAAAGTTGGACAATGTGTGGCGCGGAAGTGTAAAGAGGATTTGACGTGGTTCAAATGAAAGAGCTAATTGTGATATAATGGTAATCACATTAAGCAACAATAAGCAGCTTTTTACTCAGGACTGGAGCATTTCCCTCCTGCCACTATTTATCATGGTTTACCAACAGTGTGTGGGGGACAAAATATGTCAAGAGTGTCTGGGCCAATTAATGACAGGAAGATGGCGTCTGGTGATGGCATGATGTCACATCCTGTTGAGGTGCTGTCCAGGTGGTCAAGTGTTTGCCCGTTCAGGTAACTCAAGCCATACAAATATGATACAACTCTGAATCATCAGTCTTGTGTAACCATTCCCCTGATTGTGCTTCTCTTTATAATTCATAATTTGTACTGAAGAACACATTTACCCAGAACTTCAGTGCACCATACTATAATATGGGATTCCTCAGCCTTTTGTTGTTGATGGGCCATATCATCAACAAAAGGCCACAATCTACCATACCATAGAAGTTACTGTAATGACTTACCAATAACTGATCCCATATCTCAGGAGCGGAGGAGCTCTCTGTACTCTTAATCAATCCCCTGAAATGGCAGTAGGGGTTTCTCTGGCTACCTCCCCCCTAAAGGGCCCACCGTGGAGGAAACCAGATCTGCCCACAATGATGAATGGACATCATTAATGTTGTTCATCTGTTTACCTTTTTCTCTGCAATCTGGGAAAATGAGGGGTCACCAGCAAGAGGGAAATGTGCTTACTTTGGCACCCCAGTTCCTGCGAGCCACCCATTTGGTCCTCAGAACATCAATAGCCACTGTGGAGTGTGCTGGGGACTCATTTACTACAAGTTGACCTGACGACCTTCCGCACTACTTTCTACTGGAGCACTCTTCACAACGGCCATTGTTTTGGCGTTTTGGTTAGGATTGTTTTGTATCACTATTCCAAATTCCTTCACAAAATAAACATGGACTTATTACATTGGCTTTCTGCTCTTAATGGTCTCCTAGATTATCTATCACTCATCCACACAGAATGGAGGAACCAGCTCATTTTCCACTCACTACTCCGCTTAAATGTCATGTGATGGAAAAGGTCATTGGGACAGTGTTCTTAATGAAGGAATAATGTAACATTAAGCCAAGGGCACTTACCAGTACTGGCACATATTAGGTAATGAGCAAAATAATTATAAAACGGTTTGGATGGTTATAGATTCAGTAAGATGTTTTAGGTCCATTGTGGCAATTTTATAGGTTTATCACCGAAATCTAACATTGAATGTTTATTACTTGAAATGTAAACGTGGCTTAATAAATGTTTTGTCCTAACAGATAATCTTGAATTCTATTCATTCTTTGAATCGTTTTTGGAACAAAAAAAACAGTTCTATCTTACTTAAACAAAACATGTGATCAGAGCAGGAATTTGACTTCCTCTTGTCTAAACACATGGACAAGCGTCAGAATATTTGACATGGGACAAGAGAGCACAAGGATAACATTGAACCTCCAGCACTATGGTTTGAGCAAAATCACTGCAGGACCCAGGGTTGTTTCAGGGGACGACCGACAGTGTAAAGATTCATCTGCCTTTAGAGCCCAGTCACTCTCAACAGGTTTGCTTGTCCTGTTAGCATATATTTATACTGCAAACTGATTGAGGGAGCTAATTAGCTCTTATCAGACAGTGCACCTTTAAAAACAGACCTAAATCACTGGACAGATGGTGAGGCAGCAGAGGCATAGATAGCTCTGTACTGAGTGTCTGCGTCGGTCCTCTGAACAAACACAGCCCATGGCCACTGTTGTTGTCGTACGGGATGACCACTGTTGGTTTAAGCCCTCCATTTTCACAAGTTTTTACTTATTTTTCTTTCCGTTTATGCAAAACTGTGAAAACACACAAAGTCCACAGTCATGGCTGATGATGCTGATATGTGTCAGTGTGATTGCATTGGATGACTTTAGGACGTTGATGAGTTATATATTTGTTCCCATCCCTCCACACGTTGTCTGGAATACACTTTATCAAATTTGTCACCAATATGACATTCATGCTTCAGATTTTGAATGCATGAATAATAGAGAAGCACAAAGAATCTTTGAGTTAAACCGTTCCATAATCGTGTTTTGGCTGAAGTATACGTGTGATATAGGACACTGGGGATATATCCTGTCCAGTGTGCTGTTTTGGTAAAAAAGTGAGGATGTTTGGATGACTAGATATAAAGATGAATATTGCTATGAAGAAAGAATCTGACAGCCCAAACAGGAGTGGCTCGTGGTGGTCCTTAGGGTGGACATGATTATATACATCTGTGTTGTAATTCTATGGCATTCTTTGAGGAGGAGTTGTTTATCATCCATGTCCATTTGCACTGACCCATGGTCCGTTGAGCTGGGGTGGGCATGTAGGTGGTGGTAGGGTGGGATTGCTGGGTCTCCTCAGAGTGTCTAAAATGTTTACAAACACCATCATCCTAAGTGTGGTCTGTACAATAGCGGACAGCGGTGGAATCATTCAGCGCTGCTGGAGGAATGTGTGGAAGACAAGTGAAGAATCTTTGCATTCCTGTGCTACTGCAAACACAGGAGTCCCATACAGAAGATTAACTCTTTGTGTCAACAGTCAAGGAATCTCCCTCTCCCAGACCCAACTAAATATAAAAGCCCATCTCTCTTAAAGAGAAAATCTCCATTCATCCTGGATCCTGAACCCATGGAGAAGGGTATTAAATGCTCCTGTTAAAAGGGAATATACATGTTTGCTTTGCTCCAATGAATCTGTACATCCTGAGTACTTTCAGTGACACTTTCTCAGCCAGAGGATGTCATGGTTGGAAACAAGAACATTCTATATCTCACAGAAGTACCAGGATTCTCATACCCAAGAGACTGAAAATGGATCAACTGTGCAACGTCAACAATAACATACTCGCACAAAAGCTGCCTTGGTGGTACACAATTTCTTTTTTTGTTGCATTGTGGGACTAATCAGTCTCCATGAAATCAGACTATGGAGTGGGTTGGGGTGGGGAGAGAGGATATATAGTTTGACAGTGACAAAGAACATAGTGTCCTTTCTAATGAAAATGTGACACTCATTCTGTATGTTGTCAAATTTGTAATGTCTACATCCTAACAGCCTGACAATTAGGGATCATTTTAGTCTTCCTAAACAGTGACATATGGTTGAGAAGAGCCTGAACTCTCCAACAAATGTCAAATGTTTCATACAATTATCAAGAAGTTGGGGCTATGAATGGAAAACTCTACCCCATAACAAAACAGCATATACTGTACCTTCACGAGTTCTATTAAGTATTTCCAAGGAGGAGAGAAGGAGGAGTGTATCAAGGCTAGCGGGAGATGGAGGGAAACTGGAGGGGAGGGGATTTCAATGGGCAACATGTAGAGAGGCAGTGAGAGGCAATTAATAGCAAGTATGTCACTTTACCAGGAAATGAACAGAGCAAGAAGACAGTTCAAATTGACCAGGTTACAAAGTGTGACAGCTGGCTCATCGTGCACTTTTTGAATGTATATATAATTGCAACTTTTGGAAAGATATTTATAGATTGTTGGACTTGCTGATTTGGTTCTGCTTAACATATATTTTGTTTTTGTAAGCTACTTTAAAAAGGCAACAATATTACTGTATTTTTTTTTGTGTCCATTAGTTTTTTGTTTTTGCATATTAAATTACACAAATGCATATCAACTTACTTTCTGAGAGCATTTTTCTGTAGCCTGGTCAACTCGTCAGGTTACAGTTATCCCGCATGACGACGCGCTCATTGCCTCACGATTATTGAAGAAGGAACGAGCGAGAAGTGTCTCCTCTGCAATTTCTTCTCTGGACTGGAGGGTCATTACCAGAATATCTACGCGGTTTATATGCACTTTGGTGGATTTCGCTTGCATTGTAAAACTTCCTCATCTTGCCTTCTGACAAGAAACACGAAATGAAACCCTTTGCTTCATTCGTCATCCAGATTGCGGTGACGTTCCAACTTCAGCTTTCACCTGCTCAGGTATGTTATGCTTCAATATGCTATACAGAACTCAATACAAATGTTATAATCATTTTAATTTTTATTCAAGATACGATTCATAGCCCAGGCTATCCAGTTTATTGCGATATATCAATGCGGCACATGATTGGCCCATATATTTGAGGATAGGCCTAATAAATTATTATTTGTATGATTATAATGACAATTATGATTATAGTTTTTCATATTATTAACAGGATAATATTAATAATATCTATATATGTTTTTATTACACTGGTATTGACATATCAGATTAGCCTATCTATGAACTTGACGAACACTTCTTTCTAACAGGCTCAGCAGAAGCCTTTCAGACCACTATGTGTGATGGCTCATTGTGTCTTGATACTATGATCCCTTTTTGAACGCGTGCCATGCTGAAACAGTTGAGTCATGAGGTGGAACGTGACAAACTGCATCCCTCTCTGCCTCAGACATTAGAGGTTTTCACAGGGGTTCCAGGCTAATTGAAAGACTTTATGAATGATATGCAGTAATGGATATCTTCAGTATGTTCACTGATTTCTTTATGAACGGTTCAGATGAAACTCTGCCTGCCTCTGACCACTCTCTCTGTCCCTCAGCCTAATTAATTTCATCTGCCAATTTCAGAGTTAGAAAAGAAAACCATTGTCTTCAAATGTCCACCTCCAGGAAGGCAGGGGAGGTATGAGTATCAGAGCCTGGTATTTCTGTTAGATGTTTAGAGACTTGGCAATGTCACTCTGGTCAAAATGGCATGAAAGTGCAGTAACAAGAAATTCACCTCTCTGCACTTTTCACCTCACCTGCTACAAGCTGTAATTGTCTCTCCATCTTTCCTCTCAGCTTGATAACCGGAGAATGCACAATAATGTCTTCTGTGACTATACAGTATACTTATTATCACAAAGCTGGTCTGTGTTTTCTGCCTTAGCGTTGCCCGACTTTAGCCTTAGTCCCAAAATGTATGGCAATACATTTTCCCGGAACTGATAGTGAGGCCCCATTCAAAGTCTTGTGCCATGCTGCAATAACACTTAAAAGTGGACGTGCCACCGGACATTGGCAGATGTGTTCCTGCATCAGAGAGCCCATTCAGTCTCTCTCTTCCTCTTAAGGTGAGCAATTGCTGGCTCTGTCTACACTGGCCTCTCATGTTTAATGCAGAGCAGGTCGCCTCCCAGGGCCCATTCACAACCATTGTCTCACTGTTCATAGACTGACTCTGCCTATTGGTCTGAATGGCACTGCAGTGGCTGCCCTGTGCCAGCAGGCGTTGTGTGAATGAGGATACTTGAGTTTCATTGCACTGAGACTCAGCTGCGCTTGAAGCATGGGGCGACCAGAGCTGCACGTCCCTCTGGGTTTTCCATGCAGAACAGAGCCCTGGGTCAGAACTCAGAGGGAGAGACTGGCTGGCTGGCTACTACAGTAACAGGAGTCAGTAGGAGAGTGGGAGTTTGGGAGGCAAGAAGAGAGGCAGAGGCAGGGGCAGAGGAGAGGCAGAGGAGAGGCAGAGGAGAGGCAGGGGCAAGGGCAGAGGAGAGACAGAGGAGAGACAGAGGAGAGGCAGAGGAGAGGCAGGGGCAGAGGAGAGGCAGAGGAGAGGCAGGGGAGAGGCAGGGGCAGAGGAGAGGCAGGGGCAGAGGAGAGGCAGAGGAGAGACAGGGGCAGAGGAGAGGCAGGGGCAGAGGAAAGGAAGAGGCAAAAGAGAGGCAGGGGCACAGGCAGAGGAGAGGCAGAGGCAGGGACAGAAGAGAGGCAGATGCAGGTGCACCGGAGAGGCAGGGGCAGAGGAGAGGCAGGGGCAGAGGAGAGGCAGGGGCAGAGGAGAGGCAGGGGCAGAGGATAGACAGGGGCAGAGGAGAGGCAGGGGCAGAGGAAAGGAAGAGGCAGAAGAGAGGCAGGGGCACAGGCAGAGGAGAGGCAGAGGCAGGGACAGAAGAGAGGCAGAGGCAGGTGCACCGCAGAGGCAGGGGCAGAGGAAAGGAAGAGTCAGAAGAGAGGCAGGGGCACAGGCAGAGGAGAAGCAGAGGCAGGGGCAGAAGAGAAGCAGAGGCAGGTGCACCAGAGAGGCAGGGGCAGAGGAGAGGCAGAGGCAGAAGAGAGGCAGGGGCACAGGCAGAGGAGAAGCAGATGCAGGGGCAGAAGAGAGGCAGAGGCAGGTGCACCAGAGAGGCAGAGGCAGAAGAGAGGCAGGGGCACAGGCAGAGGAGAGGCAGAGGCAGGGGCAGAAGAGAGGCAGAGGCAGGTGCACCGGAGAGGCAGAGGCAGGGGCAGAGGAGAGGCAGGGGCTTGCGGAGAGGCAGGGACAGGGGCAAAGGCAGGGACCGCCACATCATAAATACTAATCCACATGGTCAGCTCATGGCATGCTTAGTCAAAACATGAGGGGTGAGAAAATCCAGCTCTCTTAACATGTATCAGGTTAAGCTGGTGTCCCCAGTTTGGAAACAGATGGGGAATGTAAACTACACAACCATGAGATACAACATACAGTAAAGGAAGCCTTTAGAATAAACACTGAAAACATATATAAATGCAACATGTAAGGTGTTGGTCCCATGTTTCATGAACTGAAATAAAAGTTCCCAGAAATGTTCCATATGTACAAAAATATTATTTCTCTCAAATTTTGCGAACAAATTTGTTTACATCCCTGTTAATGAGCATTTATACTTTGCCAAGATAATCCATCCACCTGTCAGAAGTGGCATATCAAGAAGCTGATTAAACAGCATGATCATTACAATGGTGTACCTTATGCTGGGGACAATTAAAGGCCACTCTAAAAGGTGCAGTTTTGTCACACAGCACAATGCCACATATATCTAAAGTTTTGAGGGAGCGTGGAATTGGCATGCTGACCACAGAAATATCCACCAGAGCTGCTGTACCATAAGCCACCTCAAACAGCGTTTTAGAGAATTTGGCAGTACGTCCAACTGGCCTCACAGCAGTTTGCTGATGTCAAAGTAGTGAACAGAGTGCCCCATGGTGGTGGTGGGGTTATGTTTTGGGCAGGCATAAGCTCTGGACAACGAACACAATTGGATTTTATCTATGGCAATTTGAATGCGAAGAGATAGCGTGACAAGATCATGAGGCCCATTGTCGTGCCATTCATCTGCCACCATCACCTCATGTTTCAGTATGATTCATTATGTTGCGTTTATATTTTTGTTCAGTGTATACTGTATCTCACTTCTCAATGTCACCTTGCTACACTGTACTACATTAAAACAGTGCTTTTCTGGGAGAGGGCCTGGCTGGAATGCTTCTGTTAAACTTCTGCCCTGCTAATGCTGAATACAGTCAATGCTGTTAGAGGGACTGCCGGGTAAATCCTGAGTGTTTATCCACAGTGCTGTAGTGTTGGTCCAGTTTATGTTTCCAGATTACCGCAAAATTGTCAGATGAGTGTAAAACCGTCTTCCTGCAGTTATTCCAAGATAAGGCATTTTACTTACCCTTTTAGGAGTTGTGATATGCTGCTTTGACATGTAGCAATAAATTATTTCCAGACGTCTCACACAGTAGCCAAAGGAGGATTATCAGGATTTTCTCCTTCTTCCCCATCCCACACACTTCATGATGAATTCATCATATGCAGCATTCCTGGGGAACTCCCTGCGTTAATCTCTGAGGATAACAATCAGATCATAATGTGTCTTTTTGCACGTCTTCATCTAACCAGAAACATTAAATCTTACTGAATGTGACGTGTCACTTGAGTACCATGTCTGGATGGACTCTAGGTAATGGCCTATTTGAGCAAGCTTAAACAAGGTACCGAAACTTAAACAAAGTGCTTATGCTTTGGACACAGTGTGCTGTTTGAGGTCATCCTCAATAGGGTTAGCCTAGGATACACTGAGTGGACAGAGTCATTCTGCTTATGTGAAGAGGAGGTCTGGGATGTAGGTATCTACCCTGCTGGGCCCACAGTAAACCATTCTTCAGGCAGGCCAACTAAAATGGAAAAGCAAACATTGGCCATGTGGTTGGGGAGACCATGTATAAATGTCCCTCTCCTGCTCTGGCTCTTTCAGGCTGGAGTGTTTCCCCTCTCTGAAATATACACTCTTAATTGATGATGATGGTTTCTCGTCAGTGTCGTGGCTGCCACTGTTGACAAAGTTTTTTTTATGACTCTCACTGTGACTCCTGTCCAATATGAGAGTTCAGGCTGACTGGGCCATGAAGAGAAGCGTTTACAAACCTGGGCCGATTACTCATCCTGCTCCTTTCATATGAACAAAGGTGCACCTAAAAAGGAACTTGTGCCGTGCTTGACTGTGTAAACGGTATGAAATGGCTAGCTAGTTAGCAGTACTTGCTAGTAGCGTTCAATCGGTGACGTCACTCGATCTGAGACCTTGTAGTAATTTTTTCCTTCGCTTTTGTGGAGTGATCATTAATGATGCTTCGTGGAGGACCATTGTTGATGTGTTCAGAGCGTGCCTGGTTCAAGCCCAGGTTGGGGCAAGGAGACGGACGGAAGCAAACCTCTCGCTGGTGTGAATGAATGTGTGTCTGTCTGTGCTTCTCTGTGTGTGCATATATTTAAGTGTGTACTTTTGTCAGCAATCCATTTATTAGAGCCAGTCAGAGTTGTAGATGGGTTATCTCAATACAGTCCGGGTGGGTTTCCCTTTTGAACAGTGGTGGCCTGGCTGTCTCACTGTCTGATGATCATCCAGTCATCAACCCCCTCTTTCATAAGGTACACATTCCCCATGTTTGCCATCTACCAGTTGTGTTGCTCACATTCCATATATTTCCTGCTCTGTCTTTCCTGTTGTATGCATTATTAGCACTTACTGCCCTGGGCACAGAGATGGAGGGTACTGACTGTGGTGAGTGTAAAATAACAACAGCAGCGCTGTGTGTGTACCAGCACTGACATCCTGTCTGCACTAGCTGCATTCACACTAAGGGCCAATGACTGCACTCCAATCGGCCCGCTGCCCTGACAGTAAGACAGTTTTCAACACCTGCTAACAAAACCATGGGAATGGTCTCAATGATGTTGCTTTCCTTATAACAGATTCTCTATGAGGATGGTTGGATGTGGATGAGGAAGTAAGAATTTCACGACAGCGCTGGCTTTTTTATAATGTTCTCCTCTATAGTGGATTATCTGTGCATTAAAAGCCTCTATGATGAAGGAACGGGTGCAAGACGGTTCCACTGTCTCCATTCCAAGAAGAGGGTTTGTGTTAGATGATCATTTTCCTCCTTGTTTACCTCATTTGACTCTGTGAGAGAGTGCAATCCTCTGATTTGGGGGAAGGTCTTTATCATAACATTTCACAGTTGATTCATTTCCCGAGCGTCCCTGAGCTGGAGCACAGAGGAAAGCATGGCCTCCAGTGCCCGGTGCTGTTAGTGTGTGTAAGTGAGTGAGTGAGTGAGTGAGTGAGTGAGTGAGTGAGTGAGTGAGTGAGTGAGTGAGTGAGGAGATTATTTTGTACAGGTGTTTCCTTTACATCAACACTCGGAGCAAAACAATACTTGAGTCTGACCATCTGTGTCACATACAGCCAATTACCCCGGCCGATACTGAAGAGATGCAGCCATTTATACACTGGCACTGTGGTAGCCGACACAGCCAGGCCACAAAGTAAACACCTGAGACTTCAGATTACACAGCAGACAACTCTCTCTAGGATCACAAACTCAAAATGATGCACGCAGGCATGCACATACAGTGGTGGCACACACACACACACGCAGATCAATTCCACCTTACTCTAACTCCCTCCTCATGTGATCCAGACTAAGTGAATGAGCATGCCAGACTGTTTGGACATGCAATGGCAGGGAGCTGCTGGCTGTCATGGCTGTTGTAGTTGCTACGTTGTTATAGTGACAACGAGCCCCCCTTTACTCCTCTTTAGTTATAAATACCCGTCCCAGGGGAGAAGTGCAATCACAATCAGGAAATATGGATTTCTCCTTCCTCCTACGGGGGGGGGGGGGGGGGGGCAGTGGTGCTCAGGGCAGCAGTCCCCTCACCAGACTTTAATCTCCCATCTGGTTGTAATTTACTATGGTTTACACAGGGTGTACACCATTTACTGTAATAAGGACCACAATTACCGCTGGTCAGCCTTATCTGAAGATGTGTGTGTGTGTGTGTGTGTGTGTGTGTGTGTGTGTGTGTGTGTATGTGTGTGTGTGTGCGTGTGTGTGCTTGTGTGTGCGTGTGTGTGTGTGCTTGTGTGTGTGTGTGTGTGTGTGTGTTCTAGCGTAAATATGGAATGTATGGGGGAAATGAGCTCTAAAACATCATTTAATACGTTTAAATAGGCCTTTACAGCATTTAACACATTTAAATAGGCATTTACAGATGTAGGATCTTAATGTTAGCCAGTATGCTACAGCAAGAAAAACAATCCTGCAGCAACAGGAAATGTGAATTATATTATTATTATATAATTAATGGACAATTTTCTAGAGGTTGATACATTTTTCAAGGGAAACTCAAGTCTGAAATTTCAAAGTGGAAATTACAAACTTCGGAAGCCTCTTGAAACCTCAAATACTTTGCAAAACCTCCCTCCTGCAACAGGGTGATCAAATTAAGATCCTACCTTGTACCTATAGAGCTAATTGTCTTGTATGTTGCACAGAGTAAAGTACTGTACTACTGGTAAATTCCATTTTAAAGCTTTTGGTTTTCAGAGCAGTGTTCTTCCAGACAGTAATCTCACCCTTCATCAAATTAATACATCACAAACCCATTAGCAAAACATAGTAGGGTTTTAGGATTCTCCCTACAGATGTAGGATCTTAATTTGAGCCAGTTTGCCACAGCAGAGAAGAATCCAACAGCAACAGGAAATGTTAATTATGTGGATATGCATCATTTTTGTACGGGTTGATACATTTTACGTTCAAGTTTGGAAAGAGGAAATTACAAACAAATCTTGAACACACTACAAGTTTGCATTTCCTGCATAGCAGGAAACATCTCATCAACAAAAGAGTGATCAAATGAAGATCCTACATCTGCAACTGGATGCTTATGTTCCTAAAATACACCATAAACCAGCTGCTCTCAACCTCCTCCATTAATACACTTATATTTTCCATTATGACAAGCCCAAGAAGCACTACTCTTTAATGACTTGATTTTTTTGTCTCTCCAGTTTTTTTAATGATCTTACAATGTTTATATTTCACCTGTATCATAAAATGCATCCTGAATATGCTGCATATACTGCTGAGATATTTCCAAGTGTGTTCAGTCGGTGTTGATTTAGTGGGATTTGGGGAATGCTCTCTGATCATGGAGTTATGATCTGACCATCCTAGAGCTCCAGCTGGACAGTGTCAGACCCACAGGGGGGCTGCTGTCATTGGGGCTGTTCACCTAATGTATACAAAACAGAGTGCTACTCTCCCTTTCAGCCAGTGGCGATGGATACGGCCTTACACCGACTCATTGATGAGCCTCGTATTTCATTTTATAGTCATGGATTTGTGGAATCCAATGTTTAAGAGGAAATGCTCATAAGAAAAAAATACCTGGTTAATAAGGGAATTATTAGTCCATTTTTTTGTTTGTCTGTCTCTTGCTTTGCTAGTGTGGTCTCAAGTTTAGAGGCAGGCTCACCATTCAGCAGGAGACCTACAACATGACACAGTTCCAGTGGTCCAGTGGCCCCTGTGTTTTGGGCCAGGGCAGCTCCTGTGCTCCACTGGACTGGGTCCTGAGGTGGGGGTGGGATGTTGGCTGGATTTTCCCTAGCCCCCCTAACCCCTACACTCACTGACCTGAAACACAACCAAGGCCTGTCAACCCACAATGGCATTGCCACAGATTCAGAGCAACTTCAATTGTGCCTGGCCTTTCCCCCTTCCTTTCCTTGAAAAAGCTTAGGTGAAAGACATAGAAGGAATATGATCCCTTCTGTCCTGTGTCTTTTCTACACTGTAATGAGACACACTATCACTGTGATATTTTGGGGCTGGTGTGTGTCTGTTGAATATCAACTGACATTTTTGCTTTCACTCCCCTATCAAGTCTGACATGGGGGAAGATGGCCTTATTGTCCCAAGCGGGCCTGTTACTATACTATCTCTTTCTAGTTTCTAAATCTGGCTCCTCTGTCCTGTGATGTCTGGCCAGCTCACACTGTACTGTAACAGGTTGACAGTCCAACAGGAGATGAGACAGACAGACAATGTAATCAAGTTCCGTGTAACCTCCACCATTACAACCCCTCTCAGGGGAGGAAGAGGTCTTGTCTATTTGGACCTGCTGCTATGCTATTAAGTCTTTGATGTGTGTTATGAACAGGAATGTGATTTGATTTGGCAAAACTTCTTGCAGGGCTCATAAGAGGTTATACAAAGGGCTGTTCCTGAACAATATTATCCCATTTCATGGAACTTTTCATCTTTTCATTTTTCAAATGTCATAGTTATTGCCAAAGTCTCCCATTAATTCCTGGACCTCTCAGTGCAAGGAATCAAAATAAGTAGTGTTTGTCTGTAGTTCAGTCATTATGTACCAAATTGTTGTGATTCATGTGGTTGTAATTATCAGTACAGTCATTGCAATAAACTAACAGGGCATCTCCGCATCTCATCTGAGACTCACATCCAAAAAGTCCTAAATGACCATTTTTGTTTAGTCTCCATTTCATTTTATTTTTGCTCCTTAAACTTGCCTCCCACAGACGGCTTGAAGAGAGAGGAGGTTAACAATGACACATCTCAGCTGTGTGGGAGTCAGGACAGAGAAGAGTTACGTAGTGTATAGAGCATGCAGCACCAGCACAGGGCACGGAGCGTGCAGCTCAGGCAGGCCCTCATGTCTGACCCAGGGAGGGAGGGAACACACAGCAGCCAGAGTTGTTTCATAACGCAGGAGGGAGGGTGAATCAGATGCAGGAGAGAGAGTGAATCATTTCAAAGTATTTGTGTGTACTCTAAAGTTGGGTATAAGGCCTGTTCTTAACAATACCTAAGAGAAACCTAAGTTTCCAGACACATTACATTAGCAGTTACAGATACCCCTTACAGTGAAGTGCACCAGTGTCCTGTCAGAGGGAGCAGTTTAGTATAGAGTACAGTAGCACTCAGCACTTGATAAACGGATGTGAAGAGATTACCATGCAAACCTCTCCAGCAAATACAGGGCAAGGCATAGAAGGGCTGAGATGGGCTGTAGGAGCTTGAACCCTGCTACACCTTCAGCATGTAATCAGACAGTGAGAATGGCCTTTCTCTGGGAGCCCTCTGGCTCAACACCAGCCCATTGACAGACAGACAGACAGACAGACCCCCTCCAGCATCCAGCCCATTGACCGACTCCATCTACGTGTCTCACTGGGCCATGGCTCCGGCGGACTTGCTCTCACTTGGGGGTAAAGCCAGGCCACTGGTACTTTTCAGCTGTCATTTACATAACAATGGCTAACTGTGAACTTCAACACCTCACAAAATAACTGTCTTGATGATGCAGATATTGTTGATTCGGCTCACCCCAAGTCTTTAGTGTCACACTCCTGATGAAAACATAAAAACACTAGAGCTTACATTAACATAAAACACTGACGACCCACTGGTGCTGGGTAAGTCTTAGGTGGAAGTGCAGCACATGAGTGCTGTATTAGGCTTACTGCTTCTAAAATCCCCATGAAATTGATATAGCATTCTCTTCTGATAGCCCTATGGGACAGGTCAGCTATTCAATACCTATTACTATAGCACATAAAATGTAGACTATGGTCTTATTCTACGTGTCACATCTGCTCCTGCAACGCCCTCTACTGCTCACCCTGTGACTCCTTGACCTCCCGCCAATCCCCCTTTACTATCTCCCTTTCCCTCTCTCTCTCTCTCTCTCTCTCTCTCTGTGTGTGATTGTGTGGGCGGAGACAGGTGTGCTGGAATCAGAGCAGATCCCCACCAGCTGCAACCTGTTCCATAATCAAGACCTCTACAAACACTCAGCCCTGCCACTTCCACGCCGCCAGATCGTAATCTCTGCTCAGTCAGTTTGTGTTTCGAGCCGATTGTCTCCTATTCCACGTCTCGTCATCCTGCTACTCCTGGATTCCCCACTCTACTACTCTCTGGTCTCTCAGAGACCCTCAAGGGTGAGTTTTTGTCCAGGGATGAGCCTGATGGACTTGATGACCTCATCTCTCTCGCTATCCATATCGACAACCGTCTCCATGAGCGTCGGAGGGAGAGGGTAGGTAGGGTTGCATGTCACATAACATCTGCTTCAGTGCCTTTCCCTCCTTCTCTGACTGCCCCAGGCTCGTCCAGATCCTGAACCCATGCAGCTCGGCCGGGCCTGTCTCTCTCCAGAGGAGAAGCAATGACGAATTGGCGCTAGGAGCTGCCTATACTGTGGCCAGGTTCGTCACTTGGTCTCCACTTGTTCCATGCATCCAGCAAAAGAGGGGGCTCGGAAGTAGTGGGGGACATACTGTTGAGCCAAATCGCCTGCCCATCTTCCCCCCAGACCCCTGCTTGAAGGCAACCTTGTGTGGCAGAGCCAGGCTTTTCCTCTGTCTGCACTCATTGATTCGGGTGCCAACGAGAGCTTCCTGGACCGAGGTGTTGTTTGTTACCTGTTGGGCCTGGACACTGTTCCACTCTATGTCAACATTCTCAATGGAAAGCTCCTCGCCTGTGTCTGTGAGAGAACCATCCCTGTCATCCTGCATCTCCCTGGAAATCACCAGGAAAAGATCAGTTTCCACAATTGACTGTCCTTAATCGCCCCTGGTTCTTGGCCATCCATGGTTAAAGCTACACAACCCACATATTGACTGGACCGCCGGAAAGGTAACCATTTGGAGTACATTTAGTCACAATAATTGTTTACATTCTGCCCTTCCCCCTGCCTTGTCTGTGCCCCAGTTCATTCCAGAACCTCCGGACCTGCCATCAGTTCCTCCTGAGTATCACAATCTAGCTCCTGTGTTCAGCAAGCACCACACCCTTTCGCTGCCTCCTCATCAGCTGTACAACTGTGCCACTGACCTCCAGCCTGGAGCTCCTCTCCCCAGTAGCCAGTTGCTTAACCTCTCTTGCCCCGCACAAAAGGCTATGGAGAGGTACATCCAGGATTCTCTGGCTGCAGGACTTATCAAGCCATCTTCCTCCCCGATGGGTGCTGGGTTTTTCTTTGTGAAGAAGGATGGGTCACTGAGGCCGTGCATAGACTTCCGTGGGCTGAATAATATCACTGTTAAGAAAGAACAAGTACCCCTTGCCACTCATCAGCTCTGCTTTTGCCCCCCTCCATAGTGCCACGGTGTTTACCAAACTCGACCTCCGGAATGCCTACCGCCTTGTCCGCATAAGAGAGGGGGATGGTTGGAAGACTGCACCACACCACTGGGTCTTACTAACGCCCCTGCTGTTTTCCAGAAATTAGTCAATGACGTGCTGAGGGATGTGATTGAATGCTTAGTTTTTGTCTATTTAGATGACATCCTGATTTTTTTTTCCAAGGACCCTGAGGCTTACCAGCAACATGTTCTTCAACGGCTGTTGGAGAATAAGCTTTTTGTAAAGCTGAAAAATGCTGCCACAGTGTTTTTCCTGGGTTATATTATTGCACAGAGACAGTTACATATGGACCCCGCCAAGCTCATGGCAGTCAGTGGCCTGCGCCCACCAACCTGAAGCAGCTACAGCATTTCCTGGGGTTTGAACATTTTTAGACGTTTCATCCGTCTAGCAGCACCTCTCACCACTCTCACCTCCACCTCCACTCCATTCCACTGTACTCCTGAGGCAGAGGCAGCTTTCCTGGAACTCAAGCATCGCTTCACCTCCGCTCTGGTCTTTACTCAGCCCGACCCAGAACTCCAGTTCATCGTGGAGGTGGACGCCTCTGACACCAGGGTAGGTGCTGTTCTGTCTCAATGTTCCCCCTCTGATCAGAAAACCTGTGCATTATTTTCCCGTAAGCTTTCACCTGCAGAGAGACATTTTTACATCGGAAACCGGGAACTCATGGCAGTTAAGCTGGCTCTGGAGGATTGGCATCACTGGCTGGAGGACTCTGTAACCCCCTTCATTGTGTGGACTGACCATTAAAACCTGTCCTACATCCAGACCGCCAAATGTCTGAACTCCCGGTAAGCCAGGTGGGCCTTGTTTTTCAGTAGATTCAATTTCACACTCACTTATCGCCTTGGTTCGAAGAATACCAAGCCTGATGCCCTCTCTCGCCAGTTCACCACCGACAACACAGACAGAATGTCACGGTCATTGCAGGAAGAAGACCAAGGTGCAGCGTACATTTTCCTTTTCATTTCAAAATGTCACCAATAAAACAAGAAACAAACTGAACAACCGTGAAGCTTACAGGGCTAAGTGCCACAAACAAAGTTAACTACCCACAACGACAGGTGGGAAAAAGGGCTGCCTAAGTATGGTTCCCAATCAGAGACAACAATAGACAGCTGTCCCTGATTGAGAACCATGCCCGGCCAAAACAAAGAAATACAAAACATAGAAAATAGAACATAGAATACCCACCCCACAATACACCCTGACCTAACAAAATAGAGAAATAAAATGCCTCTAAGGTCAGGGCATGACAGTACCCCCCCCCCCCCCAAAGGTGCGGACTCCGGCCGCAAAACCCAAACCTATAGGGGAGGGTCCAGGTGGGCATCTATCCGCGGTGGCGGCTCTGGTGCGGGACGTAGACCCCGCTCCACCTCTGGCTCACCCTGCTTTGGTGGCGCCTCTGGTATGAACTGGACCCTCGCCTTCCTGCGTCAGCGCTTTGGTGGCCCACCATGGAGAGAGATGTCCGGGAGTTCCTTCATTTCAGCTCTTGGTATCAATGTCTGTCTTCTGGATATCACCCGCAGACCAACGGCCCGACCGAACGGGCCAACCAGGAGATGGAGACTGCCCTACGCTGCGTGACCTCTGTTAACCCTTCCTCCTGGAGCGCTCAGCTACCCTGGGTTGAATATGCCCACAACACCCTCACCAATGCCTCATCAGGTATGTCACCCTTCGTGTGTGCTCTGGGTTACAACCCCCCTTGTTCCCCACCCAAGAGGTTGCGGTTCCCTCTGTCCAGGACCATCCGCGCCGTTGTCACCGTGCCTGGAGGAAGGCTCGGGCTGCCCTTTGTGCCTCCGACAGGACCCAGTCCCAAGCCAACCATAGCCGGGCCTCAGCTCCAGTCTACACCCCGGGTCAAAAGGTATGGCTCTCATCAAAGGACCTGCCATTTTATTTTCCTATGCAAGTCAGTTAAGAACAAATTCTTATTTTCAATGACAGCCTAGGAACAGTGGGTTAACTGCCTGTTCAGGAGCAGAACGACAGATTTGTACCTTGTCAGCTCGGGGATTTGAACTTGCAACCTTTCGGTTACTAGTCCAATGCTCTAACCACTAAGCTACCCTGCCGCCCCAGGGTAGCCATTTAAGGTGGCATCGAACTCCCCCCCCCCCCCCCCCCCCCACTTCATTGGTCCCTTTGAAATTGACTATGTCATCAACCCCTTGGTGGTGCGCCTGAAACTCCCAGCCTCTCTCAGGATCCATCCTACATTCAATGCATTGCTGATTATACCTATCTGCTCCTATCCCCTGTCTCTTCCTGCAGCAGCTCATCTATGACCATCCTGCCTATACTGTCTGGCGGCTTCTGGACGTGCGCCGTCGAGGTTGTGGCTAGCAGTACTTGGTGGACTGTGAGGGTTCCAGGCCTGAGGACTGCTGCTGGGTGCCCCGCCATCACATTCTGGACCCCTGCCGCTTACGGGATTTCTATTCCTCACACCCAGATAAGCCTGGTCGAGTACTGTCATATATACTCCTGCAACGCTCTCTACTGCTGTCTCTTGACCTGCCGCCTCTCTATCTGTGTGGGCGGAGACAGCTGTGCTGGAGTCAGAGCAGATCCCCACCAGTTGCAACTTGTTCCATAATCAAGACCTCTACAAACACTCAGCCCTCCAATGAATACCTTGGTTACTTCATCCCGGTCTGCTCTTGGGTTCCCCTGTTTCACTCCGTGGAACACTACGCCAGGGGGGTCAATTTATATGCCTCAGACAAGCTGTGGGAATGAGACACACAGTAGATATTTAGAAGCTGTGGTAATCCCAGAGTGAGACAAGACTAAGAACAGTTTCCCAGTTTATACTAAGTAACTTTGCAATCTGACAAGGGCCAGTATTTTTTAAACCTGAATCATCTCTCAAACTCTTCTCACATCCTCAGACACACACACACGAAGTAAGGAGTTGCTACGTGAGGATCCTCATGCAGCCCTGCTAATCTGCCAAACATTTGTGGGCAGCTTGCGCTCCTGCTCACAGCCACAGATGGTGCTGAGAAGCACTGGTGGACTTACCATAAAGCAGAATATGCAATTGCATCAGGCCTCACATATTTAACAGATGTTATTGCGGGTGTAGTGAAATGATTGTGTTCCTAGCTCCAGCAGTGCAGTAGTATATCACAATTCACACCAATACACACATCTAAAAGTAAAAGAATGGGGCCTCGTGAGCTGGGCGTACATGGCGTCCGAACGGTTTGTGCTACACACTAATATGATGACCCCTCTATGGAAAGATGAGACTCTCACAAACACGATG
Source organism: Oncorhynchus mykiss (assembly GCF_057628025.1). NCBI lineage: Eukaryota > Metazoa > Chordata > Actinopteri > Salmoniformes > Salmonidae > Oncorhynchus > Oncorhynchus mykiss. The sequence continues at coordinate 51,395,312 of NC_143040.1, forward strand.
GTGCTCTATGACGCTCGTGTCACGGGACTCGTCTGAAGGTAATCCGGTACCGTGCCAAATTATTTTTGGGACGTGAATAGGGCGTTTCCATGTAAAAGTTATACAGGTATTTCCATCTCTCAGATATAGAACACTTAAACAAATGTCCTTTTGATTACACGTATGAATCTGTTATTCAATGCAATTCTATGGGCTAATAGCAGTAAGACCAAATTGAATGTTTTATCCATCCCCCCCCAAAATCTATTTTCTTTATACCTACAGGGGTCATACCACTTTAAATCAAATAGTTAAATGATCCTTGGTATGACCATCTTAAAACAATTCCATATGTTAGCTTACTAGAAACCCAGCCCCAGGCCCTTAAACTCTAGGGGGATACAATACGCATTTCTTTAGTAAAAAGACAGGTGCTGCTGATAATACTGCCATCTTCGTAGAGACATAGGACACGTATGTGTAGCCCGTGTAGCTGATGCTGTCTGGTCAAAAAGATGGCGTGTCATACTCTTTTTGGCCAGATAGCATCAGATACATGGCCCACATACAGTATGGTAAGACAAAAGGGCCGATGTTTCGCTGGCTCAGATGCTTTCTCCGGTGAGATAACTTCAGCCACTTACAAATTGAAGGAAAGTTGGCGGGTACACAGGTCGCTGTTCGGATCCTGGAATTATTATAGATGAACGTGCGAAGGTAACCTACTTTTTGAAGTGATTTGCTTGACAATTAGACAAAAATATGATGACTGGTTGTGTTCATGGCACATTAAAAGGTAATACATTTTGATTTGGAGACCCCTCAAGGCCCCTGTGCCTGCGGCCTCCAAATCTCTAAATCTGCGCCTGCCAAGAGGCTGCCTTATTGTGTCCAGACTCAAGGCTTTACCCCAGGCTCGGAAAATCCACAGCAAATCCTCCCAGCCCCACCACACACCAAAAGGCAAGCCAGCTCTGGGCCAAAAAGCCCTTGTGAAGTGGTGGAGTGGAACCCCTCCCAAACCACATGAAAACCCAAGCAAAAGAAAGGCCCAAATCATATGCCAATTAACTCTGGGAAAGGATTTATAGAATGACCTTGGCATTTGGTGGACAGGGTATAAAGACATTAATCAATGCCCAACTGAGTGGGAAATTACTTAACAATAATGCTGGTGAACTGATGCTCTGTGGTTAACTGATGTTAGATGTAACCCTTCATAGAGGAGAGTAGTGCAGCAGTTTGACAGACAACACACAAAAGCCACCCACTTGCAGACCCACAGGCCTACAGGGGGCCTACCCATGGACCCACAGGGGGACTACCCACAAGCCTACCCACGGGTTCAACAGGAGGCTACCCAAGGGCCTATAGGGAGGCTACCCAAGGGCCTACCCACAGGCCCACAGGGGGGCTATCCACGGGCCTACCCACGGGCCCACAGGGGGGATATCCACGGGCCTACCCATGGGACCACAGGGGGGCTACCCACGAGCCTATGTTGGGGGAAAGTGGTTAACCCAAGGATCAGTAACAACCAGGTGTTCCCCGGTGGTTGTGTGCAGAACATCAGGAGATACTGGGAGAACTACCAGGTTTGAGGGTTTCTGTGCTCCCTGCTTGTGACTTTGTAATATCTCTTATACTGTATCTCTAATGTCTCCTGATGTTGAGCAGAGATCCTGAACCCTCCACCTCTTCACCTACAGCTCAGGCCTGGCTGCCACAGGAAACTAAGAGGCACTTAGGAGGAAGTGTGCGTGTCAGGCATCTGCTGTCACGATAACAGATGGATTATCATTATGAAAGCTGGACAGGCATTCCTCTTCCTTCACATTGTTTGGACATATTTGACTGATGGCAGCAAACCCCTGACAGCTACTATCCTCACTATCTGACTTATTCTGGTCCACAACAGGAAGGAAGGCATTTCTGTGATGATCAGTTTGTGTCAAAAACAGACCTCATGGCATTATTCCATCCGACTGTGTGTCTTTTTGCTTGTGTGCCATTTTTTTCCATTGTAGGCTATGGTAACTGTTGGACCAGCATTGTAACACACACAGTAGTTGGGTGGATACTCAGACAGTGTATCAAAATAATTGTTATCAGGTACTCATCACAGACAACCAGCCTGTGAAACTTAACACTGGTGTAGATGACAAATTGAGGAAGCAGGTTGTTGGTCGCCTGTCTGTCCAGTGGTCCTGCTGGAGGATATTTGACCAAATGGAGATTTCTCTTCCTGAGCTCATAAGATGGAGTCACCCAGAGGTTTTGTGTTATTGCAACCCTATGAGAAATGCATACTGTTTATCATTGGATGATGGGAAAAATGAAGACAGAGGGGGAAGCCGCCAATGGGAAAATAAATAGAGAGCTGAATCTTACACCACAGGAAACAAGTTTTTAACTTGAACAGTTGGATGTGCTGTATAAGAGACTGGATCTGTTTCTTGCCTAACAGAGTTTCCCATTGAAGGTATCATGAAAAAGCTGCTCCATCTGCAAGCAGTCCCCGTCTCCTTGTATTTCCAATCTTAACCACTAGAGGACATAGCTGTACTACAGTACAGTCAGGCCAATACATTGGGGTGTTACTGTATGAAATGCTTTCCAGAACCGTAACTATCAAAGACAAGCATAATGTTTATGTGTAGCTTCTGGCAGCACAGTAGATCTTCCAAGTCCCTATATATTGTCTGTGATGACTGGAAAGTTTTATTTGTGAAATAAATTATAGTGTCCAGGTGCTTTTTTAAAACCCTTAAGTCGTTGTCTGTTTTGTTTTACAGATTACGCCCTCATCCAGCTCAAACAGCACAACTGGAGGTAAGAATTTTCTCTGCATTTGTACTACACAAATTAGATAATGGTGATCATATATTTCAAAGAAACGTCTTCCCTTGCTGCATAGCCATTTAGTACAGTGAGAGATGTCAATGCTGAAAGACACAAAGTACCACAGCACTTTCTGTAGCTTGTCTTCTTTCAAACCCCTGATTCAGAATCGATTCACCTATTAGCAGTGTACATATAGGTATTGTTGAACAGCGTTAAGAAATGCACCTTGATTACGGTGGAGTAAGTCAGGTCACTTAATCAGCTCTGAGGTTTGAGAGTTCAGGGTTGAGTTCAGAATGGGGTCAGGGTTGAGTTCAGGGTTGAGGGGGTAAGAGAGGACAAGCAGCTAGGGATTACCCAAGGTCACTGTGTTCCCCCAGCTGTCAGAAGGGGTAATGCAGGGGCTGATGAATGAGGTACTGGGGACACCCCTTTCACACGCTTCCTTCCGCACGCCCTCTCTCCCCCACTATACTGTAAATCGTTGCACTTATAGTCTGTTAGGAGGATAGAGGAAAACAGCAGGGAAAAATCAAGACAAGATACCGACAGAGAAGTGTGGGGAAGTTATGGTTAGACCAATGATGGGCCTTTAGAGCTGTATGATGCTACCATAACCCCGTCTCTCTCCCCACCTCCTCACCACATCTCCTTCACCCCTCCCTGGCCTGTCTGCTTTTATAAACAGCTGTTGTGGTGCCGGGCTCCATGCGGTGACCCCAGGGTCAGCCAAATCCCAGAGGTGCCTGGGGGGCAGCTCAGCTCTTCTCCAGGCAGGTTCTGTTCATAGACATTTTTCCACCGTTTGTTTTCTCTTTCCTCTCTGTTTGTTCTGGCAGAGTTGGACCCTGTTTTTCTTTCCTGACGATGCTATGGGGACACTTTCACACATATGCTCCCACAGGAAAGCTTGTATTACACAAACAATTTTTCTTAAAAATGATAACAGGATACACACCAGGCATATGACATTTAAAAAAAAAAAATGTTTCAGCAGCAAAATTTAATGAGTGTCCTGAATCTATTTTAAACGATCTGAAGATGGCTCTGTTTTGGCCCTAGTGGTTGCAATAACATAGACAGTGAGTAGAGTACATTACGGCAAAAAAAACTGTAAAGCAGACAGGGAAATATAAAGGAAGCTGAAAACACACACACATAACTCAGCCAGTTGGTGTGAAAACTCTGCTCGTTGAATTGCACAATGTTATATGAGACCGGGCTAATGAGGCACACTGTAATTGTGCAAGTGTGCGTCTGTCCCGCCTGAAGAGTGTTGAAACTGGTAATCTCCTCTACGTGCAGGTTGAGCACCAGCCATCTCTTCTCTGGTCCAGATCCATCCGGCTGTGGAGCTGCCAGGAGGCAGGCGTGGATGTGGTTGGGGCATCCAGGACTCTGTACAATGGCTTTATGAGCTTATCACCTCTATTCATATGACCTGTGATGGACAACTGTCTCACCATCTCTCTCTCCTCTGTCCTCTCTCTCTCCTCTCCCCCAGTGTTAATGTTCCAGGAGGTGTGGGGTCGTAGTTTCTGCCGGACCATCGAGAAGCTGGTGGAGGTGGTCCAGGAGTACCCCGGGGAGGTGGAGCACATCTATAGTCCCTCCTGTGTGCCCCTGGTGCGCTGCGCTGGTTGCTGTGGCGATGAGAATCTGGAGTGCCATCCTACTCAGACCTCTAATGTCTCCATGCAGGTAATAGGGCCCGTCCCTTCTGAGGATGGCTGCCATGTTGTGAGATCATCAGTGTATCATATTTGCATGCCAGGACAAAACATATATATCTTTTTTTACTTTTCCGCCCGCAACATGTTCAACAATTTGTCTTAATTCTCAGTTGTTGAAAATCAAGCCAGGGGAACAGGGTCAAGAATACGTTGAGATGTCTTTTGTGGAGCACCAGACATGTGAATGTAGGTAAGAGACAAAAAGACTTCCTGCTTTGGTAATAATAATTTTGGTCATGTAAATCAGTTGCATTGTAATAGGATCTTATGTGAAATGATATGACTGAGTTTTATATAATTAATCTGTGTTGTTCATATTTCATTCTCAGAATCAGGAAGGCTGTGGTGAAAAGTGAAAGGTGAGCATAGCAATTGTCATAATGTCCATTGTAGAGTTTGAGAGTGGGACAGAAATCTTGCTGTCTCTATAACAGTATAACTCGCTACACTCGCAATAACACCTGCTAACCATGTGTATGTGACCAATAAAATTTGATTTGATGTGATTTAGTTGAGCTCATATTGCTGATGTCTTTCTGCAGGAGGAGAGGAAGAGGAAGAGGAAGAAAAAGAAAGGAGAGACAGAGAGTGAAAGATTGTGACAGGTGAGTACTGATGTCTGGAAAATTAAGAAATAAATCCATCCATCGACCACACATTACCCCTTCTACTTCCATGTACAGTAATAATGCCAAACATTTTAATGTGTCATCTATCTTGTTTGTGTCCAAGGTGTCAGCCCCCTCGCAGGTAACTGCAGTAGCAGCCCCTACACCTGTTGCAACCGGCATCTCTATTTATTCTCTGCCCAGCGCTAACAGTATCAAGAGTCTTCTAAACACAATACTGTGTCTCTCTGCACCTAGAGACTCAATCAGCTGGGTTGTTATGGTGACTGACAGGCTCTCCAGCCTAGGGGAGTTTTTCTGACTTAACTTCTACAGGAAGCACATGTTGCTGGGTGAAAAAAACACCTTGGTGACAACTGACCTGACAGGTGTTTCTGTGAAGCAGTGCAATGGAGGACCAAACTTTTTAAGGTTTTAAACTAACAATCATGATGGATATGTTTGGCATTATTACATGATTATTATTGTTTAGTGTTGTTTTTTATTGCTGTGGTTGTTTTTGCTGGTGATCCCATTTAAAAATAATAGGTCTACTTATGAATAAATGTTATATTCATGAAATTGCAATGTTGTTTTAATAAATCTTTAGGACTAACCGACTAACCAAGTACTTGTGGTCCTCTCACGGCACGTAGGTTTCTAAGTAGACTAGAAACTCATTTTCCCAACTGAATGAGTCATATTTAACTTTTTGTCTTGTGGTATAAAACTTTGTACAATCATACATGGACTATGGATTAGTACAGTTAGTGCTATCCTTCAGGGTTGGGTAAGTTACTTTCTCATTGTAATCTGTTACAGTTACTAGTTACTGGTCCAAATTTGTAATCAGTAACGTAACTTTTGGATTACCCAAACTCAGTAACGTAATCTGCTTCCCATTAAGAGGCATTAGAAGAAGACCAAAAGAATCCATCAAACGCATTTGGCGTGTCATCATAGTGGTCTCTGACTTGTAGACCGACTCGCTCAGGTGGAACAAACTTAAACTTGCACCTTTTTTCAATTTTGAATTGAATGTCATTGAGAAAACAGAAAGGTGTAATTTACATATTCACAAACATTCTTTCTGAATTTAAAGTAATCCAAGAAGTAATCATCTAGTTTTTCAAAAGTATCTGTAATTGGATTACAATATTTTTTCTGGTAGCTGATTACAGGTTAAAAAATGTTTTTAATTTGACTGCGTGTAATCAGTTACTCCCCAACCCTGCAAGTCTTAGGTGGAGACCAGGATGTACTGAGCGCTCAGACACTGCAGCAGTAACAGGACTATACTAGTAGAATATCTCCCTCCAGTGGTTACAGAGGGAATTTTCAGAGTAATGTATTTACATAAAAGACAAAGATTTGTTTAGTATTAAGTCACAGGAGGCTGCTGAGGGGAGGACGGCTCATATGGCTGGAATGGAATGGTATCAAACAAATGGAAAACGTGTTTGATGTGTCCGATACCATTCCATTGATGACTTTTCAGCCCGTCGTCCCCAATTAAGGTGCCACCGACCGCCTGTGGATTAAGTATATAATGATATTATTGATATAATAGGTACAGTTATATGTCTATTGTCTTTTTTCCCATAGGACAATGTGTTGGTATGCCCCTGTGAGTTTGTACTTTTAGGGAATTAAATAGTGACATCATAAAAGGACTATGAAATCAACATACATGTAAGGCTATGCAATATACTGTAACATATCGTATCATTCATCTTAGTGTTAAAAAACCTGGCACCAAGTCATTGACCATGTAGCATAATAATGAATAACTCCAAAGCAAGTAGACCTATACTCCAGTATCAATGTAAGGAGCTGCATTAGAACAAGCTACGTTAAACCAATTTAAGCAACTGACTAGTTGCTGTGAAAAGGGCCTACTGGACCATATCAACTCTGTTAATATTTTAACCTGCTGATCAAGACCCTCAGAGTAGGTGGGCTCCTTGTTTCTCTATTTCATTTATAGGCCTGTAACTTCTGCTGTCGTTATTCCTTGACCTATGGCGTCATTGTGCCTTTTCAGACTAGTTTGTCATTAAGAAATGCAGTATGTCAAAATACAATGGATGTTTCTGATTGTCTCACAGCTGAACCAAAGAATAAAATGAGTTGCTGCTCTTGGGGTTTCAATGTTTTCTATTCCCCTCTCATCCTCTCACCTATCTATCAAATATTGCAAGTCATTTTACAGTCACACTAATCCAGTACACTATCACATCGCCCTCCACTGTGGTAGGTCTGTCTTTAACATGACTTTCATTCTGGCCTTTTTGTGTATTGTTCATTGAATAAAGAAGTGGCACGTGTGTGGGTTGATGTGTACATGTACAGGACTATGAATGACGTTGAACATTTGGGAGAGGACAATTATTTCATCGTTTGTGCTTGTTGTGTATTTTTGTAAACCACTTGAGAACTAAGATCTCAAATGTCATGAAATATGACCAAGAACAAATTTGCTCCTGAGAAGTGTACTGCACGCCTATCCATTTTATCTCAAAATAAAATCTGTGATGTTGTAATCAATCATGAAAAAGAATATGCCCAAACCTCTGAGTGAATATTATATATTGTAAATAGATATATATATATTATAACTGTGAAGCGTGTGCAACAGTTAATAAAGAAATATAGAATTGTCTTATGGGGCTAAAATTTCATTTTTTGGGGTCGTTGTGATAAACCCTTTGTTGGGAGGGTGGAGCGTGTGTGTGAGTGGGCGTGTGTTTGAGAGAGAGAGATGGAGACATAGAGAGATGTTGATCACAGCTCAATCTGTTTTGAAGTATTGGACACACCTACTCATTCAAGGGTTTTTATTTCTTTTTTACTATTTTCTACAATGTAGAATAATGGTGAAGACATCAAAACTATAAAATAACACATGTGGAATCATGTAGTAACCAAAAAAGTGTTAAACAAATCAAACTATATTTTATATTTGAGATTCTTCAAAGTAGCCACCCTTTGCAAAGTGTATTTGTGTTTATTAAGGATCCCCATTGCCAAGGCAGCAGCTACTCTTCCTGGGGTCCAGCAACATCAAGGCAGATATATACACAATTTGCAATATTACATGACACTACATTTCATAACACTTTTCACAAAACATTAAGTGTGTTCCCTCAGGCCACTACTCTACTACCACATATCTACAATACAAAATCCATGTGTACGTGTGTGTAGAGTGCTTGTCTTATCATGTGTATGTGTGTTCTGTAAGGTGTATTCTTATCTGATTTTTAAATCTGATTCTACTTGCTAAATTTCCACATTATTTATTGCAAGATTTAGTCGAGGATAAGGGTTTAGCGAATGATATTTCCCAGATGCAACGCTTTTATTTTTTTTTTATATTTAGGACTAACTTATTCCATGCCACCCATTCTGAAACTAACTGCAGCTCTTTGTTAAGTGTTGCAGTGATTTCACTCACTGTAGTAGCTGACATGTATAGTGTTGAGTCATCTGCATACACAGACACTCAAAGCCAGTGGCATTTCATGAGTAAAGATTGAAAAGAAGTAAGGGGACTAGACAGCTGTCCTGGGGAATTACTGATTCTACCTGGATTATGTTGGAAAGGCTTCCATTAAAGAACACCCTCTGTGTTCTGTTAGACAAGTAACTCTTTATCCACAATATAGCAGAGGGAGTAAAGTCCAACAAAACAGCTCACACAATATGTTTTATAATCAATTTCTCTCAGTCAATCATCAGTAATTTGTGTAAGTGTCGTACTTGTTGAATGTCCTTCCATATAAGCGTGCTGAAAGTCTGTTGTCAATTTGTTTACTTATTATTTTATTTTACTAGGCAAGTCAGTTAAGAACAAATTCTTGTTTTCAATGACGGCCTAGGAACAGTGGGTTAACTGCCTGTTCAGGGGCAGAACGACAGATTTGTACCTTGTCAGCTCGGGGATTTGAACTTGCAACCTTCCGGTTGCTAGTCCAACACTCTAACCACTACCCTGCCGCCCCAAAATAGCATTGTATCTGGTCAAACACACATTTTCCCAAAAGTATACTAAGGGTTGGTAACAGGCTGATTGGTCAGCTATTTGAGCCAGTAAAGGGGGCGTTACTATTTTGGGGTAGCGGAATTACTTTTGCTTCCCTTTCTAGTATGCTTAAATTGACGATATGGCAAATAGGAGTGCAATATCGTCCGCTATTATCCACAGAAAAAAGCATCTAAGTACTTGGCAATATTAGTGGGTTTTGTGATGAATGAGCCATCTGATTCAATGAATGATGGAGCTGAGTTTGCCTTTTTGCCCAAAATTTCATTTAACTTTTTACTATCATTCTTCATATCATTTATCTTTGTTTCATAGTAGTTTCTTCTTCCTTTTATTCAGTTTAGTCACATGATTTCTCAATTTGCAGTAAGTTTGCCAATCGGTTGTGCAGCCAGACTTGTTTTCCATTCCTTTTGCCTCGTCCCTCTCAACTATACAATCTTTCAATTCCTCATCAATCCAAGGGGTTTTATCTGTTTTTACAGTCATTTTCTTAATGGGTGCGTGCTTATTAGAAACTGGAATAAGCAATTTCATAAATGGGTCAAGTGCAGCATTTGGTTGCTCCTCATTACACACCACAGACCAGCAAATATTACCTACATCAACAACATCACCACAAACTTATTGTATGACCTCTTATACACTTTGGTTTTCCTAGATGTGGCTACTATATTGTGATCACTACATCAATGGATTTGGATACTGCTTCAAAGAAAATGTCTGCAGCATCAGTAAAGATGTGATCAATACTTGTTGATGATTTCATTCCTGTGCTGGTTGTAACTACCCTGGTAGGTTGACTGATAACCTGAACCAGGTTACAGTTCAAAGCTTTTTCTTGAGTGGGCAGCTTGTAACTAACTAGTAACTAAACAAATTGTCACTTTATGGCAATGATAATAATTTTTGGGATCCAAATTATAAATATTGTCTAAGTACACCAGACATTAGAGTTGTGTATATTTTTAATTGTTTTAAATACATTAACCAATGAGAAGCGATTGGGAAGAACTCTTAGATTTCATTGGTGTTCTTATTTAATCAGACAATATTTTAGCTAGCCTAGCAATATGTCCTCCAGTATTTGACGGTCTACTAGATCAGGGTTAGATTGTATATTACTCACTGTGATACTTCAGAGGGCTGTACATAAAGCTTTTGTATTAATCTTATTATAAATGTACATCTAGTGAAATAATGCTTCGTTGTTGATGATGCTATTTATTTTTAACCTAGCTTTGAATTATGACAAAATCAAGAACTGAATCGAGTGAAGTTAATCACATACAGTTGAAGTTGGAAGTTTACATACACCTTAGCCAAATACATTTAAACTCAATTTTTCACAATTCCTGACATTTAATCCTAGTAAACATTCCCTGTCTTAGGTCGGTTAGGATCACCACTTCATTTTAAGACTGTGAAATGTCTGAATAAATAGTAGAGAGAACGATTTATTTCTGCTTTTATTTCTTTTATCACAATTCCAGTGGGTCAGAAGTTTACATACACTCAATTAGTATTTGGTAGCATTGCCTTTAAACTGTTTAACTTGGATCAAACATTTTGGGTAGCCTTCCACAAGCTTCCCACAAAAAGTTGGGTGAATTTTGACCCATTCCTACTGACAGAGCTGGTGTAACTGAGTCAGGTTTGTAGGCCTCCTTGCTCGCACACGCTTCTTCAGTTCTGCCCACAAATGTTCTATTTTCTAACAGTTCTAGTTTTGGTTCATCAGATCAGAGGACATTTCTCCAAAAAGTATGATCTTCGTCCCCATGTGCAGTTGCAAACCGTAGTCTGGCTTTTTTTATGGTGGTTTTGGAGCAGTGGCTTCTTCCTTGCTGAGTGGCCTTTCGGGTTATGTCGAAATAGGTCTCATTTTACTGTGGATATAGATACTTTTGTACCTGTTTCCTCCAGCATCTTCACAAGGTCCTTTGCTGGTGTTCTGTGATTGATTTGCACTTTTCGCAACAAAGTACGTTCATCTCTAGGAGACAGAACACATCTCCTTCCTGAGTGGTATGACGGCTGCGTGGTCCCATCGTGTTTATACTTACGTACTATTGTTTGTACAGATGAACGTGGTACCTTCAGGCGTTTGGAAATTGCTCCCAAGGATGAACCAGACTTGTAGAGGTCTACAATAGTTTTTCTGAGATCTTGGCTGATTTCTTTTTGATTTTCCCATGATGTCAAGAAAAGAGGCAAAACGTTTGAAGGTAGGCCTTGAAACACATCCAACTGACTCATATTATGTCAATTAGCCTATCAGAAGCTTCTAAACCCATGACATCATTTTCTGGAATTTTCCAAGCTGTTTAAAGGCACAGTCAATTTAGTGTATGTAGACTTGCCAAAACTATAGTTTGTTAACAAGAAATTTGTGGAGTGGATAAAAAACTAGTTTTAATGACTCCAACATAAGTGTATGTAAATTACTGACTTCAACTGTAGTTACAATGCACCTTCTACTAATTAAATACATAAAATGTAGTTCCTGTTAAATGCAATAAATGATAGCTACTGAAGTACCGGCACCTATTCTTATGTTTTGTTACTGAAATAACTGCTTGCATAAGTTTGTACTATATATGACATCATGATATTTAATTGAACATTTGAGGTGAAAAACCCACCAATGGTTGCTGGCTAACGAATTTTTTCATAATGTTTTTCACTCAAATCTGACCGGAGCAAGATGGCTGATGAAAAGTAGCATTATGTTGATTAGTTAATAAAACTAGTCCTTCACATATTGTGCATAAGACAGAGAAAGATATTGTCACACCCTGACCTTAGTTATCTTTGTTTTCTTTATTATTTTGGTTAGGTCAGAGTGTGACGAGGGTGGTATGTGTAGTTTTTGTATTGTCTAGGGGTTTTTGTATATCTAGATGTTTATATGTCAATGGTTGCCAAGATTGTTTCCCAATCAGAAACAGTTGTTTATCGTTGTCTCTGATTGGGGACCATATTTAGGTAGCCATTTTCCTTGGGTATTTTGTGGGTTATTGCCTATGTGTAGTTGCATGTCAGCACTAGTTGTTTATACAGTGCCTTGCGAAAGTATTTGGCCCCCTTGAACTTTGCGACCTTTTGCCACATTTCAGGCTTCAAACATAAAGATATAAAACTGTATTTTTTTGTGAAGAATCAACAACAAGTGGGACACAATCATGAAGTGGAACGACATTTATTGGATATTTCAACTTTTTTAACAAATCAAAAACTGAAAAATTGGGCGTGCAAAATTATTCAGCCCCCTTAAGTTAATACTTTGTAGCGCCACCTTTTGCTGCGATTACAGCTGTAAGTCGCTTGGGGTATGTCTCTATCAGTTTTGCACATCAAGAGACTGAAATTTTTTCCCATTCCTCCTTGCAAAACAGCTCGAGCTCAGTGAGGTTGGATGGAGAGCATTTGTGAACAGCAGTTTTCAGTTCTTTCCACAGATTCTCGATTGGATTCAGGTCTGGACTTTGACTTGTGTGTTGCTGTGTTGCTTTTACGCCAAACATAACGTTTTGCATTGTTGCCAAAAAGTTCAATTTTGGTTTCATCTGACCAGAGCACCTTCTTCCACATGTTTGGTGTGTCTCTCAGGTGGCTTGTGGCAAACTTTAAACAACACTTTTTATGGATATCTTTAAGAAATGGCTTTATTCTTGCCACTCTTCCATAAAGGCCAGATTTGTGCAATATACGACTGATTGTTGTCCTATGAACAGAGTCTCCCACCTCAGCTGTAGATCTCTGCAGTTCATCCAGAGTGATCATGGGCCTCTTGGCTGCATCTCTGATCAGTCTTCTCCTTGTATGAGCTGAAAGTTTAGAGGGACGGCCAGGTCTTGGTAGATTTGCAGTGGTCTGATACTTCTTCCATTTCAATATTATCGCTTGCACAGTGCTCCTTGGGATGTTTAAAGCTTGGGAAATATTTTTGTATCCAAATCCGGCTTTAAACTTCTTCACAACAGTATCTCGGACCTGCCTGGTGTGTTCCTTGTTCTTCATGATGCTCTCTGCGCTTTTAACGGACCTCTGAGACTATCACAGTGCAGGTGCATTTATACGGAGACTTGATTACACACAGGTGGATTGTATTTATCATCATTAGTCATTTAGGTCAACATTGGATCATTCAGAGATCCTCCCTGAACTTCTGGAGAGAGTTTGCTGCACTGAAAGTAAAGGGGCTGAATAATTTTGCACGCCCAATTTTTCAGTTTTTGATTTGTTAAAAAAGTTTGAAATATCCAATAAATGTCGTTCCACTTCATGATTGTGTCCCACTTGTTGTTGATTCTTCACAAAAAAATACAGTTTTATATCTTTATGTTTGAAGCCTGAAATGTGGCAAAAGGTCGCAAAGTTCAAGGGGGCCGAATACTTTCGCAAGGCACTGTAGCTTCACGTTTGATTTCTTGTTTTTGTATAGTTTGTTCCTTGTTGTCTTTTATTAAAGAAGGAATGTATTCATATCCTCGTGACTGTATTGGTCTCCTCGTGACAGAATAACCCACCAAACCAGGACCAAGCAGCGTGAAAAGGAGGAACAGCGCTTAATGGGGAAATGGACCTGGGAGGAGGTGTTAGATGGAGCCGGACCCTGGACACAGCAGGAGGAGTATCGCCCCGTCCTAAGGAGGAGTTAGAGGCAGCGAAAGCGGAACGGCGATACTACAAGGAGAACAGAGGAACAGCGACAATATGAAGGAACACAGCTAGCACGAAAGCCCGAGAGGCAGCCCCAATATTTTTTTGGGGGAGGGGCACACGAGGAGATTGGCTGTGTCAGGTAGGAGACCTGAGCAAACTCCTCGTGCTTACCGTGGGGAGCGTGTAACTGGTCAGGCACCGTGTTATGCAGAGATGCGCATGGTGTCTCCAGTGCACTATTCTAGCCCGGTGCGCTCTATTCCAGCTCCTCGCATTGGCCGGGCTAGAATGGGCATCCAGCCAGGACGTATTGAGCCAGCTCTATGTTCTGGATCTCCAATGCGTCTCCACAGTCCAGTGTATCCTGTGCCTCCTCCCCGCACTCGCCCTGAGGTGCGTGTCACCAGCCTGGTACCACCAGTTCCGGCACCACGCACCAGGCCTCCAGTGTGCCTCCAGGGTCCAGTACGCCCTGTTCCTGCTCCTCGCACTCGCCCTGAAGTGCGTGTCCCCAGCCCGGTACCACCAGTGCCGGCACCATGCACCAGGCCTATAGTGCGCTTCGGCAGTCCAGTACGCCCTGTTCCTGCTCCTCGCACTCGCCCTGAGGTGCGTGTCCCCAGCCCGGTACCACCAGTGCCGGCACCACGTACCAGGCCTACAGTGCGCTCCGGCAGTCCACAGCGTCCGGCGACAGTACCCAGTCCAGAGCTTCCAGCCAGAGCGTCCGGCGACAGTACCCGGTCCAGAGCGTCCGTCGACAGTACCCGGTCCAGAGCGTCCGGCAACAGTACCCGGTCCAGAGCGTCCGGCAACAGTACCCAGTCCAGAGCGTCTGGCGACAGTACCCGGTCCAGAGCGTCCGGCGACAGTACCCGGTCCAGAGCGTCCGGCAACAGTACCCAGTCCAGAGCGTCCGGCAACAGTTCACAGACCGGAACCTCCAACGACCGGCCACAGACCGGAACCTTCAACGACCGGCCACAGACCGGAACCTTCAACGACGGGCCACAAACCCGAACCTCCAACGACCGGCCACAGACCGGAACCTTCAACGACGGGCCACAGACCCGAACCTTCAACGACGGGCCACAGACCGGAACCTTCAACGACCGGCCACAGACCGGAACCTTCAACGACAGGCCACAGACCCGAACCTTCAACGACGGGCCACAGTCCAAACATAGTTGCTTAATACTCTAAATGGTTTTGAAATTAATTTACACTCTGTTGGCATAGTGTTTTTGTGAGCTCACCCAGCTCACCAGGAAAGACCACTGCCATATCAAACAATATTATTGGTATAACAGGAATAGAAAATTGACAATAGTTCTACAAAAGCAGTTTGTTTTTCACTAAGAGAAATCCTTTGGTCTAGTTCAGATGGAACCTAATACCAGATATTTTCATGACAGTTAGTGACAGGCTGTAAAATGTTGTGTTACTCAAAAAATGTGCAAGCAAAGTTTGGCACTTCAGGATCAGCAAACTACATTTTTAGCCTGTTTCCTCTGCTGTAGAAAAAAAATGTGTTTCTCCTTGTATGTGTAACTACAAATTGCCAACACATTTCAGCACCAGATGGTGAAGCGTGATTCATCACTCCAGAGAATGCGTTTCCACTGCTCCAGTCCAATAGCGGCGAGCATTACAACCCTCCAGCCGACGTTTGGCATTGCGCTTGGTGATCATATACTTGTGTGCAGCTGCTCGGCCATGGAAACCCATTTCATGAAGCTCCCGACGAACAGTTATTGTGCTGACGTTGCTTCTAGAAGCAGTTTGGAACTCGGTAGTGTGTTGCAACCGAGGATAGACCATTTTTACGAGCTTAAGCACTCGGCGGTCCCGTTCTGTGAGCTTGTGTGGGCTACCACTATGCGGCTGAGCCTAGACGTGAGCCTAGAGTCCTAGACGTTTCCACTTCACAATAACAGCACTGACCGGGGCAAACATTTGACAAATTGACTTGCTGGATGATGGTGCCACGTCACTGAGCTCTTCAGTAAGACCGTTCTACTGTCAATGTTTATCTATTGCGATTGCATGGCTGTGTGCTCGATTTTATACACCTGACAGCAATGGATGTGGCTGAACTAGCCGAATCCAGTCATTTGAAGGGGCACTTTTATATATATACAGTACCAGTCAAAGGTTTGGACACACCTACTAGATGGTACGTTCCTCTTTATTAATTTACTATTTTCTACATTGTAGAATAATAGTGAAGACATCAAAACTATGAAATAGCATATGGCATCATGTAGTAATAGCACCACTAAATATAAAAGATATGTCATACATTGTAAATGATTATAATCTTTCCGCTGTCTCATGTTGCACAGACAATGAGCATTAAGGAGACATAAGTATTCCTGAGGCATTTAACAGTTTCCCCAGGAGAGGCATGCAAAAGGTAGAGAGGTGTATGACATGGGATCCGACTTTGTAACAGTATTGCTTCTGTCCCACTCCTCACCCCAACCTGGTTGTGAACCAGGGAACCTCTGCACACAAAGACAAGTCCCCCTCGAAGCATCATTACCCACTGCTCCAAAAAGGCCACGGCCCTTGAAGAGAAAGAGAAACACCTACTGCAACATCTCAGAGCGAGTGATGTCACCGATTGAAACACTATTAGAGAGCACAGCTAACTAGCTAGCAATTTCACACTGGTTGAGAACTTATTTCTATGTGTGAGAACTTGTTCGCTAAGGTCCAAACACTTAAAAGACACACGTATCCCCTCAGACCTCTAATTAAGTGGACACTTTTGATGACGTATCATGACGTCTGACTTGTATACACTTGCAGGGCAAGGGATGAAGGAATTATTTTTAAATGGACCACCCTTGGGCGGAAATTTGTCCCGCGATGATTGTGTTTTCAGCCATCGGTAGCTTGTGGTTGCTTCATCTGAACTACAGTCAATTATGAGAGCATGTCTACTTATATTAAATATCTAATTATTAACATACGCCTACTGTATGATAGCTAGCAAATGAATTAGCTAACTAACGTTAGCCTGGCTAGCTGGAACTTCTGGAGAAGGAAAATGTTATATTTCTACAATTTCCAAAAGTGTTCCAAACTCTTAAAAAGACATCCCCTCGTCCACTTACCCTCGCCTTATGCCCTTGGGGGGAATCCCCGTCGCCATCTTAGAGAGTGGTCCAAATTATCAGCCAAGCAAGGGAAGTTTGCCATGTAAGCCCATCAGCCCTCGTTTTTAGTCGGCTTTGCGAGTGTACAATAATGTAATGACATGACTAGATCATAAAGGAACAATTGTCCAGACAGAGGATTGACTTTACGAATTGACGGTGTATTAACCCAACTTTACACAGTAGGGCTACTGTTTGGCCGTAGCCCACGCCAAATAAATGAAAGCTAACCCACAAGCCAACAGTGACCTTCTCTTGTGAAGCCCAGACGTAAGAGAGAGAACAAAGGCTAAACCTGGTCTTAACTTCCAATGCTCCATCCCCATGCCCAACCCCCCCTCCGCCAACCGCCAGGATGCCCGGCATCAGAACATTCCAGGCATTCCCGTGATTGGCAGATAGCAGGTTGATAGGCATGTCGAACCCCGCGAACACTGGTAAGTACAACACAACCCACTACTAGCCTAACACATAACACACAGCTGTCTGTGCAGGTAATATTCACTCCGGTGCCTGAAACTCTCCATAATTCAATTCGCGATGATTGTACATCCGCTAAGAAAAGTCTGCGAAAAGTTCAAAACAACATCAATGGAGAAGTCATCATACAAGTGTAAGTAAAAACGAATGCAAATAAGTTAGAAATTGTACTACTAATGCACATGATGGCACAACCATGTCTTGTAAATATGTTTTTGTTAAGGTTATCTTTATGAAATTGTAGAAATATAACATTTTCCTTCTCCAGAAGTTCCAGCTAGCCAGGCTAACGTTAGTTAGCTAATTCATTTGCTAGCTATCATACAGTAGGTGTATATTAATAATTATATATTTAATATAAGTAGACATGCACTCAAAATTGACAATAGCGCATATAAAGCACCCACAAGCTACTGGTAGCTGAAAACACAATCATCGATGAAAGAGTGACGAATTTCCGACCATTAAATAGTAACATACAGAACATTTTTGACATTTTGTTTTGAACACAGTTGAAGTCGGTAGTTAACATACACTTAGGTTGGAGTCATTTAAAACTCGTTTTTCAACCACTCCATATATTTCTTGTTAGCAAACTATAGTTTTGGAAAGTCGGTTAGGACATCTACATGCCGGAACAAGTCATTTTTCCAAAAATTGTTTACTGACAGATTATTTCACTTATAATTCACTGCATCACCCAGTGGGTCAGAAGTTTACATACACTAAGTTGACTGTGCATTTAAACAGCTTGGAAAATTCCAGAAAATGATGTCATGGGTTTAGAAGCTTCTGATAGGCTAATTGACATCTTTGAGTCAATTGGAGATGTACCTGTGGACGTATTTCAAGGCCTACCTTCAAACTTTGTGCCTCTTTTCTTGACATCATGGGAAAATCAAAATAAATCAGCCAAGACCTCAGAAAAATAATTGTAGACCTCCACAAGTCTGGTTCATCCTTGGGAGCAATTTCCAAACGACTGAAGGTACCACGTTCATCTGGTCAAACAATAGTACGCAAGTATAAACACCATGGGACCACGCAGCCGTCATACCGCTCACGAAGGAGACGCATTCTGTCTCCTAGAGATGAACATACTTTGTTGCGAAAAGTGCAAATCAATCCCAGAACAACAGCAAAGGACCTTGTGAAGATGCTGGAGGAAAACATGTACAAAACTACGGTAAAACGAGTCCTATATCGACATAACCTGAAAGGCCGCTCAGCAAAGAAGAAGCCACTGCTCCAAAACCGCCATAAAAAGCCAGACTACAGTTGGCAACTGCAAATGGGGACGGAGATTGTACTTTTTGGAGAAATGTCCTCTGATCTGATGAAACATAAATAGACCAGTTTGGCCATAATGACTATCATTATGTTTGGAGGAAAAATGGGGGAGGCTTGCAAGCCGATTAACACCATACCAACCGTGAAGCGTGGGGGTGGCAGCATCATGTTGTGGGGGTGCTTTGCTGCAGGATGGGCTGGTGCACTTCGTGCGTTTCCGTCGGTAGATTAGTGGGGTTCCGTGTGGTAGAGGGGACCAATCCAATTGGCAAAATAGATATAGTTATAGTGACCCAAGAAAATTGTCCGATAAATCTATTCAGATAGCAGCCCATAAGACAGATAACGTCGGTAGTCCAGTCGTGAAGGCCCGGTGGGGCTCTGCGTTGGCAGTAAAACGGGTCCGGATAGGTGATTGTAGCCCAGTGTGGAGTGCCATTGAGGGCTTTCACCATTTTGAAGTAGTCAACTAGGTGGGACTTGCTATGAGTTAAGGAAGAATCACAGAATTCAGCAGGAGGGGTCAGACAATGAAAAATATACTCCTGAGCAAACATTCCATAATTGCAGATGGCAGTAAATCAGCAACCTTCTTTTTATTTCTGTTCAAACTATATCAACTCCAGCACAGTAGGTGGTATGCACATTTTCAGTTTACTTACAAACTGCCAATACACTCATAAAAGTAAACAAAGAAGAAATTGACTACTTTAAAATGGATATAGCATCAATGGTGCTGCCCATGCTGTCACAGAAGCAGCCATTGCAAAGGTAAGAGATGAGCTCTCTGGTACATCTGTATGCACAGCAGCCT
The DNA here is from genome assembly GCF_057628025.1 of Oncorhynchus mykiss. Lineage (NCBI taxonomy): Eukaryota > Metazoa > Chordata > Actinopteri > Salmoniformes > Salmonidae > Oncorhynchus > Oncorhynchus mykiss. Next base: position 51,414,937 of record NC_143040.1, read on the forward strand.
TCTATAAAAACAAAATGTTACTTGTCACATACTCAGTTAACAGCAGTGAAATTGATGTGTGCTAGCTCCCTCAACAGTATTACTGAGATTGAAAAATATTTTCATATCTGTCACATAATTCAACTGTATAATTATTGTCACTTAAAGTAATTGGTTGTCTATTTCAGGAGAGGAAGGACATGCATGACTTTCTTTCTGGCTCTCCTCCCTGCTAAGGCCGATCCGGCCCCTGCAGCGCAGACCTCTGCCAGCCACACCACCACTGCCCCTGAAAGCTTCTCCATGGGCCAATGAAGACAGGAGTATGTCCTGGACCACTGCTAGTGGACAGAGCCATTGAGAGCAGCTATTAATGGGCTACTGGCCAAGCACCACAGGAAGAAAGAGATCCATAAGCAGTTGGATCTGCTCTGCTATTAACACCAGCCCAGAGAACTCCTGGAGTCACTCAGCTCTGGCATTATGTTACTGCAGAGAGTGAAACGGTCAGTGTCCCAGTCACATACACTGCCATCTGCACTTACAAAACAGATCAACTCAATGATGCCATTTGAGGATTTTGCTACCTTCCTTCAGTGGAAGCTGTAGGCCACGAAGCAGAGGGGGGCAGTGTGGAAGGAGCAAACAGAGGAAATAGAAAATCCCCAGAACAGCATCCTTCCGGCCGTCTGTTCAGGTTCTGCCACCAGACGCTGAAACAAACCCCTAACACACATACTGGCTTTCCTGGAGTGGCAGGAAAATATCTACTTGCTAGCCAAAGTGTTTTGCCTGTACCGGGCACAGGAATTGGAGGGAGCTTCAACAGTATGCCTTTTGATAGACTAGAAAGTAGAAATGGATGGTGGAGAAGGGGGAGTGACTCTAAAGACACATCAAATCAAATTCTTTGGGTCAGAAACACACGTTTCACAGATGTTAATGCGAGTATAACGAAAATGTTGTGCTTCTATTTCCGACAGATATTACTGCACTAACAAGTAATCTAACAATTCCAGACAAACAAGTGCAGAAATAAATAGCTGAAAATCTATTTTCATTGAGTGAAGTGGATTGGACTCGTTTGATTTGCTTATTTCAGTTACTTTTCATTCTATTACATTACTGTGCATACATTGCTGTTTACCTATTTTGTGTAAATGTTGAACAAAGACTAACATTTTATTCTTATAGCTGTGATTAGGTCTTAAATTATAAACCAATTGCTATAGTTAGTGTGTGAATGTTTGTTGAACAAAGGATTGTGCTCCAACACTATCATAAATATGCCTTTGTTTTCAAAGTAAACCATTCTTTATGTTGTCTTTATAAGATGGACAAATATACATTACGATTGTGCTCCAACATTATAAATACGCCTTTGATTTCAGTAGAGTAAATCTCAACGATTTGAGAGAAACATGGTAATGTTTCACTGATTGCCCATAAAGGAAAATGGTTCCTACATGATAGTGCTGCTTTGTTACCCAACTGATCTGGTGTCCTTTCTGTCATCCTGTGAACCCCGTTCATTGCTGCTCGCAGCTATATTTCGATTCATAATATTTCTGTGGATACAATTATGACTGAGGCATCAGAACAAACGCAGCGAAGTCAGAATCCTGAAAAGCTAGTTTTATTTACAGCAGAATATACTTTACATGAGAACAGGACTTTACATGACAAAGACAGGACATAGAATGAAACAATACACACTTTATTGCCTGTAAAACAAATGATATTTGTTAGTACAATGTAAGATAAGTACAATGTAAGATAAGTTCATATGTATGCATAGTTAGATACAGTATTTAATTTAAATTGCTATTCCCGACATACATCACATTACTTAGTACATATGATATGCTTCAATGAATAACACACACAGTATGTAGACTACCTACATTAAAATAAACATTTACAGAGTATTGATGCTGAACATGAGAAAGAATAAGAAATAGATACATGTATAACTTTTAAGTGGATCTCCCTCAAGATGTGGTTGTTACTCTGACTTGTAAGAACAGGAAGTTATTCTACATGTCACAGACACAGAACCATGATGCCAGACCTAAACCCTGCATAGAGGGGCTCAGCGAATTGTACATTTCCATTTAAGTCATTTAGCAGACGCTCTTATCCAGAGCGACTTACAGTTTGTACTTAAGGTAGCTAAGACAACCACATATCACAGTCATGGTAAGTAAAACTTAAAAAAAACAGCTATCAGCAAAGTCAGTGCTGGTAAGAAAAGACAAGTGTGAGTGTTAGGCAAGCTAGATGTTTATTTTTTATTTTCAAGGGGGAGGTGTGCTGGGGACTTACTGGGCAGGGACTCTAAAGATGGGCAGGGAGAGGACTGTAGGAACAGGCTATTCTATCTGGCACAGGGACACTGCGGAATCATGACACCAAAGCCGAATTCCTAGGTAGAGTGGCTCACTGAATGTGGTGTGGAATGTGTGCAGGTGAGTCAGTGTGTCAGAGGAGACACTATAGAAGGACAGAGTGCCGGCTGACCAGTCCAGATACACTCCTACTCTGTTGGTGCTGGAAGGAGGGATAGGAATGGTAGTGGGAGTCTTATCATGCCTGGTAGTGAAGTAGTTTTTATAACAACTGAGAGCCCAGGAATTGTCATTGTAACCAAGCCCACACTCATCACCCCGTCCTTGCCTGTCAAGTCCATGGTAAGCCACTCCTATGTGAGCCTCTAGGCCTCTCCACTCCACCTCCCAGTAACAGCGCCCAGTCAGACGCTCTTTGCACAGCACTTGTTTCCAGAACAGAAACCTCTCTGGGTGATAAGGATACGACTGCTCATCTTCAAGCCGTGTCACTTTCCTGTTCTTCTCAGATAGAGTCATGTCATTGTGTGCTGTGTTGGGGTCCAGGGTCAACTCACAGGCATCTGATAGAGACACAAATACACATTTAAAGTAAGACAACAGATTTGCACCTCAAATCTGAATAGGTAGAATAAAAACTGGATGAGGTAAGGTTAAGAGTTTTGCCCAAATTTCAAGACTTCAAATATAGTCATTCTTCACTGCAACCAAGACTTACATTTCTTGAGTGCTGATTTCAAATAACACTCTTCATTATGGTCCACGCTGTGACAAAACAGAACACCACCATATTTTAGGGTGTGAGACACCATTAGAATCATAGGATATGTTTTGTCTGTTCAAAAATACAAAAGATATCTTTCAATATCATACAATTGTTCGCAGTAGTTGTGTCAAAAAAGTACATTCATCAACTTAAGTTTTATGATTAACATCAATTATATTTCTACCTGAGTTTCTTCAGTCTGCAGTTTGGATCCCCTCGTACAGCAGTGAGCAGTTTCACTCCGAAATCACCTGGGTGATTGTAGCTCAGGTCCAGCTCTTTCAGATGGGAGGGGTTTGTTCTCAGAGCTGAAGCCAATGACGCACAGCCTTCCTCTGTGACCACACAGAATGACAACCTGCAAAAAGACTTGTCACTCTTAGACATAGACCTATTGGTTCTGTGACATCCCAAGTATTATCCATGCCATGTGAAAGGCTGCTACACATCAAGGTTATGTTAATTTATGTACAAATGGGAGAAGTACTGACCTCAGTTTCTCTAGTTTACAGTGTGGACTCTCCAGTCCAGCAGAGAGCAGCTTCACTCCAGAATCTTTCAGGTTGTTGTCAGTCAAGTCAAGCACTCTCAGCTGTGAAGAGGTTGAGCTGAGAAGTGAGGCTAATGGTTCACAGCATCGCTCTGAAAGGTTGCATCCATTCAGCCTACACAATGGGAATACGAAAACAACACAATATCACGCTTTTAAAGTTCCAGTCATATGTTAATATCCCCTTGCTGTGGTTTTTCAGCTATCTTAATGGAAATAATACAATGTCACTTTAAAGGAGTACTACCCTACCTACTCCTCTTGAGATCAAATGTGGTACTCAAATGTGGACCTCTATTATGTCTAGTTTACATTAAAATATCTGCCAAACAAAACTACTTTCTCAGATACCTTATGAAATCTGTCTCTATTTTAAAACAAAATATTGTTTCATAGATGTATACTTACAGAGCTGTACTGGAGGCTTTGACCACTGGCAGCAGCCTAAGAAGACCTTCCTCTGATTTGGAGTATTTCTTCAGGTCAAACACCTCCAGCTCCTCTTCTGAAGTCAGTAACACAAAAACCAGAGCTGACCACTGTGCAGGTGAGAGTTTGGCTTCTGAGAGACTTCCTGAGCTCAGGTAGCTTTGGATCTCTTCCACTAGAGAATGGTCATTCAGTTCGTTCAGACAGTGGAACAGATTGATGCACCTCTCTGGAGAGGGATTTTGCCTGATCTTCTCCTTGATGTATTTGACTGTTTCCTCATTGGTCTGTGAGCGGTTTCTTGTCTGTATCAATAGGTCTAGTAAGTGAGTGTGATTGGACTCCATTGAGAGGCCGAGAAGGAAGCGGAGGAACAGGTCCAGGTGTCCATTCCCACTCTGTAAGGCCTTGTCAACAGCACTCTTGTGGAGGATGGTTGCAGACGTGTCTTCAGACAACTGAAGTATTCTGGTAGTGGTTTCAGGTTCTGCCATTAGATTTACATTGTCATTGTTGAATGTGACAAACACATACACAGCAGCAAGAAACTCCTGGATGCTCAGATGCACGAAGCAGTACACCTTCTCCTGGTACAGCCCACTCTCCTCTCTGAAGATCTGTGTGCACACTCCCGAGTACACTGAAGCTTCTGTGACATCGATGCAACACTCTCTCAGGTCTTCCTCATAGAAGATCAGATTGCCTTTCTCCAGCTGTTGAAAGGCTAGTTTCCCCAGTTTTAGAATCATCTCTGCATCTGCTTTCCTCTGTGAATCTGTCTCAGCTTTCTCTAGTCCCTCTGGATATTTCTGTGTTTTGCGCAGTATGTTGCAGATCAGGAAGTGGTTGTACATTTCAGTCAGAGTCTTGGGCATCTCTCCACTCTGTGCTTCCAACAGTTTCTCTAGAACTGTGGCAGAGATCCAACTGAAGACTGGTATGTGGCACATGATGTAGAGGCTCCTTGATGTCTTCATGTGTGTGATGATTCTGCTGGCCAGGTTCACATCACTGAATCTCTTCTTGAAGTACTCCTCCTTCTGTGGGTCACTGAACCCTCGTACCTCTGTCACCTGGTCAACATACTCAGGTGGGATCTGATTGGCAGCTGCAGGTCTGGAGGTTATCCAGAGGAGAGCAGAGGGAAGCAGATTGCCCTTGATTAGGTTTGTCAGCAGCACGTCCACTGAGGTTGATTCTGTGACATCACAACAGCCCTCGTTGTTGAAGTCTAGAGGAAGTCGACACTCATCCAGACCATCAAAGGCAAACAGAACCTTGCATTTGTCAAAGTTAGAGATTTCAGATTCTGCGGTTTCATTGAAAAAGTGATGAAGAAGTTCCATCAAGCTGTATTTCTTATCTTTCATCAAATTTAGCTCCCGAAAAGGTAGAGGAAAGATTAATTGGATATTGTGATTTGCTCTTCCTTCAGCCCAGTCCAGAATGAACTTCTGCACAGAGATCGTTTTCCCGATGCCAGCGACTCCCTTCGTCAACACAGTTCTGATGTGTTTGTCTTGTCCAGGTAAGGATTCAAAGATGTCATTGCATTTGATTGCTTTTTCTTGTGCTGCTGGTCTCTTGGATGTTGTCTCAATCTGTCTCACCTCGTGTTCTTTATTGACCTCTCCACTTCCACCCTCTGTGATGTAGAGCTCTGTGTAGATCTTGTTGAGAAGAGTTGGGTTTCCTTGTTTAGCTATCCCCTCAAACACACATTCACATTTCCTCTTCAGATTGGATTTGAGTTTATTTTGACACACAGCAAGCTCACCTAGAAGACCTGAAAATGCAGACATCACTCATGTGTTACCTTAGTAAAGCGTTGAGAATCAAGTGGACATTTATGATAACCTATTCACTTCATTGAGAAAAACATGTAAAAAGAAAATGTAATTTTAATGAGTATTAAAAGGGGAAGTTCACCCAAAAACACTTCTGGGCCCTTTTGCCACCACCCCCCATCCCATGACTGCAATAGTCATTTTAATGACTTTCTCTACATCATTTTTCTGCTAACTTATTTCAGTAGGCAAATATTTGACAATTTATTTTGTTATTTTTGTATTGAAATCCAGGAAGTAGATTAATACGCATCATGAGTCGGGACCTAGGTCAGGACTGCTTATTAGTATTATATAAGTAATGGAAAAGGGACTTTCATCACAAAGCAAAGAACAAAAAAAAACAGTCAGTCGGACAGGATAACGTTACAGTAGCAAGCCAAATACATCACAAGCTACAGTAGCTCGCCGAATGGCAAACAAATAACGTTATAAATGACATTGTAGTGACTACAGGTGTTAGCAATTTAGCTTGCTAGCAACCTACTGTACCTTGAATGGTTGCATATTTTCCATCCATAGTGGAAAGACGGTAAACCCCCCCAAAGAATGCTGGGTTAAAAACAACCCATTTTGGGTTATTCGGTAACCCAGTGCTGGGTAAATATTGGACAGAACACAGAACATGGCCAAGATGTTCAAATGTTCATAAATGACCAGCATGGGCAAATAATAATAATCACAGGCAGAACAGTTGTTTTGACTTAGCCAGTTGGGTTGTGTAAACAACCAAGCATGTTGGGTTGTTTGGATTACCCAAACATGGGTTAATTTAATAACCTCTTAAGGATCAGACACTTTTTTTCAATTTTCATTAGTTGGTTTATTTTTAACAATCAGCTGTAATCCTTAGGTTATTTTCAGGAGGTGTGGCCTATTAGGGAGGTGGCTTTCAGATCATTATTTTTGGCCACCAGTTAAAGTCATTCCTGTTCATCATGTTATGTATATACACTGCAAATTTCTATTTTCTTTTAATATTTTTTTGCATATTATAATATAAAATTCATAACATATTTGCATATCCCAACATAGTTTTTAAGCTTTAATGAGCCTTAAACAAGTGTATCAGTGTTCAACCTTAACAATACAACAGAACAGATAACAGAACAGATGAACTGGAATGACATCTACTCTCACGGGTGGTCAAAAATAACTATACAATCCATATCTCAATAACCCAGCATCAATAGCCAAGCTGTTTAAAAAATAGTAATAAATGGCCCAATGCCTGCAACCTAGCTGTTGGGTCAACCAAACAACCCAGCATTTTTTAGTGTGTGAACAGAACCCGGTTTCAACCAGTCCCAAAATAATCAATAACCTTTTTACATTAAAAAACATACTTTTTTGGCAATTCAATCCCGAGACACCAATCGTTGTTTATGCAACAATAAATACACATAGCTTTTAATGCATTTTAGGTCATTTCGGAAATGTACCATCTTGATATAAAAACACAGAAAACTATATACCAAAGCAATATACCTGTGGTGGGGGGTAAGTTGAGCCAAAGGGGGAAGTTGAGACACCCTTGTTTCTAGGAAACCATATGCAAAAATGAATAATTTGACCAAATATTTAGGGAAGATTTCATGGAGTCTGTGATAATTTCAGTCTGTGAATATTATCTGCTTGTAGTCATAGCAGATAATATTCTAATTTTTGTTGACTTTAATATTCAAAATGAAAAGTCCACAGACCCACTCCAAAAGGCTTTCGGAGCCATCATCGACTCAGTGGGTTTTGTCCAACATGTCTCTGGACCTACTCACCGTCACAGTCATGCTCTGGACCTAGTTTTGTCCCATGGAATAAATGTTGTGGATCTTAATGTTTTTCCTCATAATCCTGGACTATCGGACCACCATTTTATTAAGTTTGCAATTGCAACAAATAATCTGCTCAGACCCCAACCAAGGAACATCAAAAGTCGTGCTATAAATTCACAGACAACAAAGATTTCTTGATGTCCTTCCAGACTGCCTCTGTCTACCCAGGGACGTCAGAGGACAAAAATCAGTTAACCACCTAAGATGAAGTTGCACCCCTAAAAACTAAAAACCTTTCTCATAAGAAACTAGCTCCCTGGTATACAGAAAAAACCCAAGCTCTGAAGCAAGCTTCCAGAAAATTGGAACGGAAATGGCGCCACACCAAACTGGAAGTCTTCCGACTAGCTTGGAAAGATAGTACAGTGCACTATCGAAGAGCCCTTACTGCTGCTCGATCATCCTATTTTTCCAACATAATTGTTGAAAATAAGAACAATCCGAAATTCCTTTTTGATACTGTCGCAAAGCTAACTAAAAAGCAGCATTCCCCAAGAGAGGATGGCTTTCACTTCAGCAGTAATAAATTCATGAACTTCTTTGAGGAAAAGATCATGATTATTAGAAAGCCAATTACGAACTCCTCTTTAAATCTGCGTATTCCTTCAAAGCTCAGTTGTCCTGAGTCTGCACAACTCTGCCAGGACCTAGGATCAAGAGAGACAAGTGTTTTAGTACTATATTTCTTGACACAATGTTGAAAATAATAATGGCCTCTAAACCTTCAAGCTGCATACTGGACACTATTGCAACTAAACTACTGAAAGAGCTGCTTCCTGTGCTTGGCCCTCCTATGTTGACCATAATAAACGGCTCTCTATCCACCGGACATGTACCAAACTCACTAAAAGTGGCAGTAATAAAGCCTCTCTTGAAAAAGCCAAAGCTTGACCCAGAAAATATAAAAAACTAATCGGCCTATATCGAATCTCAAAGATTTTAGAAAAGGCTGTTGCGCAGCAACTCACTGCCTTCCTGAAGACAAACAATGTATATGAAATGCTTCAGTCTGGTTTTAGACCCCATAATAGCACTGAGACTGCACTTGTGAAGGTGGTTAATGACCTTTTAATGGCATCAGACCGAGGCTTTGCATCTGTCCTCGTGCTCCTAGACCTTAGTGCTTCTTTTGATACCATCGATCACCACATTCTTTTGGAGAGATTGGAAACCCAAATTGGTGTACACGGACAAGTTCTGGCCTGGTTTAGATATTATCTGCCGGAAAGATATCAGTTTGTCTCTGTGAATGGTTTGTCCTCTGACAAATCAACTGTAAATGTTGGTGTTCCTCAAGGTTCCATTTTAGGACCACTATTGTTTTCACTATATATTTTACCTCTTGGGGATGTCATTCGAAAACATAATGTTAACTTTCACTGCTATGCGGATGACACACAGCTGTACATTTCAATGAAACATGGTGAAGCCCCAAAATTGCCCTCTCTAGAAGCCTGTGTTTCAGACATAAGGAAGTGGATGGCTGCAAACTTTCTACTTTTAAACTCGGACAAACTAGGTCCCAAGAAACAAAGAGATTTTCTGTTGAATCTGACAATTAATCTTAATGGTTGTACAGTCGTCTCAAATAAAACTGAAGGACCTCGGCGTTACTCTGGACCCTGATCTCTCTTTTGACGAACATATCAAGACTGTTTCAAGGACAGCTTTTTTCCATCTACGTAACATTGCAAAAATCAGAAACTTTCTGTCCAGAAATTATGCAGAAAAATTCATCCATGCTTTTATATACTTATAGGTTATAGGCTCCATTTTTATGGAATGGTCTGCCTACCCATGTGAGAGACACAAACTCGGTCTCATCCTTTAAGTCTTTACTGAAGACTCATCTCTTCAGTGGGTCATATGATTGAGTGTAGTCTGGCCCAGGAGTGTGAAGGTGAACGGAAAGGCTCTGGAGCAACAAACTGCTCTTGCTGTCTCTGCCTGGCCGGTTCCCCTCTTTCCACTGGGATTCTCTGCCTCTAACCCTATTACAGGGGCTGAGTCACTGGCTTACTGGTGCCCTTTCATGCCGTCCCTAGGAGGGGTGCGTCACTTGAGTGGGTTGAGTCACTGATGTGATCTTCCTGTCTGGGTTGGCGCCCCCCCCTTGGGTTGTGCCGTGGCGGAGATCTTTGTGGGCTATACTCGGCCTTGTCTCAGGATGGTAAGTTGGTGGTTGAATATATCCCTCTAGAGGTGTGGGGGCTGTGCTTTGGCAAAGTGGGTGGGGTTATATCCTTCCTGTTTGGCCCTGTCCGGGGGTATCATCGGATGGGGCCACAGTGTCTCCTGACCCCTCCTGTCTCAGCCTCCAGTATGTATGCTTCAGTAATTTGTGTCAGGGGGCTAGGGTCAGTTTGTTATATCTGGAGTACTTCTCCTGTCTTATCCGGTGTCCTGTGTGAATTTAAGTATGCTCTCTCTAATTCTCTCTCTCTTTCTTTCTCTCTCTCGGAGGACCTGAGCCCTAGGACCATGCCTCAGGACTACCTGGCATGATGACTCCTTGCTGTCCCCAGTCCACCTGGCCGTGCTGCTGCTCCAGTTTCAACTGTTCTGCCTGTGATTATTATTATTTGACCATGCTGGTCATTTATGAACATTTGAACATCTTGGCCATGTTCTGTTATAATCTCCACCCGGCACAGCCAGAAGAGGACTGGCCACCCCTCATAGCCTGGTTCCTCTCTAGGTTTCTTCCTAGGTTTTGGCCTTTCTAGAGAGTTTTTCCTAGCTACCGTGCTTCTACACCTGCATTGCTTGCTGTTTGGGGTTTTAGGCTGGGTTTCTGTACAGCACTTTGAGATATCAGCTGATGTACGAAGGGCTATATAAATAAATTTGATTTGATTTGTGAAGGAAGAAACCACATGGAAAAAGTGGTAAGCAAGTTAGGTGATTTGAAAAAAAATCACCAAGTCAATTGAATTTATTGCGTTAGAGGTTTCCTGATGCTTGCATCTAAAACAAAGTAGATCATTTTAAGATTGTTCTATACATCAGTTGGAGTCTCTATAAGCTTCAATATGCGGTCTTACACCTAACATGAAAGTGCACCGTAGTAGCTGTATGGGGCTAATATAGTCAAAATGTATGCCTTAGTGTAAGTTGAGCCAATGGCCATGCAATGTATTATCACTGGGATATGAGGTAACAACAGGACCTGGCCTATGTTAAAAGTGTTTTTTTTAAAGTACCAAATATTTGTGAGGTGTTAAGCATGTTTGTGTTTCAGAAATAAAGATACACATGGTTTTTAAAAGGTTCTGGTAATATTCCATTCAGTACAGAAATGTGTAGGAGCTTAACTTACCCTGTCCCGTGGATCAACTTACCCCATACCCAGAGATCACTTTTTTTGGACAAGCTATGTTTTCAGAACTGTAATGTTTAAATTAATTCGGATTATTTCCAGGGATACACACAATCCTGAAATATATGTATATCTCTTTATTATAAATAATACTATATTTCCCTCGACAGAGTGATGTTGAATAAATAAAAAAAGGCTCAACCCCACTCTCCCCTACTGACAAACAGCCAGGCAATCATTATAAATGGTCCAGAAGTATTTTGGGGTGAACTTCCCCTTTAAGGAATAAAGCCAGGAACCTCTTACTGTTCTCCAGTGTGTCAGCAAGCTCCTTCTGGTTCATTTTCCTCAGAATGTGCAGTGTGATCTTCAGCGCCCCCTCTCTGGGAATGCTCTCCTGCTCCACATCTTCAGCGTCCACCAATTCCTTATCCTCTGTCTGACTCTCAAAGCATTCTGGGAGATCTGGACACAGAATCTTCTTGAACTTCTTCAGCTCCCGTTTTACCAAAGCAATGGCATTTTTTTCAACCAACTGAAATGGATCAAAGGGTGTGAAAACCAATACAGTATGTATATGAATACAAAGATATAATACAAAATACTGAGGTTGGGAAAGTAAGGGAAATTGTAAGTAAGCATTTCACGGTAAGGTTGTATTCGGCGCATGTGACAAATCAAATTTGATATGCAACCAAAAATACATTATATGTTAATGAGATACTTTGGGATTTTGGCAATGAAGCCCTTTTATGTCTCTGCATCCAGTATGAAGGAAGTTAGAGGTAGTTTTGCGAGCCAATGCTAACTAGTATTAGCGCAATGACGAAGTCTATGGTATCTACTAGCATGCTAGCAGTTACCACAGACTTCCAGCCATTGCGCTAACACTAGTTAGCAATTGCGCTAACACTAGTTAGCAATTGCGCTAACGTTAGCAACTTCCTTCAAACTGCATGCCGAGACATAAAAATGGTATCCACGAGTTCATCTGACTCTGGGGAAGTAGATTAAACACTGCCGAATAACACATGTGAGACATAAGCCAGCCCACCCTGAATATGGAAGACAGTTCTGTTTGATGACTCTGGGAAGACTGACCACTGGGAACTTCTGACTCTGATCTCTCCTTTTTGTCTCTGTGGACAAAACATAAGATTTCACTTTACAACAACTGAAGGAAGGCCAGCTACAGGGGGTGGCACAGAGATGCCCCCGGCACCTCTCCGCCACCAATAGATGTACAAGGAGAAAAGTATTGAGCAGTGTTGGTTCCCTGGCTGATGACCATAGATGTCCAGAAAGAAATCACCCACCCGGTACAAATAATTTTTGTGTTACATAAATAGTCCACCCACCAAAAAAGGCTACAGAAAAGGTGTTTTATAGTCCAGGAAGCAAAACATGTCAACATCATTATGTAGATAATTTTATTAAGATTAATAGTTTGACCTTCAACTTGTAAAAGCTGCACATTAATTAAAATGTACATATTTGAAATTGTTTTGGGTTATTTCCCATAGCAACGTTAATTAGGTTGCCATGTTACATCTTGGTTACAATTGTTACACATGTTCCGTTGTCCATGCTTGCAGAAAGCAGCGCATGTACAATCTGTCCAATCAAAGATGGCGTCGCAGTGCAGACGTGGTTTGTCGTCCTCTCGTGTACTTTTTTTTTCTTCGTATTTTTTGTATATATTTAAATTTATTTTCAATCTCTTTTCCATTTTTAAATTAAATATACCTTCCGGTAACCCGCCTCACCTAATGTGACACGGATCCGCTCATTTTTAGACCTCATAGCCAGAACCTCCATCAGAAGCTAGCCATCAGAAGCTAGCCATCAGAAGCTAACCAGCTAGCCATCAGCTAACCAGCTAATTAGCTACTAGCTATTTAGTCAATGTTAGCCACTGCTAGCGGCCTTTACCTTCTGCACAGACACCAGACGTTTTTTAAGCCTGAATAATACTTGCCAGGCTGCCAGTATCGGACTGTTTTCTCCACTACAATGCCGGATTCCTGCCGTAAACCCTGGACCATTACTCCTGATCATCACAGCTAGCTAGCTGCCACCGAGTGACCCAGCCCCGAAGCTAGCCCTGTGCCAGGCCCACCTCCCGGACTACTCTGTGATCACTCGGCTACACAGCCGATGCCTCCCGGACTCTACCCCAACACGGCTAGAATCCACTACTCCACCGGATCCTTGCCGTAAGCTTTGCATCGGATCATCGCTGCTAGCTAGCTGCTACCGAGTGGCTATAGTGGCAAACGCCCCTGCCCCGAAGCTAGCTTACTACAACTACAATACCTCTTTCGCCATCTGGCCTGGACCCTTTGTCCGCCGACGTAACTCCATCCGCTGTGCCCTCAACCGGCCTTTGCCGGATGTCGGAGCAGACGCCTCTACTTACCCCGGCCTGCTAACTTTAAATGCTGTGTCTCCCACGTGCCAGCGTAGTAACAACTACCCTGTACCCGGCTTCCCTGTTCACTGGACCCTATGATCACTTGGCTACATAGCTGATGCCTGCTGGAATGTTCATTAATCAGGGAACTCTATTTTATTTATTTTTTGTTTATCAGTTGGCTCAGGCCCTGTGTGTAGTTAACCGACCCTCTCTGCCCATTCATCGCCATTTTACCTGTTGTTGTTGTCTTAGCTGATTAGCTGTTGTTGTCTTACCCATTGTTGTCTTAGCTAGCTCTCCCAATCAACACCTGTGATTGCTTTATGCCTCACTTTATGTCTCTCTCAAATGTCAATATGCCTTTAGTTTAGTTTACTGCGGAGCCCCTTAGTCCCACTCAACATGCCTCAGATACCTCCTTTGTCCCACCTCCCACACATGCGCTGACCTTACCCAGCATAACTAGCACGTCCAGGAATGCAACCTCTCTTATCACTCGGTGCCTGGGCTTACCTCCACTGTACCCGCACCCCACCATACCCCTGTCTGTACATTATGCCCTGAATCTATTCTACCATGCCCAGAAATCGTCTCCTTTTATTCTCTGTCCCCAACTCACTAGACGACCAGTTTTGATAGCCATTAGCCGTACCCTCATCCACTCCTCCTTTGTTCCTCAGGTGATGTGAAGGTTAACCCAGGCCCTGCGTGTCCCCAGGCACTCTCATTTGTTGACTTCTGTAACCAAAAAAGCCTTGGTTTCATACATGTTAACATCAGAAGCCTCCTCCCTAAGTTTGTTTTACTCACTGCTTTAGCACACTCCACCAACCCTGATGTCCTTGCCATGTCTGAATCCTGGCTTAGGAAGGCCACCAAAAATTCTGAGATTTCCATACCCAACTACAACATTTTCTGTCAAGATAGAACTGCCAAAGGGGGAGGAGTTGCAATCTACTCCAGAGATACCCTGCAAAGTTCTGTCATACTTTCCAGGTCTTTGCCCAAAGAGTTCGAGCTTCTAATTTAAAAAATAGTCTCTCCAGAAGTAAGTCTCTCACTGTTGCCGCCTGTTATAGACCCCCCCTCAGCTCCCAGCTGTGCCTTGGACACCATATGTGAATTGATTGCCCCCCATCTATCTTCAGAGTTCGTTCTGGTAGGTGACCTAAACTGGGATATGCTTAACACCCCGGCAGTCCTACAATCTAAAATAGATGCCCTCAATCTCACACAAATTATCAAGGAACCCACCAGGTACAACCCTAAATCCGTAAACATGGGCACCCTCATAGATATTATCCTGACCAACCTGCCCTCCAAATACACCTCTGCTGTTTTCAATCAGGATCTCAGCGATTACTGCCTCATTGCCTGCATCCGCTATTGGTCCGCGGTCAAATGACCACCCCTCATCACTGTCAAACAGTCCCTAAAACACTTCTGCAAGCAGGCCTTTCTAATCGACCTGGTCCGGGTATCCTGGAAGGATATTGACCTCATCCCGTCAGTTGAGGATGCCTGGTCATTCTTTAAAAGTAATTTCCTCACCATCTTAAATAAGCATGCCCCTTTCAAAAAATTTAGAACTAAGAACAGATATAGCCCTTGGTTCACTCCAGACCTGACTTCCCTTGACCAGCACAAAAACATCCTGTGGCGGACTCCACTAGCATCGAATAGTCCCCGCGATATGCAACTTTTCAGGGAAGTCAGGAACCAATACATGCAGTCAGTCAGGAAAGCAAAGGCTAGCTTTTTCAAACAGAAATTTGCTTCCTGTTGCTCTAACTCCAAAAGCCCGAATAATATCTCTATGACTGGCCATGCTTTCCTCCTGGCTACCCCAACCCTGGCCAACAGCTCCGCACCCCCCCTCAGCTACTTGCCCAAGCCTCCCCAGCTTCTCCTTCACCAAAATCCAGATAACAGATGTTCTGAAAGAGCTACAAAACCTGGACCCGTACAAATCAGCTGGGCTAGACAATCTGGACCATCTCTTTCTGAAATTATCCACCGCCATTGTTGCAACCCCTATTAACAGTCTGTTCAACCTCTCTTTCGTATCGTCCGAGATCCCCAAAGATTGGAAAGCTGCCGCGGTCATCCCCCTTTTCAAAGGGGGTGACACTCTAGACCAAATTTGTAATAGACCTATATCCATCCTGCCCTGCCTTTCTAAAGTCTTTGAAAGCCAAGTTAATAAACAGATCACTGACCATCTTGAATCCCACCGTACAGTCTCCGCTGTGCAATCTGGTTTCCGAGCTGGTCACGGGTGCACCTCAGCCATGCTCAAGGTACTAAACGATATCATAACTACCAGTGATAAAAGACAGTACTGTGCAGCCATCTTCATCAACCTGGCCAAGGCTTTCGACTCTGTCAATCACCGTATTCTTATCGGCAGACTCAACAGCATTAGATTCTCAAATGACTGCCACGCCTGGTTCACCAACTAGTTCTCTGATAAGAGTTCAGTGTGTCAAATCGGAGGGCCTGTTGTCCGGGCCTCTGGCAGTCTCTATGGGGTTGCCACAGGATTCAATTCTTGGGCCGACTCTCTTCTCTGTATATATCAATGATGTTGCTCTTGCTGCGGGTGATTCCCTGATCCAGCTCTATGCAGACGACACCATTCTGTATACATCTGGCCCTTCTTTGGACACTGAGTTAACTAACTTCGAAATGAGCTTCAATGCCATACAACACTCCTTCCGTGGCCTCCAACTGCTCTTAAGCGCTAGTAAAACCATTTGCTGCCCGCACCCGCCCTACCGACTAGCATCACTACTCTGGACGGTTCTGACTTAGAATATGTGGACAACTACAAATACCTAGGTGTCTAGCTAGACTGTAAATTCTCCTTCCAGACTCATATCAAACATCTACAATCCAAAATGAAATCTAAAATCGGCTTCCTATTTCGCAACAAAGCCTCCTTTACTCACACCGCCAAACATACCCTCATAAAACTGACTATCCTACTGATCCTTGACTTCGGCGATGTCATTTACAAAATAGCCTCCAACACTCTACTCAGCAAACTGGATGCAGTCTATCACAGTGCCATCCGTTTTGTCACCAAAGCCCCATATACCGCCAACCACTGCGACCTGTATGCTCTTGCCGGCTGGCCCTCGCTACATATTCATCGCCAGAATCACTGGCTCCAGGTTATCTATAAGTCTATGATTGGTAAAGATCCGACTTATCTCAGCTCACTGGTCACGATAACAACACCCACCCGTAGCACGCGCTCCAGCTGGTATATTGCACGGGTCATCCCCAAAGCCAACACCTCAGTTGGCCACCTTTCCTTCCAGTTCTCTGCTAGCAATGACTGGAACAAATTGCAAAAATCGCTGAAGCTGGAGACTTATATTTCCCTCACTAACTTTAAACATCAGCTATCTGAGGAGCTAACCGATCGCTGCAGCTGTACATAGCCCACCTGTAAATAGCCCACCCAATCTACCTACCTCATCCCCATATTGTTTTTATTTACTTTTCTGCTCTTTTGCACAACAGTATTTCCACTTGCACATCATCATCTGCTCATCTATCACTCCAGTGTTAATTTGTTTAATTGTAATTACTTCGCTACTATGGTCTATTTATTACCTTACCTCCTCACGCCATTTGCACACACTGGAGTGTTGTTTTTTTATATTGTGTTATCGACTGTACGCTTGTTTATTCCATGTGTAACTCTGTGTTATTGTTTTTACATGTTTTTACAACTTTTACATGTTTTGAATCACATATTGTTCATGTTAATAAAATTATATATATAATGATGTTGACATTTTCAGTTTACGCTTCCTGGACCACCGAACACCACAACAGGTCTCTGAGATCACTTACCGTTGTCTTATGGTGATGTCTCTGAACTCTATTGGATGACCGATAGACTTGACACTCTTCATGGACAGACAGCTGGGTGTAGAGGAGTCTGGTCTCTCCATCTGGTTCCTGTTGAAAGGACATAGTAATCAGAGCTGTTAAAACTATGTTCAGAATAAGTACATATTCTGCTAGTTTGACAACATGGTAAAAAGGAGAGGGTCGAGGAAATCATCAAACACAAACTTGTGATCAGTAGAAACATCTCTCCTCTGGAACTCTATGGGATGCCCCATTGACTTGTCACTCTTCATGGACAGACAGCTGGGTGTAGAGGAGTCTGGTCTCTCCATCTGGTTCCTGTTGAAAGGAACACAGTAATCAGAGCTGTTAAAACTATGTTCAGAATAAGTACATATTCTGCTAGTTTCACAACATGGTAAAAAGGAGAGGGTCGAGGAAATCATCAAACACAAACTTGTGATCAGTAGAAACATCTCTCCTCTGGAACTCTATGGGATGCCCCATTGACTTGTCACTCTTCATGGACAGACAGCTGGGTGTAGAGGAGTCTGGTCTCTCCATCTGGTTCCTGTTGAAAGGAACACAGTAATCAGAGCTGTTAAAACTATGTTCAGAATAAGTACATATTCTGCTAGTTTCACAACATGGTAAAAAGGAGAGGGTCAAGGAAATCATCAAACACAAACTTGTGATCAGTAGAAACATCTCTCCTCTGGAACTCTATGGGATGCCCCATTGACTTGTCACTCTTCATGGACAGACAGCTAGGTACAGGGGAGACTGGTCTCTCCTTCTGGATTGGGCTTTAACACAACAAAGACAGATCTTCAGACAAGCTAGTTTAGCACACTCTGAAAAATACAGGCTAATTTAATTTCCATCCCTGCATATTATCACTGCTGAGCTTTGAGATGGATACACAAGATAACACCATCTCTTTTTTACTCACCTTTCTGTTACATTGGTGGAGGCAGTGGCCCCCTCCTCTCTGTCCCCAGAAATACTCCTTTTAGAAGCAGTGCCACTCCTCTCTTTCTCCCCAGAGAAACTCATTTTACAGGCAGTGCTCCCCTCCTCTCTGTTTTACTGTAGAAAAAGAAAGGGAACAAGTAAGATGAGATTCAGGGCAGCCTGGAAAATAAATCAAGAAAACTTGTACTGAGAGTGTTCTGACTGGGTGCATTACAGAAGGTTTGGTATGGCAAATAACTGTAGCTTACACCACCTTAAGGCTTACACAAAGGAATGTGAAAACAGCACAGAAAATCACTGCAACAGAGCTGCTATGCATAAATGACCTTTTCACCAATCACTGTCACAGCAAGGCACTCGTTCTGTATAGCCTAGTTAAGGACGGCCATTCTCGTTGTATTGTTGTGGCAGAGCCCCACCTGTTTAGCTACACATATACACATACATTGTGGTATCCCGGGAGGTCACCCTCTTGGTGATAGAGGGGAGGTACATGCCGCAACGCTGGCTCCCTCTGCTGGGAGTACATGGGCTGGGTACCCCGACACTGATGGCTCCAAGTAGAGGTAATTAGGGGAGTGTGCAGGCCACATAAAGGGAGCACCGTGGCACACCGCAAGGAAAAACAGAGAGACAGACACGGAGCAGACCCTGAGAAGAACGACCGAGCCAAACCTACGTTATTTTGTTATGTTTATTTTGTTGCCTAGTCAAGTCGTGTTTTCTGACTAGAACCTCCCTGTCTCTGTGTTAATCTTTGCACGCTCAACCCAACACCCCACGGATTACCACATATGGTGGAGAATGCGGGCATCTCAGTAGCTTTGGGTGCCGTGCGGTTGAGAGTACAGAGATTACCATGGAGGAACTGGTGGCTCAGTTTATCCTCAGCGAGCAGAAGCAACAGGCTCTCCAGGAGCGAGCACTGGAGGAACAACACCAACAAAACCTCAGACTGGTAGCAGATGTAGCCCAGATGAAGGATGGGATGGCTGAGGAGTCTAGCCCAAATTAGTTCCTGGTTAAATTAATGGAGGAAGATGATGTGGAGATGTATTTGTGCACCTTCGAGAGGACGGCACAGATGGAAGGATGGCCCTCCCATATGAGATGAAGTCGGAGAGCATGCAGAACCCCCAGAGCCTGGAGGAATTGCTGACAGAGGTGGAAACCCACCAGAACACCCAGGACCTGCTGAAAGGGGCCCGGGATGAGAGAGTGGACACGGGGAGGGGGAAGAAAAGCACAGAGAGAGGCGAGGGGCTGAAGGGGGCCTGGACGGAACCAGCCGAGGCTGTGAAGCGGGAGGGCGACCTGAACCAACGCCGACATCCGCTGCTGGACCTAGATCAGAGGCTCTGCTATGAGTGTGCCATGCCGGGACACCTTGCGTGGAGCTTCCCGGGCCGGGAGGAGTCCATGCCCTCTGCATCCCCCCAGCTCCGGGGTAACCCGAATGGCGAGTTAAGTCACCTCCTGTTGGGCACACACAGACAGCCCCTCTGGTGGTTCCTGTACGAATCAATGGCGTCGATGCCAGCGCTCTGCTGGACTCTGGCAGCATGGTGACCCTGGCCCAACCGCAGTGGCTCACAAGAGAGGGGAAAGACAAACCAGGAGATGAGGAGGTGACAGTGTCCTGTGTACATGAAGAGGTACCCAGCTGTGCCAGTGTGGATAACCGCTCCAAGGGGGGAGTGCCAGATGCGCGCAGGGGCTGTTCCTAAACTGCCCGTGCCCATTCTCTGCAGTAGAGATTGCCCTCTCTTCCAGGCATGCGCGTGAGGTAGAAAGGAGAGGAAAAAGGATGGCCGCCTGCACAATCCCCAACCTGCTGTGGGAGGTGTCCACTTCCGGTTCTGACTTGGTGTACAGGGAGAACACTGTAAGAACGGCCCATGTTCTGAATTCTGTCGCTGTATATTTCAAAAGGGCTAAACAAATAGTTATTGAGTAACGTTACGTCCGTCCTAGCTCGCTCATTAATGTCTTAATTGAAATTACGGATGCCTCTTATCCGCTTGTCGTCCCCTTATGCCATAGTTTGTACATCTCAATTGTTATTAGAAACCACATTTGTTTAGGCAAGTCAACCATATCAGCTATGTTTAAAAAAAAAAGGAGTAAATGAGGCTGAATGAACTGTTTCGCTGCCAGACAAGGCTCCGCATATAGCCAGGTGTTGCAGTGCTAAGATGTTGGGACAGCTTTATGTAGGCCCTAACAGTTCGTGGGCACCGTTATACTGCAATTAATGTGTTGTGTAGTGGCTTTGCTGGCATGCATCCCACTTTTTTGCCCCACCAAGATTTACATGCTAAAATAGCAACTGCAGATGTATAACTCCCATTTATATTTGGATTTGGTCATCGTCCAAAAAGTTATTACAGCTTTAAGACCAAGTGATATTCGCTGTTATTTTAGAAATGGACATCTACAAAATGACTTCGACAGTCTATATTAGCCATATATATAACTCAAAAGAGAAGTCGTTTTACAATCGGAGTTATTTGTATCTCTTCTTGTCATACACTGAATGTAAATTATCTGTCCATATAAACCCCACACCCCTAGAGTGCAGTTCTGCAGCAAAAAACATTGACGGTTTTAATATTAAAACGTATTTTAAAGCCTACCTTTCATCGATCTAATGCGTGTTCGAGTGAAGTTTCACTTTCCAAATGAATGTGTTTCTATGGGCGCACGTCATCAAACATAGGCGCTAGTGGAATGGAAAATTAAAAAAATTATCAGAGGCTGCGGATTGTAGTTAGTAACCCTAACCATTTTACATTTCAACCATGAATGCTAATTCTTCAAATTTTACTGGTGAACCGTCCCAACCTGGACTCAGGGGTAGACGTAACATAGTAAAGTAAATCTGGAACAATCCAATTAGTATATGTTACATTTTGTATGGTATATATTAATTTGTGGATTTCCATCATCCATTTCATATGCCATGTTATGAATTGCAATTCGTAGAATATGTTCAGAATTTGCTAAACTTATTTCTTACGAATTTCAATTTGTTGTGGGTAATGTTAGCTAGGGGTTAAGTGTTAAGGTTAGGATTATTAGGGGAAGGTTTAGCTAACATGCTCTATACTAGAGCTTTTGTCAAATTAAATCAAATTGTATTTGTCACATGCGCCTAATACAACAGGTGTAGTAGACCTTACCGTGAAATACCTACTTACAAGCCCTTAACTAAATAAACTAAAGTTTTTTTTTATCAAATCAAAAAGTAACAAGAAAAGTACATAACAACAGCGAGGCTATATACAGTGTCAATGTGTCGAGTCAATGTGCGCGGGTACAGGTTAGGTAATTTGTAATTTGACTATGGATAGATAGAAAGGGAAAGTTCACCCAAGCTCTACCACTGCATATATATAGTCATTACTACATTACGTGTTTGTCATGAACATCAAAATTATCCACACCACAAGCTAGAACGAACGCAATTTAATTTTACTGGTACAATAATAATAATAATAGTATTCTACATAACATAACCGAAAATATAGTAGCACCGCCTAACGGCGTCAGCATACTTCCGTTCTGTTTGTCCATTTTGAGAAGCCGTAGCCAGTATGCTTCCTCGATTAGTCAGCATTAATCTAAAATAACTCAAGACATCTGTTATTCATTTTCATGTTTTTGGCTAGGAGATATTAGTCGCGCAATTTTAAATCAAACTACGATGTTTGGTGCATCATTTCTAAATGAAAACGAGTCGTCTCTCGTTGAATGATAACAAACACTTTATTGAAGAATTACTACAGTTGACCAATCGCTTACGAAGGGGCGTAGACTCCCGATCTTCCGCTGGCATGGAGAAAAAAATGTGTGTCCGAACAACCGAAAAAAAAACCTTACCGATGTCTAAAACGTCTCAAAACTCTCCCGAACTGTTTCGGTTGGGAAGAATGCAGCAACTAAAAAAAAAACGAATTTCTTATGAGATTTTAGGATGATTATGTGAATGGTCACATTTCTCTCATGATGCCACAACTCAACAACACGTGCCACTAGGCAAATATGTGCTGTCAATTAAACAAAACACAGATAGTCTATGATACAGTTAACACTGTCTGCTCACTGTATAATTCGAAACAACACTGTACATAACTAAGAAGATCTAAATGCATATTCCATGAAACTGATCGTGATCAAATGGTTGGCATGCAGATGCTGCATAGACGTTCAGCCTGGTCTCAAGTATTTCTAGCCATGGCCATCTTCTCTAGGGTACACATAGTTTTTTGTCTGCACAAGTCGCAAAGCGCGTGTTTGTCAAAATTATTCTCCAACAGGTGGCGATGATGCTTCTTCAAACTCCCTGAGTGTGGCAGTGGTCTAAGCATTAACAGATGCATCTACTTGTAAAACTTAAACTTTCCAAACATACATACAGACAGTAGCTTTAGCTTACAATGATGGGCTACATGAATATGATATTGCTCCATATGAATTAAAACCGACTTCTTAAACGCAGCTCAATGTCATATGTTAAATTAAAACATGTGTAGGCTAATAGACCCGCCATTGCACAATTTCATATTAAGTGTGAAAAAAGTGAACTGTCATAGCCGATCCAGATCTGATCATAGCCTATAAAAGTGCGGCATGTAGTGGTTAAACCGAAAGTTTGCTAGATCGAATCCCCGCGGTGACAAGGTAAGAATCTGTCGTTCTGCCCCTGAACAAGGCAGTTAACCCACTGTTCAAACTGTAAATAAGAATTTGTTCTTAACTGACTAGCCTAGTTAAATAAAGGATACATAAAACAATTATAATACTCAATATAGAAATGCAGTCAAAACAATAACATATGGTCAATTGTCTATGCTAAACTACGTTTGTGCCCTTATCTTGGACTGGTGTCTAATTTACAGGCGGCCTGTTAGCCAACCCCTGAGCAGGTGGGAGTTCCTGCTCTTGTTTCTTGGAACTGATGCAAAATGAGCAGCAGCAATGCAGCATCCTTCCCGACCGGACGCTAGCGATAAGGAGCATTTGAGAGGTAATCCACATTCATTGGGCGTTTAAATCAAATTTTGCTTTTGTGCAATCTAATTCTATTTGGCGAGCGGTTGCTGGTTTTGGTTAAGTTATACAGCTTTAAAAAAAGTGGGCGGGTTGACTGTTTTGATTGTAGCCTGATAGTAGCCTACAGCAGTGAACAGCTAATAAAACCAACGGAATCACAGGGAAAATCGAAAACCTTGTCTCCTCATGCATTCCAGGATAATCCACATTTCCCTAAAAGGTTTGATGTGCAGCACTGGCGAATTGATGAAGACATCAATCAATATGTAGGCTATTGGTTCATTTGAAGAACTTGTTGTAGTCTCTCGGTCTGTTAGGAAACAACTATGTTTTTCATAAAGGACCTATTTAGTTATGATGCGTGTCTGTAGGTCAGGATAATGTAATATTGTGCAGGTTTCAGTCGGTTAGTGCGACACTGAAGGTACATTGCAGAGGTTTACACCACTGACAGACACACCCCTCACTATACCGTCGCGGGCATTGTGTTGATTAGTTAGTGCCCATGCACAGCCTGTTACTCTCGGGTCACTTTGAATACATTTAGGTTGAAGGCTATAGCCTAATTAAAGAAAACCAGCAACGGTTACACCAGCTTCTTCTAAGATGTCTGATAATTGTGGTTTAGATTAGATTGCCATATCAGTGTGTTACTGCAATCACCAGTGGGATGTAAACTCAAACATTACCAATCCAAAGCAACATGGTAATTGCTACTCCACCTTAAATTATTTTATGCTTGCAGTCACACACAAGGCATTGAGAAGCCATTATTAGCCCCTTTAATTTTCTGTGATTTTTATTTAACTAGGCAAGTTGGTTAAGAACAAATTATTGTTTACAATGACAGCCTAGGAACAGTGGGTTAACTGCCTTGTTAAGGGGAAGAACGACATATTTTTACCTTGTCAGCTCAGGGATTCATTTGAGCAACCTTTCAGGTACTGGCCCAATACTCTAACCACTAGGCTACCTGCCACCCCCTGTATTTGGAAAGTATTCTGACCCCTTGACTTTTTCCACATTTTGTTACGTTACAGCCTTATTCTAAAATGGATTTAAAAATAAATCCTCAATCTACACATAATGACAAAGCAAAAACAGGTTTTTAGAAATGTTTGCAAATGTATAAAAAAAATAAAAAAACTGATAATTTATTTACATAAGTATTTAGACCCTTTGCTATGAGACTTGAAATTGAGCTCAGGTGCATCCTGCTTCCATTGACCATCTTTGAGACGTTTCTACAACTTGATTGGAGTCCACCTGTGGTAAATTCAATTGATTGGACATGATTTGGAAAGGCATACACCTGTCTATATAAGGTCCCACAGTTGACAGTGCATGTCAGAGCAAAAACCAAGCCATGAGGTTGAAGGAATGGTCCGTAGAGCTCCAAGACAGGATTGTGTCAAGGCACAGATCTTGGGA
Source organism: Oncorhynchus mykiss (assembly GCF_057628025.1). NCBI lineage: Eukaryota > Metazoa > Chordata > Actinopteri > Salmoniformes > Salmonidae > Oncorhynchus > Oncorhynchus mykiss. The sequence goes on from NC_143040.1 coordinate 51,439,751, forward strand.
AGGGTACCAACAAATGTCTGCAGCATTGAAGGTCCCCAAGAACACAGTGGCCTCCATCATTCTTAAATAGAAGAAGTTTGGAACCACCAAGACTCTTCCTCGAGCTGGCCACCCGGCCAAACGGAGTAATCAGGGGAGAAGGGCCTTGCTCAGAGAGGTGACCAAGAACCCAATGGTCACTCTGACAGAGCTCTAGAGTTCCTCTGTGGAGACATACATTTCTGCAGCACTCCACCATTCAGGCATTTATAGTAGAGTGGCCAGACGAAAACCCCTCAGTTAAAGGCACATGACAGCCCGCTTGGAGTTTGCCAAAAGGCACCTAAAGGTCTCTGACCATGAGAAACCAAAATCGAACTCTTTGGCCTGAATGCCAAGCGTCACGTCTGGAGGAAACCTGGCACCATCCCTACGGTGAAGCATGGTGGTGGCAGCATCAGAGACTGGGAGACTGGGCGATTAGTCAGGATCGAGGGAAAGATGAATGGAGACAAGTACAGAGATCCTTGATGAAAACCTGCTCCAGAGCACTCAGGACCTCAGACTGGGACCAAGGTTCACCTTCCAACAGGACAACGACCCTAAGCACACTGCCAAGACAACGCAGGAGTAGCTTCAGGACAGCTCAGATGAGCTGAAGGCAGTCATTAATGACCTTGGACCACAGAAGGTATTTGCACTGGTGCCAGACAATGCTGCGAACATGAAGGCTGCTTGATGTAAAGTGGAGGAGTCCTACCCTGGCATCACACCCGTTGGCTGTGCTGCTCATGTGTTGAATCTGCTCCTCAAGGACATGGCACTAAAAACAATGGATACACTCTACAAGAGAGCCAAGGAAATGGTTAGGTATGTTAAGGGTCAGTAAGTTATAGCAGCAATCCAACCTCACCAAGCAAAGTAAGAAGAATAAGAGCACCACATTGAAGCTGCCCAGCAACACCCATTAGGCTGGTGTTGTCATCATGGTTGACAGTCTCCTGGAGGGGAAGGAGTCTCTCCAAGAAATGACCATATCACAGTGTGCCGATATGGACAGCCCCATCAAGAAGATCCTCCTGGATGATGTATTTTGGGACAGAGTGGTAAGCAGCCTGAAACTCCTGAAACCAAAAGCAGTAGCCATTGCACGGATTGAGGGAGACAGTGCCATCCTATCTGATGTTCAGACTCTGCTTGCAGATGTAAGAGAAGAAATCCGAACTGCCCTGCCCACTTCACTGTTGCTCCAAGCAGAGGAAACTGCAGTTCTGAAATGCATCAAAAAGCGTGAAGACTTCTGCTTGAAGCCCATTCACGCCGCAGCGTACATGTTGGACCCCAAGTATGCTGTCTGGTGCAGAGATCAACAAGACCTATGCTGTCATCACTACCGTGTCTCGCCACCTTGGCCTGGATGAGGGCAAGGTTCTTGGCAGCTCTTTCCCCTGTTGCCTCAATCGTCCTCCAAATCCCACCAACATCAGCCACCTGAGAGTGCAACTGGTCCTTGTTTGGGAACACACACACCAAAGCACGCAACAGGCTGACCAATACAAGGGTTGAAAACTTGGTGGCCATCCGGGCAAATTTGAGGCTTTTTGAGCCTGACAACGAGCCATCCTCAACAAGGTTGGAAAGTGACAGTGAAGATTAGGCCTTAGCATCTGCTATTCAAGAGGTGGACATTGAGGAGGTCCAGGGAGAAGACATGGAAGCTTGAGAGGAAGACAACCAAAGCTTTAGTTTCTAGACTATCATGTATGTTGGAAACATTTCTGGGAGATTTGTTGTTGAAGAGTTAACTCATTTAATTAAAGTTCAATTTGTAACTAAATATATTTTTATTTCTATTGGAGGGATGTAATAATTTGCAATTATGTCTACTTATGATAAGGTAAAAGGTTTATGTTTCTGTCTCCATATATGGTATATATTTCCAATGCAAAAAACATCTACATTTTTAAATGGTATTCATTTGCATATATTTTTGTTAATTCCATGGAAAGTTTCCACCTCTGAATATTCCCCAAAATGTTTAACCCTAAATATCATATAGCTTCCCTGTGACGTTTCATGCTATTCAATATGAATGCACGATATATCGGTGAGCATATTGGAATCGGCTGATATTAGCTAAAAAGGCCAAGATCTGCATCGGCCCGATGTCTGTCTAGTTTAACGGCAACGTCAAAACTGACGTGCATACCTAACGTACGCAGATGACGTAATGACGCCATGAAAATTACAGCGCTACACAGAACAAAAGCAGAAATGTACTAAGGGAACACTTCCAACAACTGTTCAAGTCGAGCAGTCATTTGAAAGAGTAAGAATTTCAGCGAGACAACTCAAAGGCGAAATCCATTAACGCCAAGATAATGGAATTCATTGCCTTTGACAATCAACTTTCCTCTGTTGTGGATGATGTTGGTTTTTGCCAACTGGTCAAGCCCCGGTACACACTATTTTTCAGATGTTGCCCTACTTGAGTTACGCAGTATTGTTGAAACGTACATCTATGAGCTACTTGCTATGGGTGTCACTGCTATTACCTTCAAGACTGACATTTGGACCAGCGACGTCAGCCCCATGAGCATGCTGAGTCTGACAGCACAGTGGGTCGACGAGGATTTCGTACTGAGAAAAGCCATATTGCATGCTCATGAATGTGCTAGTTCTCATACCGCTGCTACCATTTCATTGGCATTTGAGAACATGTTTGAAACTTGGAAACATGAACACACTCATAGCGCCATTCGAACAACTGACTCGAGAGATAAGCTCATTAACTGCGTCTGCAGCAGACGTGAGCAGACGCTGGGCCAATTTGTGTGCCACCTTATGGGACTCCCAACCACGGCCAGATGTGATACAGCCTGATTCGAACCAGGGACTGTAGTGATGCCTCTTGCACTGAGATGCAGTGCCTTAGACGTGTGTGTGTGTGAGTGAGAGAGAACTATTTAATTGTACTAGAATGCTTAATGTTTATCGTTTCTTTGGCAAGGAAAATATTGGATATCGGTATCGGCCAAAAAAAGTAATATCGGTGCATCCATACTATTTAACGGGAGTCCTCAGGGACTCCTTCCAACACAACCCAACTCAAACTTCCTCTCACATCAAATATATCAGTTTTCCCCATAGACATGTACCGACAGTGTCATGTATCTACCTCGCATTTGCCTTTGGAATTATACTTATATTACCCTCTCACAGGTCCCACTAATCCCAATCCATGACTCCCTACTGCCCAGGGCTATGCTGTCTGTATTGGACTGACCCCTCTGCCTCAGACTGGTTTAGGCCTCATATTGGGGCTTGGTCTAGTTCTGAACTGTGGGACTCTGCTCCACTCACAGAGATGCAGTCAGACAGCCCAGGAGCCCGGAGAGAAGCCTGTGATTTGTGGGTTTTACTCAGTGCCTCTAATTGGCTTCATTCATGTAACTCATCTGTCTGCCTGTTACATGGGTGATATGTGAGTTGTGTTGATTAAAAACCTGAATGAGATTGTTTGCCAGTGCCCTTTTGTTAAATATGTCATTTGTTTGATCATAATCTATTGATGTCTGGCAGATTTGATTTAGACATCACTGACTAGGAACAGAACTCTCTCAACAGAAATGTTATGAGATTGTATCGCCACTTTCTTATTCCAATCTAAGACAGTATATCTAGATGTTTATATAAGTAGCCTCTAGTTTTTATAGTAGCATGAATGATCTTCCTTTGTAGCCTACAAAATGAGAGCTACTTAAACTGCCAGCCTGGCCCTAATTATCAATGACATAGTCTATACAGCAGGCTTGGTATACACACAGTGACAGTGCTCCTTAGGGAGCCTACTGAGCATGTTCAGTGCAAACAGGAAACAGGTGTTCAGTTTGTTGAACAAGGCCAGTGTGTGCAGTCATCACCCCAGTCACGTTATGGATCACCCAGCCTTCAGTAAGAGGCTGCCTTGGCCAGAAGAGTCCTTTCAGCAGCCATTCTGAGTGTGTGTGCATTTGTGTATGAGAGAAAAAGTGAGAAGATAGTAAATAAGGAGAAAGCCCCCCTCCACCCCCACTTTAGAACAGGTGGAACAGCAGATTGTATCCCCTACGCCTCCTCCAAGCTGGGCCTCTTTAGGACTCCCCTTCTTCCCCCTGTCTCTCTGGACAGATGGACGTTCCTCAGTAGCCTGTGGTCAACCAGAACTGCTCAGGCCTAAACCAACTGTGATACAGAAATAAAAATAAACCTGACATAAAAACTAGCTTTGTAACAGCGTTTTGCCTTTTCCAATAGAACCTACAGTATTAGTAGAAATATGGTGTTATGGCTTTACATTCCATTGCATAACTAATGACCATTAACATAATAGGAGCTATTAGGGCTAGATTCAGTCTTTATCACTAGCTGTGTGATGCTGGTCATGCGTATATCACATCCATCTGTTATTTTAATTTTTTTAATTTGACCTTTATTTAACCAGGTAGGCTAGTTGAGAACAAGTTCTCATTTGCTACTGCGACCTGGCCAAGATAAAGCAAAGCAGTGTGACACAGACAACAACACATGGAGTAAACAAGCCAATGACACAAACAAGTCAATGACACAGTAGAGAAAATAAAGTGTATATACAGTGTGTGCAAAAGGCTTGAGGTAGGCAATAAATAGGCCATATGAGTGAAATAATTACAATTTAGCAGATTGACACTGGAGTGATAAATGAGCAGATGATGATATGCAAGTAGAGAGACTGGTGTGCAAAAGAGCAGAAAAGTAAATAAAATAAAAACAGTATGGGGATGAGGTAGGTAGATTGGGTGGGCTATTTACAGATGGACTATGTACAGCTGCAGTGATTGGTTAGCTGCTCAGATAGTTGGTGAGGGAAATAAGTCTCCAACTTCAGCAATTTTTTAATTTAATTTATTTATTATTATTTTTTGCAATTTGTTCCAGTCACTGGCAGCAGAGAACTGGAAGGAAAGGCGGCCAAATGAGGTGTTTGCTTTGGGGATGATCAGTGAGATATACCTGCTGGAACGTGTGCTACGGGTGGGTGTTGTTATCGTGAACTGAGATAAGGCGGAGCTTTACCTAGCATAGACTTAGATGACCTGGAGCCAGTGGGTCTGGCGACGAATATGTAGCGAGGGCCAGCCGACTAGAGCACACAGGTCGCAGTGGTATAAGGTGATTTGGTAGCAAAACGGATGGCACTGTGATAGACTGCATCCAGTTTGCTGAGTAGAGTGTTGGAAGCTATTTTGTAGATGACATCGCCGAAGTCGAGGATCGGTAGGATAGTTTGGCGGCGTGAGTAAAGGAGGCTTTGTTGCAAAATAGAAAGCCGATTCTAGATTTCATTTTGGATTGGGGATGTTTTAATGAGTCTGGATGGAGAGTTTACAGTCTAGCCAGACACCTAGGTATTTATAGTTGTCCACATATTCTAGGTCGGAACCGTCCAGGGTGGTGATGCTAGTTGTGCGGGCAGCGAACAGTTGAAAAGCATGCATTTGGTTTTATTAGCGTTTAAGAGCAGTTGGAGGCCACAGAAGGACTGTTGTATGGCATTGAAGCTCGTTTGGAGGTTAGTTAGCACAGTGCTCTGTTATCAGAGCTCTGCTGCTCCATTGCTTAAAAATGGCAATATTCACTCATCTCAATTCTTTAATTTGAGAGGATTATCGGAGTGCTTTACTCTGACCTGTGAAAAGTGAGTGATGTCAGAAACTACCCCGAGGAGTCTTTTGGTGTGCTTCAAAATCACTCTTATATTTCAATTAGGGGGCTTCAGAACATTTCTTTAGCCTGTGGGGAGGACCTCCATCTCTGGACCTGCTATTGTTTTATTTATGCTATTTGCAAGCCCTCGGAGAGGGTCCTTTTATAGAGGTTGACCGATTAATCGGAATGGCTGATATAATGAGGGCCGATTTCAAGTTGTCATAACATTAGGAAATCGGTATTTTTGGACACCGATTTTGCAGATTTTAATTTTTTAATTTAATTTTTTAACACCTTTTTATTTAACTAGGCAAGTCAGTTAAGAACATTCTTATTTTCAATGACGGCCTAGGAACTAGGTCTATGATTTGATAGAGCAGTCTGACTGAGCGATGGTAGGCAGCAGCAGGCTCGTAAGCATTCATTCAAACAGCACTTTTGTGCGTTTTGCCAGCAGCTCTTCGCAAGCACAGCGCTGTTTATGACTTCAAGCCTATCAGCCAAATGGCTGGTGTAATCGATGTGAAATGGCTAGCTAGTTAGCGGGGTGCGCGCTAATAGCGTTTCAAACGTCACTCGCTCTGAGACTTGGAGTAGTTATTCCCCTTGCTCTGCATGGGTAACGCTGCTTCGAGGGTGGCTGTTGTCGATGTGTTCCTGGTTCGAGCCCAGGTAGGAGCGAGGAGAGGGATGGAAGCTATACTGTTACACTGGCAATATTAAAGTGCAGATAAGAACATCCAATAGTCAAAGGTATATGAAATACAAATGGTACAGAGATAAATAGTCCTATAAATGCTATATTAACTACAACCTAAAACCTCTTACCTTGGAATATTGAAGTCTCATGTTAAAAGGAAGCACCATATGTTCTCATGTTCTGAGCAAGGAACTGAGACGTTAGCTTTTTTACATGGCACATATTGCACTTTTACTTTCTTCTCCAACACTTTGTTTTTGCATTATTTAAACCAAATTGAACATGTTTCATTATTTATTTGAGACTAAATTGATTTTTATTGATGTATTAAGTTAAAATGAGTGTTCATTCAGTATTGTTGTAATTGTCATTATTACAAATACAATTTATTTTATATCGGCTGCTTTAATCTGTATCGGCTTTTTTTGGTCCTCCAATAATCGGTATCGGTGTTGAAAAATCAGAATCGGTTGACCTCTAGTCCTTTATCCCAGAGTGACAGACAGTTGTCGAGGTGACAAAGGTGGTTGAGTCAATTTGAGTTCACACTTTATTTACGTTTAATTTCTCTGCCATGACCGGACTCTCTTCCCCTGGTGACATCTGCATGCTGAAGCAAGTCGCGTTAATGAATCTGGGTCTGACAAAGGTTTTACTGTCCATGAATCCTTCTCTTTATTTTATCTGCATTTAATACGGTAGGCAATGTCAGATACTGCATGGAGTCAGGTGGGCGCAGTATGTCTTTAATCTGCATTTAATACGGTAGGCAATGTCAGATACTGCATGGAGTCAGGTGGGCGCAGTATGTCTTTAATCTGCATTTAATACGGTAGGCAATGTCAGATACTGCATGGAGTCAGGTGGGCGCAGTATGTCTTTGATCTGCATTTAATACGGTAGGCAATGTCAGATACTGCATGGAGTCAGGTGGGTGCAGTATGTCTTTAATCTGCATTTAATACGGTAGGCAATGTCAGATACTGCATGGAGTCAGGTGGGCGCAGTATGTCTTTAATCTGCATTTAATACGGTAGGCAATGTCAGATACTGCATGGAGTCAGGTGGGCGCAGTATGTCTTTAATCTGCATTTAATACGGTAGGCAATGTCAGATACTGCATGGAGTCAGGTGGGCGCAGTATGTCTTTAATCTGCATTTAATACGGTAGGCAATGTCAGATACTGCATGGAGTCAGGTGGGCGCAGTATGTCTTTAATCTGCATTTAATACGGTAGGCAATGTCAGATACTGCATGGAGTCAGGTGGGCGCAGTATGTCTTTGATCTGCCACAAATGTTTCAGCACTGTTACCCATGGGCTGACCCTTTGCAACATGTATAGCATTTGTCATTGTCATCACTGTCATGTACAGCTATATTTTTGTTGACCTCTTTAGAAGTGAGAATCCTTTTCATAACTCCCATAACTCCCAGTTATAAGACACTTACTTATAAGATGAATATTGATTGGGCACATCTCAGAATCGTTGGCTGATTTGTGTGATAATCCTCGAACATCACTCTCTGTTCCTTGTTCTACTTCATTTAATGATTGAATCAGATTCAGATGGCATGCCTACTAATAATTCGATATTAAACTGATTTATGGCAGAATGCCGAGTATTAGCATTAGTCATGTAAACACCTTACTCTGCTTATCTTATTTGTTTTTCTGACCAATGTTTCGATTTAATAGGACATATAAACAGCTTAATCGGTGTTCCAGTTGTGTATTTGATCTGCGCATGTGCCAGCACCGGATAGCGCAAGCTTCCCTCTTATGCGCGACTGAAAGGTTGCGTCTTATAAATTGTTTCCACCACACACAAACTTTATTTAACCAAACTGTGGTAGAACATTTATTTTGATTGGCAAATTTCTGCATTTATCAAAAGTCCCATCAGTAGACAAGATTATTAGGGAAATCGTACTTCTTACAAAGCATGTAAACATTTTAAACAAACTATTATATTAACCTAACTATCCAAAATATTTGCATCATTGTGTGTATGTAACCATTAGTGTGTTCCTCTCATGCACTGGCAGAAACATTGATCAGAAAACCGGCCATGATTACAACCCACTCCAACTGAAAATTGCTTTCAATCAGTATCCTGAGGTACAAACATGGACTAGGCCTACCTCAGTTGGCCTTTGTAACATAATGTGCTGTTTGCTGGCTTGATTTGTGTTTCACAATAACCTATTGAAGGGGTACTCTAATTGGGATGACACAGCTGTTGGTCAAAGATGCAGATAATGTATTTCAGAGAATGATTTGACTGAACTGGTTGTGAGTAATGGGTAGAAGCAGACCCATTGAACTGTTTGCATTGCAGGTTTAGTGTTACCCAGATTTACCCTTTCAGGGTTTGTTTGTATAAAGTGTTTTTCTGAGCGTCATGGCAGCAAAACCTCAGTTGAGCACGGGTATGCACACACACACACACACACACACACATCCACTTCTGCTGTTTTTCTGGTGCATTAACCAAATTAGCCGGTCTGAGCTAGCATTGCTCTTTTTATTTTTTTAATTGCCTCCTCGTCTTATAACTGAGGTTTCAGGATCAGCTCTTTTCCCATCCGCTTTTTGATGCTCTGGCCAGATGAGCCTCTTCCTAGTACTGCCTGCCAGCCAGTCATGGGAGAGAGGCACTTTTATAGCCTGAGCCAAAATCCAGTTTCTAATCTGCTGCATTGGCTCATTGTTCTTATTCAGGAATGAGGATCAGAGGAACGATCAGAACACCCAAGGCTCTAATATTCCCACAGCAGGCAACAGAATCTGAAGGACTTATAGGAAAGTGTTTGTACATTTTACTTGATTGCCTTTTTTTTAAACCAGGCTGCCGTTTTGGAGGTGGGAATCATAAGTGAGTGGGTGTTTGTTTGTGAGGAAGTGTGTGTGTGTGTGTGTGTGTGTGAGCCACAGAGACTTTGTGAGGGGTGGGGTGTAGTACTGTACAAAACAGTGTAGCGTAATCTGCTGAGTCTCATTGCTCGAGACTGAAGTTGGTTGTAGTGCCCCATGACCTGACACAGTGGGTGGCCCACAGCATCCTGCCCTGCAGTGTGGAGCTTCTGTACAGTAGAGGAGGCACACATCACATCAGGAGCAGGATCCAGCCCTCTGGTGATGAAAGACTCAGGAGGGATGCTATAGCTAGCAAGGAGTGGCTATGGAGGAAGGGGAGGGACATCTCAGTGAGCCGATGCAGGTCTGTCTGAACTACAGTATGTTAAGCTCTTATTTGTTGGAGAGTGAGTATCTCTACCTTAGGTTGTCGGGCTGTTTCCCTGTGTATTGTGTATCTCTCCCTGTGCATGGCCGTTCAGTTTTGTGGTCTGCACTTGCTCAACAAGTGATGCAGTCACAGCTACTGTCTTTAGTGAATGGTTATTGGTTATATTTAATTTCTGTAATATTCACCATCCTCTCGATCCTTATCATTTCATCTACAACTAGTATGATAGAGCATCACCATTATACGCTAAAGTAAAATAAAATATCATTTTAATACATGTCATGCAAGTCTCTCTTGTGCTTTTGGTTACTGATAGGTTGGGCCACAGTTGGGCATTTGTGTTATTCCATCATTTTGTTTGTGTTTGCATAAACAGCAGTGTTCATTGTTGGATAGCCCTTTCCGATATCACATGACTGTGTCTCTGGCTGTATTGCTTGTTGGAAGAGCGCTTTTGCTTCAAGTCTGTAGTCAGCTTATTTTTTACTGTGCACAGCTGTACTGTAGTTAAGTGGTTAGAACTCTTATTGGAAGTGAACACTCATTTAACAGATAATGAAAATGGCATGCTGGGACAGTGAGGAGGGCAAATTCGATCACTAGTGTAGAAACGCATCTCCTCAGAGACACCGTGTTGGGTCTGATTTGGTCCTGTATCCATGGGAACTTCCCTCCCAGTGTTGTCCTCAGAGAAACCCAGATGCTCTGGGCAGCAGACAGATGCTGCACAATGATCTGATACCAATCTCTTCACAGATGGCTTTCTACATGAGTGCGCCCAGTGTGAAGTATATGCCTAGTGGTTTTATAGCTTTTAATGTAATTTTCACATCTCTATTCATGTAGCCATGTCCCAGTCTGATTTTTGCATCTGCTAGCGGTTCATCAGCTCGCCCACTGATGCTTGCAGGAAATATCTGCTTGTTGCTCCAGCTCTCCATCTGCACAGCGAGCGCCCCATGGTGTACTCTAACATCACATACCATAAAGTGCCCTAGATTCACAGGAAGTGACGTTATTGACGCAGTCAAATCACACCAAATGGACTGCACTTAATGTTTTGAGGGTTTGGATGCCTACTAGCGTTTTCTTGCTCTCTGCAGTTTTGGCTGCCTTTTTACTGCTGCAAATAACTGACTCAGTTATTTGAGGAACCTTAAAATTAAAGCATAACCTTGTTAAACATGTCTCCTCCTCATGTCTAAGTATTAGTTTGCAGTACAGCAAGGTTCAGATAGGGCTTAGGTGATGATATGGACTTTACTGCGTCCATTTGTAGAGTGAAAAGTGTATACAAATACTGTAGAGCTAAGAGATGATCTTTGTATTGATTGGTCAGAGAGCTTGGGAGTGTCCGTAGCTGCAGTTAGCTTGCTCAGACCCTGACCGAGGCCACCGCAGCGTGAGTGATGTGCTAATCTGTGTTCTCATCCATACCCAAGGAAATCCACAGATACCGTCAATAAACTCTGTACCTCAGCAAGCTGCTCATGGATCAGTTGAGTACACAGTGAAAAGCCTCTAAGCTACGTAGTATCATAAATTACTTCATTTTTACAATACCAATTTAGTGTACATCACCTCATTTATTGTAAGCAGTGTTGTGGTGCATACTCTAATCAATATTTTCCTGCTTCGGTGGTTCATCTCTTGCTCATGATTTGCGGTTCTTTAATAAGTCATTCTGCTGAGAATGAAGCTGTATCTGTAGGCTACCCCACTGAATTGTTCACAGCGGCCAGGCTATGTGACCTGTCCACTTCCTGTCTGTCTGTGGGCCAGTGAAGATTGACGGCCGCTCGTTATCTCCACATGGCGCTCCAGTCCACTGCTGCTCTGCGTTCACACGGCTTTATAAAGACCATCCATGGCTTTTTAATAGACCTTCATGACTTCCTCATACTCAGCTCATGGTGAAAGCCACACGCTTGTGATACTAGGACTGGCATCACTCTGCCATGGCCTGTTGACAAGACCAGGGAATATTATTACTGCTTGATAACCACTCGGTGGGTGTTTCACCAGCCATAAATGTCATGATTGACTGTTGACGGGGTGAAAAATAGCGGAGGCACATGTTAAAAGTATCCTAGTTTTTAAGATCCAACTATAACCAGAATGTTTGATTTACGGCTTAGTTTTCTCAGAGACGAACAATAATATGCCTCGGTATGATGACAGCCTACGGTCTTTTTGACAGGCGGTCTGTTTTTATCACTGGGAAGATACTTCAGATGATGGCTGTGCTGTTTAGTAAGACATCCAGGCTATTGGATATGCACACTTACTGCAATATCCCCAAGGATAGAAATGACTCTACAGAGGGTGTTGAGTTACAGTTTCAGGAGTCACTTCTTGTTTAATGTGTGGGGTGCTCTGGAATCAGACTAACAAATAGGCCTTTTGTATTGGGGTGAATGGGAAAACGACAAACTACTATGGCAACAAGCGACATGAAGGAAGCTCATGCCAAACATTATCTCATTGGATTGATGGAAGCTATTAGTTTTCACCTGGTCCTTTGTGACCTCCAGATAAATTGTTGTGTGTAGGCACACAGACCAAGGTCAATGCCATGCCACTTGGGCCTGAAGGCATTGGAGGGATCCTCTTTGTGCATGTACAGACAGGCTGAGAGTGGCCCATAGGGAATCCACACTGTTGTCCTATTTTATTAGTCGTATGTACAGGATACACATGGTGTTCACTGTCCAACTAAATGCTTATTTGTTGTTTCCTTCTTTTAAAATTGCATACCTTTTCAATACTAATCACTTTACTGTTTCTCTCCTCAGTTGTGTTTGTATGACTTCAGCCCCTGAGACGTAGGCCGAGGCTCACTCATGGCGGACTCTAAGCTGTTTGTGACGGGGGCGCCCCCTCTGGATGTGAGGGATATGGAACTGGATGTGCTGGGCTTCCTGGACTCTCTGGGGGAGGACAACATCACTGCAGCAGAGAGGTGCTACCGCTCCCACTCCCGCAGCAGTGTCCTGCAAGGCCTGCCCTTTGGAGGGGTGCCCACGGTCCTCGCCATTAATGTTGTCATGTGGATGGTATGTTGCTGACACAGAGATGTATACGTACACACACACACACGGATACATGTATGTTCGCGCACACACACTACAGTGCTACGACAATCTCAACCTTTCATTTTATCTCTGATAACATGATAGTAAACATTGTTTAGTATCACGTTTTAGTACACTTTCTTATCCTTCCCAGATAGAGGAAGTGGTATGATATGAAAAGAAAGCCAATAAAAAGCTAAGCCTCTATCTTGACAACTCCACTTACTCTACCTACAAGCCTTCACATTCGTATGCACATGATGCATAGACTGTACTCATTCTCCTCCTCTCTCTAGCACAGTATGTCACCATGCTCATACTGTTTCTAAATTACCCTCCCCACTCCAGGATACTAATAGATATAAAATGAGTGATTGGACACACCTGTTCCACTGTCAGTTCTTGTCAAATTAGATTCCCTCTCTGTTTATCAGTCTGTCTACCAGCCCTGTTTAATTGACTCACTGTGATTGTTCCCTGGTTGTCAGGACAACACAGAAGGTTAATAGCAGTGTCTTAACGAAGGGTCCAAATGAAGTCAACTTGATTATCCCCATGTGACGGCAGCATGCCTCTGCACCAATCAGAACTTCACACAGAATAATAATCTGTGGGGCATCAGCAGAACATGGACACCCACGCAGGGACAAGAAATATAAGACAGTAGAGAGAGGTGGAGAGAAACAGGGATATCAGCTATGCAGAGAGCTTGCGAATTGCATTTGGCTATGAAAGTAAAAGCAGAATTTATTAATCTCATCACCGCTTAATCCAATACCTTGTCAAACATTGTCCTCATTACCCATGCATGGCTTTACACGTTTTGGTAATGTATAGTTCAACCTCTTTAATGAGATCTTGCTTTTCACAACATTATACTCCTCCTTACCCAGTACCCAATATCTCATCTAGCCAGCAGATGATTTACAGTGCATTCAGAAAGTATTCAGACCTCTTGACTTTTTCCACATTTTGTTACGTTAAATAAAAGCCTTATTCTAAAATGTATTAAATCGTTTTTTCCCCTCCGTCAATCTACACACAATACCCCATAATGACAAAGCAAAAACAGGTTTTTAGAAATGTATCACAACCCAGAAAGGTTTCCTCCAGATGTGACACTTGGCATTCAGGCCAAAGTGTTCAATCTTGGTTTCATCAGACCATGGTATTTTTTTTACCGGTTTTTGCTTTGTCATTATGGGGTATTGTGTGTAGATTGACGGAGGGGAAAAAAACAATTTAATATATTTTAGAAAAAGGCTGTGACCTACAGTGTAACAAAATGTGGATAAGGTCAACGGGTCTGAATACGCTATTCATTTTATAGATCTATTCCACAGGATATTGTGTAAAATGAGAGATGATCATGTTTTTTCCATACAGTGCTCCAACACATTCTTTCTCTCCTTCATAATGATTCCCTGGTTCTCACTTCCTGTGTGTTTTGAGAGCATGGGACAGGGGTCCTATTCACAGTTGTCTTGCTATTAACCAGTGGGCCTAGATGTTTTTGTTCCAGCCCCAAACGTTTAATGTTTTGTCTGATAAGAAAATGTTTTACTGACACATTTTAATGACAAAAATAAACAATACAATGTGCTGCGCTAGTCAGTAGCAGGCACTGCAAGAAGCCTCTGTAGTGACGTAGCTACTGACTGGTTGGCTAGCTGAGACCGAAGAGACGAGAACGTTTTGCTAACTGAAGTATATATTCTGACAGTGACACAGTGCCCTCATGTGGACTGAAGCAGTACTACAACATTTAACCCCGTTTTTAAAATTGGTAATGTTGAGGTGGTAGAACTGGCTAAATGAAGTGAATCATAGAGGTCTTATTCCATTCTACAGGTAAACATGCATGGCTCATGTCTTATTTCCATATAGGCTATGTAACTATTTGTAAAAATTTTTTTAAAAAAGCTTATTAAATTGGTGAAATTATTTAATTGAGCATTTATTTTTGTTCCTATTTTATTCACTTAGCTATTTACTTTTTCTAGCGTTGCATTGTCAAGCATGTCATTGCAGTGAGTATTTCATGTGTATATGAAAAATAAACAATCTTGAACTTTGATGGGGAGAGGAGAAAAGATGGCCATTTTAGGGTTTGTACAGAATATTGAAAATACATAGGCCTTTAAATGATGTGACCTCAAATGTTGTGTCATTTGAAAATCTCACACTAGCTGGTAGAACTGACGAGGTCTTAACTTATCCATTCTACAGGTACATTTTTAGGGGCTTATGTTTCTTTGTATTCATATAGCCTATATTGCTTCTTATCTGTCATATTCAGAGTTGTGTAATGCGCACACTTGAATTTGTCTTTACAGTTGAGATGCCTTGGTCATGTCAGTAACATACAGTAACTCTAAAGAGCATCTGGCCCTAAAAATCAACTTCTCCTTTAGAAAACAGCATGTGGTTTCGATATGAGTCAGGATCATTTTGGTCATGAAATCGGTCTCATCCAAAACTGAGTTTTGTGAGACTTGTGGTCATGACTGCATCACAATGTAAATTAAGGTTGGTTTTGTTTCAATCCTGCCCACAGCTGGCAGCACACAAGTAATCATCAAACTTAAAGGTGGGCAACATGAACATATTGTCTCATTTACATTGTAAGTTATTCACCATCTCTAACTAGCCCTGGAGATAGGCTATCCAAAGTCAGTCAGATCGCACACCAGCTGGCTGACGGTATCAGGCAAAATAATTTGGCTAACCCTAGTAGTTTTTGCAATACACTATAGATGTATGTGTTTCAGAGTACAGAGATCCACAATAGCAACTAATTGAGTACTTGCAGTGTCTGCTGTGGGAAGGTACAAGTTACCTGAAAAATATCTAGTCTTTCAATGTTCTAATCTCTCAATATTCATCTAAAAGTGCACCAAATTCCTGCATTTTGCTGTTGAAATTCCATAATGTCTTTGTGCTAAGCTCCCAATGTCTTCAAATCATAGAAACGCCCCTGCTATTGACTACACTAGCCTGACTATACATGCTGACCCCTCCTTGGTAGTTTCCAAAGACAACCAACCACATACAACTCTTAGGAAAATAGATTGTTATTGCTGCTGAATATTATTTGTGCATTCCTCATATTTATTTCCATCTGAAAATCCATGATGTACATGCAAGTCAAAATATTATTTTTATGTTTAAGACTTAAATGAGAGATGGGTGAGTGTTCTGAGGAGCTCCTTATGTCCTATAACTCCTTCTTTATATTGCAGTTTCTGTTACTGATCTTCTCCTGTTTGAGGAAGGCTGCGTGGGACTATGGCCGCCTGGCTCTATTGATGGAGAATGACAGGTACAGTAAAACCTTTGCTCTCATCCTCCATTCATACTCCGTATGTTATAGGTTTGGTATATGAGTTGAGGCAACACTCAATCTCCATACCAGACCTATAATATACTGAATAAATTGAAAGCATAATTCATGACCACTTGACAATGCTCCTTGATATTAGCTCCCCCTCCTGAGAAGGCATGGTACTGCTCAGGCATTCTCATACTAATAATAGTCATATCTGCAAATAGTCATATCTAGGAAAACCAAAGTTCCAAAGGCTGGGCCTAATATAGTGTATAGGAGGTCATACAAGAAGTGCTGTAGTGATTCACATGTTGATGATGTAAAGAATATTTGCTGGTCTGTGGTGTGTAATGAGGAGCAACCAGATGCTGCACTTGACATATTTATGAAACTACTTATTCCAGGTACTAATAAGCACACACCCATTAAGAAAATGACTGTAAAAACTGATACATCCCCTTGGATTGATGAGGAATTGAAAAGGTGTATGGTTGAGAGGGATGAGGCAAAAGGTATGGCAATTAAATCCGTCAGCCCAACTGATTGGCAAACGTACTGCAAATTAAGAAATGATGTGACTAAACTAAAAAGAAATAGAAAATATACTATGAAACAAAGATGAATGATAGTAAAAAGCTTTGGAGCACCTTAAATGAAATTTTAGGACATTTTTGGCTCCATTCATTGAATCAGAGCTCATTCGTCACAAAGCCCTGGCAAGATTAGCAAATTTAGGGATGACATGCCAGCAACAAATGCTGACACTACACATCCAAGTATATCGGACCAAATTATGAAAGAATTGTACTTTTGAATTCTGTGAAGTCTGTGTGGAAGAGGTGAAAAAATTGTCTTTCAACAATGACAAGCCACCGGGGTCTGACAATCTAGATGGAAAATGACTGAGGATAATCGCAGATAATATTGCCACTCCTATTTGCCACATCTTCAATTTAAGCATATTAGAGTGTGTGTGCCCCCAGGCCTGGAGGGAAGCGAAAGTCATTCCGCTACTCAAGAATAGTAAAGTCCCCTTTACTGGCTCAAATAGCCGACCAATCAGCCTGTTACCAACCCATAGTAAACTTCTGGGGGAAAATTGTTTGACCAAATACAATGCGATTTCATTGTAAACAAATTGACAACAGAATTTCAGCATGTTTATAGGGAAGGACACTCAACAAGCACAGCACTTACACAAATGACTTATGATTGGCTGAGTAAAATTGATGATTGTGGGGGCTGTCTTGTTAGACTTCAGTGCAGGTTTTGACATTATCGATCATCGTCTGCTGCTGGAAAAACACATGTGTTATGGATTTACACCCCCTGCTATAATGTGGATAAAGAGTTACTTGTCTAACAACTCAGAGGGTGTTCTTTAATGGAAGCCTCTCAAATATAATCCAGTTAGAATCAGGAAATTCCCCAGGGTATCTATTTTTTTTTTTTGCTAACGACACGCCACTGACTTTGAGTAAAGCCAGAGTGTCTATATATGCGGATGACTCAACACTATACACGTCAGCTACTACAGCGACTGAAATGACTGCAACACTCAACAAAGAGCTGCTGTTAGTTTCAGTAGGTGGCAAGGAATAAGTTGGCTCTAAATATTTCTAAAACTAAAAGCATTGTATTTGGGACAAAACACTCACTAAATCTTAAACCTCAATGAAATCTTGTAATAAATCATGTGGAAATTAAACAAGTTGAGATGACTAAACTGCTTGGAGTAATCCTAGATTGTAAACTGTCATGATCAAAATATATTGATGCATTAGTAGCTAAGATGGGGAGAAGTCTGTCTATAATAAAGCGATACTCTGCCTTAACAACACTATCAACAAGGCAGGTCCTACAGGCCCTAGTTTTGTCGGACCTTGACCACTGTTCAGTCTTGTGTTCAGGTACCACAAAAAAGGACAGGAAAATTGCAATTGGCTCAGAACAGGGCAGCACGGCCCATGGATGTACACAGAGCTAATATTAATAATATGCATGTCAATCTATCCTGGCTGAAAGTGGAGGAGAGATTGACTTCTTCACTACTTGTATTTATGAGAGGTATTGACATGTTGAATGCACCGAGCTGTCTGTCTAAACTACTGGCACACCCATGCATACTCCACAAGACATGTCTCAAGTCCAGAACAGACTACGGTAGGAACACAGTACTACATGGAACTCTATTCCACATCAGGTAACTGACGCAAGCAGTTCCCCTTATGGAACAGCGGGGACTGTGAAGCAACACAAACATTGGCACCGACACACACACACACACGATAACATGCACTATACGTACACATGGATTTAGTACTGTAGATATGTGGTATTGGTGAAGTATGGGCCTGAGGGCACACAGTGTATTGTGAAATCTATGAATGTATTGTCATGTTTTTAAAATGGTATAAACTGCCTTAATTTTGCTGGATCCCAGGAAGAGTAGCTGCTCCCGGGGATCCATAATAAGTACAAAATACTTTATTTTCCCTGGCTTTCTTGCTTTGAATGAGCTGTTACAGAATTGCATTGCTTTACTAGAATTAGTTTTTAATCACTTTTTACACACATCACAATCTGTGAGTATCTATTTTTGTTCCAAGATCTCCAATGTTGATACCATAATATTCATAAAGCATTCATGGCACAGACACACACACACACACACACACACACACACACACAGTAGCTCTGTAGGATGATTCTGATTTGTCTGACTTTTAGGACCTTTTTTTGCTTTCGAAGTGGTCTGAGGTCCAGTCAGTAGTCTGTGTGGGTCTGCAGATTGAGTCTCTGCAACAGCTTACTTCTGCCTGACCTGGAGCTACTCTCCAGTGAGCGTGGGGTTGATTAGTTCTGCCTGACCAGCAGCGGCTCTCTGCTACCCCCGAGTCAGCGACATCTGCCGAGCGGGCTGCCGTCGTGCTAATTCAATTATACCGCTTAAAGTGTCTCGCTGTCAGCGACGTCGCCACGAGAGAAGCATCACCAAACTTAACCATCACAATGCTTCATTGGATTCCAGGAACCCTGTCTAGCTCCTTTATTTCCCCTCCTATCATTGATATCTCAGCTGCGCTGGAGATCCCTCTGTTTCAGCTTGACTTGAGTTCTAAGAGGAGTACAGGGGCCTGCATGGTAAACCTATTAGACCCAGCCAACACTATTAGCACTCATGCTGTCTGCAAGCTCTGTGCCCACCTGTCTGTGGGAAGGAAAGGATATTAACTTCCCACAGTCACTCAACGCTGTCCATGTGACTGTCTAGAAATCATCCTTCCAAGAATGTGTAATGGCTGTAGTCTCATATTGCGCCGACTTGTTGCTCATGCAGTACAGTATATTCCCTCATGGGATGGCAATCTACATGATAAGCTTCCTTCCCTCCTATTCTGTAGGAAGGAACACATTGTCCATCAATATGATAATCCTGGTATTTCTTCTGTTTCTCAGCCTCACGTCCTTGTTCTACGGAGAGCAGAGTGAGAAGGAGAAGTCCCCGTCAGAGTCCAGCCCTTCAGACTCCGAGACCAAGGACTTGGTGAGTCCAACTGTTATTATGGATCCAACTCCAGACCGTAGGATCGGTCTAGGCGTATAGCTTATGAAGGGTGACCTTTGAGTGTGAATAAAAGTGGGGCACACCTTTTTCTGACACTGACCAAAGCACTTGTCCTTAATTGAGTTGATAAAACGTCCAACTGCACAAACAAAATATGAAAAGGCGGACAGTTCAGACAATGACTTCATAGACACCTGCGAGACTGGTTAGGGTCACCACCACCATCGATGTGACGCACCATGTTTATGATGGCGTAGGACTGACTCAGACATGAGCTCTTCTCCAAGAGTTTGACAGCAGTAAAGTCGTTTATGCCTCAGACTAGACCTATTAAAGCCCCATTATCCTCTCAGCTCGTAGACCTTAATGTTATGCAAATGACAGATGCGTGGCGAGCCAGGCGTGCTGTGCAATGCCTACCACAGTCTGTCATCGATTTGTATTTAATAAGCGATCCACTGAATGTTTTATGTCTTTGCTCCATCTCTAGGGCTTCTGCTCTTGGCTTACAACAATCTATCATATGAAGTAAGTGTAAAACTCTTGACCCTTTAACTCTCAACCCCATCCTCACTTCTATCATATTTTATTGCTCTTCTCTTCAATGTTGTCATCCCAAAACGCAAACTCGTGTTATATCTCATTAAGCAGTGAAAACAAACGAGTGTGTGCTCATGGGATCATTTGTGCCATGATTTACCATAGAGTATTTGCACTTGCTCGAGTCTGACTCACTTTCACTCAACAAATTTAGGCCCGTAAAACAGTGACTTCCTCTGTGTCCATGGTTTCCAATGTATTATGGTGGAGTTTGGGTGCATCTGGGTGCTGTTTTTAGTCCTTGTGTTAGTAGCTGACTGTATACCTCACCCTGGGATCCCTGGAAAAGTGCTAACCCACCCTGATCGAGCTGTCTGGCCTGGCCTGCTTCCCTGCCGTGGGACCAGCAGGCACCTCCTGTTTTTTCAGAGACGAGTGGGTTTTCAGACCCCCCGCTTGGGCTCCCCTTAGCCACCACAGGTTTGGCAGGAGTGGAGTGGCGTAGTTACACTGAGGCATGAAGAGCAGGCCCCACAATATCACTACCGTGGAGTACCTCTGAATCTGTCTTGGCACAGAAGACTATTCTACACTTCCCTCCACAATCCCACGCTCTTAAGGGAAAAAATGTGCTATCTAGAACCTAAAAGGGTTCTTCGGCTGTCCCTGTAGGATAACCTTTTGAAGAACCCTTTTGTGTCCTAGGTATAACCAAAAAGGGTTACGTTATGAGGACAACCGAATAACCTTTTTGGAACCCTTTTTTCAAAGTGTTTTTGAAATGTATTTTTAATTTCACCTTTATTTAACCAGGTAGGCCAGTTGAGAACAAGTTCTCATTTACAACTGCGACCTGGCCAAGATGAAGCAAAGCAGTGCGACACAAACAACAACAGAGTTACACATGGAATAAACAAACGTACAGTCAATAACACAATAGAAAAAATCTATATACAGTGTGTGCAAATGAGGTAAGATTTGGGAGGTAAGGCAATAAATATGCCGTAGTGGCGAAGTAATTACAATTTAGAAATTAAACACTGGAGTGATAGATGTGCAAGTAGAGATACTGGGGTGCAAAGGAGCGAAAAAATAAACTATATGGGGATGAGGTAGTTGGATGGGCTATTTACAGGTGAAATTATGTGAGCTGCTCTGACCTCTGATGCTTAAAGTTAGTGAGGGAGATGTCTCCAGCTTCAGTGATTAATTTTTTTTGCGCAATTCGTTCCAGTCATTGGCAGCAGAGAACTGGAAGGAAAGGCAGCTAAAGGACGAGTAGGCTTTGGGGGTGACCAGTGAAATATACCTGCTGGAGCGCGTGCTAGGGGTGGGTGCTGCTATGGTAACCAGTGAGCTGAGATAAGGCGGGGCTTTACCTAGCAAAGACTTATAGATGACCTGCAGCCAGTGGGTTTGGCGACGAATATGAAGCGAGGGCCAGCCAACGAGAGCATCCAATTTGCTGAGTTTTGGAGGCTATTTTGTAAATGACATCGCCGAAGTCCAGGATCGTTAGGATAGTCAGTTTGACGGGGGTATGTTTGGCAGCAAGTACATGCTGTCCCCTGTAGTCCCCTTCTCAACAACACACTGCTTCTTTCTAACTCTGGCTTTAGTCTCTTTAAGGTGAGTTTAAATCCCAGCCTGCTGATTCTGCCACCCTGGGAAAATCCTCTCTCTCTGTGTTGTCTCTCCAGGGATGATGAGATCAGGAGTAAATGTGGCATCGACGCTACCACCTACCTGTCCTTCCAGCGCCACATCATCCTGCTCATGACCGTGGTCTGCCTGCTGTCTTTGGCCATCATCCTGCCTGTCAACTTTTCCGGGAACCTCCTAGGTAATTTAGAGGGAGGCCTTGGCCCGTGTTGGGAGGCCCAGGGATATCCTAAACGGCAGGGGAGGTAGAGGGGCACCTCGCAAGGAGAGACCAGGCCACACATGCATATGCAAACACACAGATGCACGCGTACACACACACACACGTGGGTGGGCTTGCACTCTCTCACACACACACACACGTACACCACAGTTATAAACACAAACTGACAAAGTCTGTCCAGGGACATCCGAAACGTAGGCCACACAGTCAAATGCGTGCACACACACACCACAGATACAAACACAGACAGACATTGTCTGCAATTTGACTTACTTCTCAATTGAGTTACATTAGTGGTATTTAACTTAGGCCTTCCCCAAGCAAAGTATGAATATGAAAACTTTAATTTCCTCCCGACATACACTTTGGTGTCAGAGGTTGTTAGCTGTAATGGATAGTAGAGTAGATGACAGTTAAATGTTGAGCAAGCTCCCATATAGAATGTAAAGCAAACACGTTTGAGGTCTGGGGGGACCAGGGTTCTCCATAGCCACTTTATTACTGTTGGCTGTCATCTATATGGACCATTGTGTCACCCTGTCATTAAATTAACCAACACCCTTATATCGGTCACCATAGAAACAGTAAATAAATGGAGCGAAACTAAAATAGAGGGTGGAGACGTGACTAATCTTGCAATTTTGTCTTAAACTTTTCACTGAGTTTTTACTAAATTGGATGAGACAATCCTCTGTTTGATCCATTTGCCATCTTAACCATGTAAAGATGAGGGTATTCCTCTTAAAGTCTATTTAAAGTTTGAAGTCTCTTTCTTACAAAAAAATGACTGTTACACAAATAACTGTCGTTTTCTTTTCTGTAGGGGATAATCCTGAGAATTTTGGAAGAACGACTGTGGCTAATCTTCCTGCAAAGTAGGTCAAAGGCCTGGGTCTTCTCTTTTTGCCAACTTCAAGAAATGTTCATGAATATCTTAACCATCATGGTTATTCAATAGTCATGTGAAATGCCTTTTCTTTATCTTCTCTTAGGGACAGCTTCCTGTGGCTCCACAGTATCTTTGCTCTGCTCTACTTCATCATCACAGTGCTGTGTATGGCCCACCACTCCTCACGCCTGGAGTACAGAGAGGACGAGAAGGTGTGTGAGGGCTCCTCAAACCAGGCCAAATGCACTGGTGTAAAGTACTTAAGTAGTAATTTAAAGTATTTTGGGGGGGTATCTATACTTTACTATTTATATTTTTGACAACAATTCCTAAAGAAAATAATGTACTTTTTACTCCATATGTTTTCCCTGACACCTAAAAGTACTCATTACATTTTAAATGCTTAGCAGGACAGGAAAATGGTCCAATTCACTAACTTATCCAGAGAACATCCCTGGTCATCCCTACTGCCTCTGATCTGGTGGACTCAATAAACACATATGCTTCGTTTGTAAATTATGTCTTAGTGTTGGAGTCTAACTAAAAAAAAAAAATTTTAAATGGTGCCATCTGGTTTGCTTAACATAAGGAGTTTGAATTTAATTTATACTTTTACTTCTGATACTTAAGTATATTTAAAACCACATACCTTTTAGACTTTTTTATTCAAGTAGTATTTTACTGGGTGACGTTCACTTTTACTTGAGTCATTTTCTATTAAGGTATCTTTACTTTCACTTAAGTATGACAATTGGGTACTTTTTCCACCACTGGCCAAATGTGTAATGATTACTAGGAAACATAGTCAGGTTACTGTCTCTGAAAACTGAGAGACACCTTTTGATGTGTGTAATGCATGGTTACCATCTTACTTTTATTATAGGGCAAACTTATTGTTGTTTTTTGTCAGGTGGCCAGGACTCTCATGATCACCTGCATCCCCAGAGAGATCTCCGACCCAGGCCTCATCACAAAACACTTCCAGTAATCTTAAGTTTACTTCTCACTTCTTTACGCACTCAGAATAATGCTGATAGTAATAAACCTGGTCCCTCTTCCCTCCACTCTAGTGAGGCTTACCCCAGCTGTACTGTCACTGACGTCCGCTTCTGCTTCAATGTACACAAACTGATGATGCTGGACTCTGAGCGGTACAGTAACTATGACAATATAGAGAAGTTAGTCAGTAATCCAATACAATCACTGTTTTGTTGTTTTTTTTCCTCTGTGCAGATTTGAGTTGTTGTGTTTCAGACGGAAGGCGATGAAGGGAAGGCTGTATTTCGCCACTATGTCCCAGAAGGAGGGGAAGATCATGATTAAGACCCACCCCTGTGCTACCATATTCTGCTGTGATGTGTGCGGCTTTGAGCAGGTACTTTTGTAACAGAAACGTTTGTGAACCTTGGTCATAGTAATTATGGTGCATTGATTGCGTTTTGCCACTGGATGGCACTAAAAAACTACATTTGATTTGAGCGGCAATGTGCAGTTTCGTCTGTGAATAGAAATTCAATAAGGGACATGACTAGACTTAATGAATAATACTGGTATGTTGCTTTTCAACTCTTTGCAGGTGGATGCAGAGCAGTACTACAGTGAGCTAGAGGAGAAACTGACTGATGAGTTTAATGCAGAGAAGCACCGCATCTCGCTCAAGAGGCTGGGCATCGCCTTCGTGACTTTTCGGGATGAGAGGATGACTGCTGTGTGAGTGAACTATGACCCCTGACCTCTGACATGTTAACTCACTGTTCTGCAGTCTCCCGCAGTGCATGCATGGCACGCCAACATGTTACAGGGTTTGATTGAATGTGCTCATGAGTGTGTCTCTGCCTGTTTTGTGTGATGACTTTGTGTGTTGTGTTTCTCCCTACAGTATTGTCAAGGACTACAGCCGGGTTCGTTGCCGTCGGAGACCCAAGCAGTCTAGCATCACCACGGTAGTTCAGTCTCACAGGTGGGGTGTAGGCTATGCCCCAGCTCCAAGCGACATCATCTGGTGAGTGAGGAGGTTATCTGAATGCAGATCATGGCTTGAAATTCCCTCCCATTTGGTTATCTAACTGTACTTAGGCCGGAATTCAACCTGACGCATATTAACGAGCTGTGCCCTGCCACAGACTTTTAAAGCTGTTTGCGGAGGTCGTTAACCTGCTACTTTCTCTTACAAGAGCGCCGTCTCTAGTCACTGCCATGTGGCCGTTCCACTCAACCATTTAACCATCTTAATTAGATGGATTTTAGAATTATATTTGTGTGGGTTATCTTAGATGGTGTGTTTTTTATTTTTTACAATGAAATAGTTTGTTGGTAGTTTAGTGTATTTGAGATCAGTTATAAAATGAAAGGTTTAGATGATAACCATCAGCCCCTCTGAGGTCACATAATGTGAGTGCTACATGTGTATGGTGGGATTAGCCGGTGAGGTATCCCAGCCACGCGGCGCTCGCTGTTTGTGCTTCATGCCTCATTGGCTGTGTGTATGGCAGTGTGTGTTTGTGTGGAGGGAGTAGTACTGCTTCCTGGTGCAGGTAGTCTAGACAACTGTGGGGCTCCCGGTCACGGCCGGCTGTGACACATTGCCTCTGCATGTCGCTCTGGGTAACCGACTGTTTCCCTTCTTTAAAAAGGAGTGTGATGTGTCCAACCTGTTATCCACTCCAGAGTAGTCAGTGCGCTGGAGCATACTCCCTCTCACTTTAGGGGTTGCTTTTGTTGTATTCATACTTTGTGGGTTTACACAGTAGTACAGATTAGTGGCAATATGACGTGAAGGCTTTTGGATAGATGAGCATCTGACTTCTTGTTTACTTCTCTGTCTCCAGGGAGAACCTGTCGCTGTGTGGCTCCCGCTGGTGGCTGCGCTTTGTCCTGCTCAATATCCTCCTCTTCCTACTCCTCTTCTTCCTCACCACGCCCGCCATCATCGTCAACACCATGGACAAACTCAACGTCACCCGGCCTGTTGACAGCCTGAGGGTCAGAATTCATTTCAGAATTACAGTGTTTGTGGTGCTGTACCAAAGCAAATAAACTCCAGAATGAACTATATTAAAATGAACTCATAATGTTTTGGTTTCTCCCCATAGAGCCCGATCATCACTCAGTTCTTCCCTACCCTCCTGCTCTGGGCGTTCTCTGTCCTGTTACCCTTCATAGTCTACTACTCTGCCTTCTTCGAGTCTCACTGGACCAGGTAGAGTACTGAACTGCTGCAGGCCCCAGCAGACACTGTCTGACACTCAACCTATGGCCTAGTTCTGTCCCTGAACACCTTCAACAGTTCTCTCTCTCTCTCTCTCCTCTCTCTGCGTGCTCTGTCTGCCTGTGCTACTTCTCTAGTCAGGTTGTCATAGTGATCTCTGTAGAGATAATGATATGCACAATGGTCACTATGCACTGAGGAGCAGAATAGCTCTGCATCCGGAGGAGACAACCTCACACGGCACCTATGAGCACCGTCTCTTTACATAACCGCCCCCACCACCCACCCATGTGTTGTGAAGGCGTGGTGTGTGAACGACTTAATGCAAATCAAATGTTTACAGTTATTGGTGTGAAAAGCTCTGCTCGTGGTAATGAGCCCACTATGAAGTCCTTTACATTTGAAATAGTGTGAGGGAGTGCAATTCTAACATATACTACGTGTTTTGTAACTACATGTCTTCTGTTGTAATGTGGTCTATGTTGTGGGGTCCTCAGATCCAGTGAGAACCAGATCACGATGCACAAGTGCTTTGTACTGTTGGTGTTCATGGTGATCATCCTGCCCTCGCTGGGTCTCTCCAGGTATGAATATAGAAACATACATGCTGACCTAACAGATCATTTATAGTTTCCTGCTATGATCGTTACGGAGATTACACATGATCCAAGACCCTGTGCTTCTACTCTAATGTACCTGTGGTTCTTCCATCTCTAGTCTCGACCTGTTCTTCAGGTGGCTGTTTGATGTCAATTTCCTGGAAGACAAGAATATCAAATTTGAGTATGTTTAATTGTTCTGCCCTCTAATGCCATGGTACCATATGCTTAGCTGGCATTGAAACAATTGTCATATACAGCGAACATGCACCTAGGCTTTGCTTCCTCTCCTCTGTGTGCAGGTGTGTGTTCCTGCCTGATAACGGAGCGTTCTTCGTGAACTACGTGATCACGTCCAGCCTGATCGGCACGGCCATGGAGCTGCTGCGTATCCCAGCTCTGATGGTGTATGCGCTGCGTCTCTGCTTGGCCAAGCCCGGGGCCGAGCGCATCCACGTCAAACGGGTGGGAGGAGCAGTATTTGACTGTATTATTTGTGTGAATTATTTATGTAACTTTTCTTTTCAAGTGTGTTTTGTTGGTCTCTCCAGAGCCAGGCCTATGAGTTCCAGTTTGGTCTGCAGTATGCCTGGACCATGTGCATCTATGCTGTTAGCATGACCTACAGTATCACCTGTCCCATCATCACGCCCTTTGGTGAGTGTGTTTGTGCGTGCCCCCTCCTCCCTGTGTGTGTGTGTGTGTCCGCTCGGTGTGGAGTGGAAGCCTCTCTCCTGCTACTGTAATGTTGGTCACCTCTGCTGCCAGCCTGGTGCAGACTGTGAAGTGAATGTGCTGTAGTCCCAGACACTCAGACACAGCGAGCTGGGAGCCAGACGCCCACTTTACTCCTGTCTCTGCCCAGAGCCGCAACAATCCTTTATTTACTACTACTCTCCAGGCCTTGACGCATGCCTTCCACATTGTATCAGTCCTGGGCTCAACTGCATGCTGTCTTTAACCTGTGATTCACTCTGTAGCCCAGAGTTGGGGGTCAGTTCCATCTAAATTCCGAAGTCAACTGACAGGAATGGGAGTTGAATTGACCACAACTATGCTTTAGATGGAAGTTAACAATATTATAATAGGTGATTGGCTGCATATGTCCTCATCAGTCAGCTCTGTAATGTCTGTCTCTCAGGGCTGCTCTACCTGATCCTGAAACACATGGTGGACCGCTACAACATCTATTATGCCTACGTGCCCACCAAGCTCAACCAGCGCATCCACACTGCAGCCATCAGCCAGGTCATCGTGGCGCCCATCCTCTGCATGTTCTGGCTCCTGTTCTTCTCTGTGCTCAGACTGGGTGCGTACTTCCTGTTACCGTAGTCTATCAAACGGATGTGGGCTAGCCACTGTTAATCAGATTTAGCTTAGTGGCAGCTAGAGTGGTCATATGGTGGTGAGGTCTTGATTGTGGTTCTTCTCTTTCCTTTGTGCTCCAGGCCCAGTGCATCCCATCACCCTCTTCACCTTTGTGTCCCTGCTCTCCTGCCTTGCCTTCTCCCTCCTTGGCCTATGCCTTAGGAAACAGCCTGACAAGTCATCAAGCTACCAGGTCAGCTACCGTATTAACAATTGGACATAGTGGAGTTTTTAATTTACATTTTATTTTACCTTTATTTAACTAGGCAAGTCAGTTAAGAACAAATTCTTATTTACAATGACGGCCAAACCTGGACGACGCTGGCCCAATTGTGCGCCGCCCTATGGGACTCCCAATCACGGCCGGTTGTGATACAGCCAGGAATCGAACCAGGGTCTGTAGGGACGCCTCTAGGCTAGCAGAGCCTTAACAGTTTTTTACGATAGGCCTAATCAATGACGTTAGAGTTTAAGTGCTTCAACCATATGCAATGTCTTTATGTGAAGTGGTGTTTAAGCGTCTGATGTGGCTGTGCTGGTGAGATTGAATCCCAATCAGAGATTATTCTTGACCCCTCCTGGACTTCTGGTGGGTGTAGAGCACAGGCCCTCAAAGGCTAAATGACTTCTGTGCCAATGTGTTTCAGATGTCAGACCAGGTGTCTGCTGACCAGCCAGCAGAAGGGGCCTTCGCTAATGCAGAGAGAAGCTCCACCCCCTCCACCACCCCATCTAATGTACCTGCCTCCCTTCAATCACACCACTCTCTCAATTCCTCACAGAGTTGTACAATATTCTCATAACAAGAAGATCTGTATGGGTAAAATCTCAGTTGTAGTCATTAGTAACTTATCTCTGTCTCTGTGTCCCTCTCCTCAGCTGTTTCTGGCATCTGTGTTGCTGGAGCCGGAGCTAGGCCTGACCCCGATGCCCTCCCCAGCTCACCAGAGCTACGGGACCATGGCCAGCTCCCAGGACCAAGAGGAGGAGGAGGACCAGGTTGAAACCGTTGAGACAGAGCTCCAAGAGCCCCCAGACCCTTACTACGCCATGGACAGCCCAGTGGGTAACCAGTGACCTACACCTGTGATATAAGGGAGCGAAAG
Source organism: Oncorhynchus mykiss (assembly GCF_057628025.1). Lineage (NCBI taxonomy): Eukaryota > Metazoa > Chordata > Actinopteri > Salmoniformes > Salmonidae > Oncorhynchus > Oncorhynchus mykiss. Next base: position 51,468,972 of record NC_143040.1, read on the forward strand.
ATGCCACAATGCTGCATATTTACCTTTTAACCTCAGAATCACATCCAACTGCCTCAGCCCCTCTGACTGGACCCATGTTTGTGAGACCATTTGGATTGTGTCTTTGGAGGTTCTTTGGAACCCAAGGCTGAATTAATTTCTTCCTCAGCCCTGTGGTGGGGATGTGGAGAAAGGATGCAAGTGGCCTTCTCTCCCTCGGTGTACAGAAGTCAAAGTGACCACACCACAACATCTCTCAAAGCTGTCATCATAAATGAACCATACGGAGGATACTTCAAACAAAAGTGCTGTCATTTTCTGACTTACTGCTTCATAATGTTCTCCCTTTCTTCCCTCTAAGTTGCATGGAATGAATTAACTAGCGAGGAAGGACACTGGGGCAGGAGTAGGGGTGAATTTCACCAACTACCCTACGAGACAGAGTGGTCTTGGCTCTGGTGTGGTAGAGCTCCGTGAGGCAGAGGGTTGCGGGTTGTAATCAAGCCATCTGCAGTGAGAGAACCGGACAGACGGATGGAGGGCAGAGTGGATCTCAGAGCTCTAACACTCCCTATGGAAGAGAAGGCACAAGGAACCCAATGGGACCTGATGTTATTGTATTTTTTTTTTGTCAAGGTTGTTATTTTTGCTATTCTGTAGTTGCCCGTTGTATGTGATGTTATTGTGCTGAAGGGCGAGGGGCAGGCTGCTTATTGTTTAATAACAATGTATTTATGGTGCAATCCCTTTATTGTTTATAAATATGACTGGGAAAAAGCTGTCTTCTTGTTGGACAAGTCCAGGTAGTCAACCATTTCAAAACATGATCTCCAATTTACTTTGGTTTTATGTTTTGCATAAATGTCCGGCAGCAAAAAGTAGTCAAGAAAAAATACTAATCGTTCTCTATTGCATCGTGGTTTCAGTAGTCCAAACCAGTCTTCTCCACTGCATGTTGAGAATGCTGTATAAGAGAGAGGATTTGTCTGTACATTGAGGGTGGACATGGAGTATAACAAACTAAACGGCTTTCTCTAATGCTGCATAAGACTCAGCTGACAGTCATACAGTAACCTTTGCTAGTGTTGTATTGCAAGTGTTTTGCTGCTCGGAGGAGAGGTTTCCTTGCCAAACTGAATGTAAACTGATTGTGGTTAGTAATCGTGCTCTCTTGCTGTGCCTTGAAGAAAATCGCTCTTTCGTCTAGCAATCCAGCATGGCCTGAAATATGCTGCATGGACTGAACTAAAAACCAGGGAAAAGATGTAGACAGACTTAAATTAACAAACACACACAGAGTAGCGTATGGCCATAGTTCTATCAAATGCCACCCATAACCAGCTATTATCTTCCTCCCATCATTTGTGTGAGCAGCCATCTTCCTATGAATAGTTCCCTCAGCCAATAAACAAGCAGGGTTTAAATAACTATTATGAAAAACTTATTTTCAGTGTAATTTGAGTATTTAAAAATGTGGCCAAAGTCAGCTTCTATTTAAAGTATTTTCAAATAATTTCCTATAAATTGCTTTTTTATTTTAAACAATTAAAAATGTCAAATTAAAATAACACCCCTAGGACCAGGTTCAAATGCATGGTATTAAAATATTTGTATTTGAAAATACAATTCTGTATTTGACTATTTTCAAATACTTTACAAATGTATTTCCCAAAATACATTCTAATATTCAACTGCTTGTATTTTCATAACAAAAACACCTAAATACCTACTTCAAAGTGCATTTGAAAGTCATTTAAATACCCAGATCTGACAAACAGTGTGCTCCACAGACCACTGAGCTAATGATGTTGACTCTATGTGCTGACTGGATTTTCTAGTCTAATTTTTTTTTTTTTTTTTTTTTTTTCCTTCCAATGAAATCATTTGGATTGTAGCTTAAGGTGCCTTGTTGTGGGTGTCACTCTCTGTCTGCAGTTTCTAACTGTTGTATTCTGTGATCATATAGCCAAGCTCTTTGTAGATTCCTTTGAAACTTGTTTCTCTGGTGTCTTGGCCCTTCCTACAATGTTATGATAAGTTATTGTTAGTTATGTTTGTCATCATGCAGAAATGGTGGTTCCTGGTTTTTCCTGAACCCAAAGAAAGCTACAGAATATATATATATATATTAGTACTCCAAAATTAGAACTGTAAAATTGTTTGCCTAAGAAATGTCACCCAAAGATACAGGTCCAGGTACTTTTTAGTGCATCCCTGGGAAGGTTGCCATTTTATGGTCTTTATTTGCTATAATTTTTGTTATTATTATTATAAATAGTGTTTGTTAGAAGTGGTTTTGTGAAACGGACAGAATATTATAGGATAAATCTAGTGTGTCTTATAAAATCTAAGTTATTTGTTTAATTTCAGGGGAACTAGAATTGTTTTATGAACAAATGTCCAGCATAAAAACAAACTGATCATCCCAAAACGAGTCACTGTTATGTTCACGGTGTAGGCCTACGCTACCATCTGAGATGTTAATTGTGGAGAGCAACACAGCAAAATCAGTTTGAACAGCACATCACAGAAACCATAAACAAAAAAGTGCCTAAACTCACCAAATGTGTGCTCTGGATTTCAGCATGTCGTTTCACAGGCCATGAAGTTCATATATAGGCGCTACTTGGTCAATCCGATGTCTGCATTGGCCGTGCAGCATTTACAGCGGTACGGCCTCTTCAGAAGTCAGGGCATTCATACTTCTTGCGCTTCGTGGAGCAGCGCAGAGCTGTTGTCAAGGAAGTGAGTTTGTGTTTATACAGGACCTCCCGCCCTCACCTACCGTCAACCAATCATGTAAATGCGGAGCTATATGGAGCTAAATGGAGCTCTCCATTGCTACACAAGTTGAGGCTACGGCGACGCAGTACAGAGCTAATTTTGGCCTCTGCATTCCTCCGTAGGCTCCGCAATTGCGTCACATCATCCACACGGTGCCTCCTACCACATTTTCAGATCAAGCATAAATTGTCTCTTCCTATTTAAACATGTTAATCAATTTATTTTTTATGGTGGTCATAACGGTTGAGTAAACATCAAAAAGAAAGCTTGGTTCTTTATGTTCCAATAACAATGAGTGGAGGAATGTACTTGTAAAACTCACTGAGATTTGATTCCAAATTAGCTCTGTTGTACCTCTGTCATTTGTGCTCATACATCAAATGCTCTTCACATGGGTGCCCTGGCTCTATTTTGGGGATACAGTGGTTTTCCACTTAGGCCAAGCTCTTATTTTCATCCTTTACAGGAAACTGGTGTGTCCTTACTGAAGTACTACTTATAGATTTCTCTGAATCATTTACTTTAGCAGGGAAATAAAGTAAAACAAACATTCTGTCATCTTGATGTAAATGTGTGGCTTGTTTTTCTTTTTAACCTGAGGTTGAGGAACAGTGGGAGAGTGTGTAGCACTGACCTCCGACCGGACATGCCTGAGCTGTTCTGTGTCAAATGTCTTTGAAGTGCTGTGAGTGCAATTCAAGTTGAATCCATGGTCGCTAGTGCCCCACATCTTGTGCTACAGGGAACAGGCTCCCTTTTCTCCTCTGTCTCTTGTGGTCTAGGGAAGGGGACAGAGTCACAAGTTCAGCAGAAGGCACGGCGCTTCCTGTCAAGGAAAAAGCCAAGGGGGACCTGCTGAGAGTTGACCAGGCTTTTATAGTGTTTTTTTTATATGGTGTGGTTTCTCATGCTGGCCATGAGAAAATGTAGCCTACAATTGACAGCGGCTCGTTGTCCAAGCACGTTTGGATATTCAGCAATGAGTGCTAGGTTCTCACACAGGGTCCAAGAGAGAAGGTTAATCTGCCATCATTGGTCAATTTGCCATCATTTAGAAACATTTTCAGAAACTGGTATTGTTCTCAAACTATTGTCCTCAAATGTTCTGATTTGCAATGTATTGCATCAAAAATTATATTTGACACAAAATCCCCAATTTTGTCGAGGCATTTTAATGGTCAAGCCTCTTGGTGCTGAATCAAGGTTGTGTGGGGAATGAGTTTCTCTGCTGATCAGATTTGTTCACAATGACCATGAATTTGCCTGGCAGCACTATGTCCCATTGTTAATAGGAAAGACTGCGCCCCGGTCAGAGCTGCAGAGATAGGGTTAATGCATGCAGGTGCTCACCTCCCTGATGACCCACTGTTTGGAGAAGTGCTTCTGCATACAAACTAGCCCTGGTACAAGCCTGTGTGCATACTGGAGACCTCATTGGTCCTGTAAGCTTCATGTGGGGATTGTAGGTTGAATGGGGGCAACTCATTGAGTGAGGCTGCCTGTCGCCAGAGCATGGTAGAGAAGGAAAGCTGAGTCTCCAATACCACTGAATAACATCGCCCTTAGTGCTGTTTTGGACAAATGTGCATCAGCATCCCTAAAATCTATGCTTAGTGCGCTATCAATAATTCATTTACAGAGACTTTAATATGGGGAAGATAAAACCTATTATTCTGATAAGTTTTTGTGTGGGATAAATCACTGCCATTTTGACCATTGAGAGAGATATATAAAACGCCTCACATTTTCCCCTGTCACCACAGGCAACTGCTTGGAGCACGCTTCTTAGTGAAAGGTGAATTCCTTTGGGTGTATGGCACAGAGCTTTTCCTCTCTCATCTCAGAAGCTCAGAATAGAATGTCTCTACCTCCTGCAGCCCACCATATTGTCATTTCCCCCACGGCTTATGCTGCCTCCTTATTTCCACATGCAAATTCCGCTTAATCAGTTGCTGCTGTTTTATATTTGCATATTTTTAGTTAAAAATTATGTAAAGAAAACAAAGCTTATATTTTTCACCCCCAGATTGCATAAGTTTACAGGAGACTTGTAGATGCAGGCTATAGTTGTGAGTGTACTCAGACAGATGATCAGTGTGTTCCAGGCCAGACAGGGCTTTGAAGGCCAGACAGGGGGGACAGTGTCTTGCTCTCAGATCTTGGAGGAGATCGATGTGAGATCCAGTGTGGAGCTGTGAAGGTCTTGGCAGGCAGCGTGTCACAGAAGGTGGAGCTCATTAGAGGAACGTTGTCCTCATGAAATGCCACTGTCTCCATCTCCCAGAAGAGGTGTCAAGACCTGTTATCTAATGCAGGAGAACAGTGCCATTAGAGGGTGGCTTCATCTGAGTGTTACCATGGCTTCATACTTCAATTAGAATATAACCTTTCTAATGTTTAGACTGCAAGTCAGTCAAGTGAGAGAGATACTACCTTACTGGAACAATGTTCTGTATCCCTGCCTGTACTTTTTAGTGGAGCAGTCTGTACCAACAGAGAAAAACATAACAAGCACTCTATGCCAATTGAGACACCTCAAGTTAACTGGGAAGTCAGTTGTAAACTCTAAGCTTTCAACAGAAAATCTTCACCTGTTTATGACATGTTAACAACACTGTAATAAAACTGTCATGAAACAGCAGACAGAAGTGCTTTTCCTCTGGTTGCTAAGGTAAGTGTTGCCGTGCAGCAGTGGTGAAGCCATCAGTGCTCAGCTGCCTCCAGGCTGGATGATCTTAGAGTGCTAACCTGATTAGCCCCAGTCTGCTAGCCCCCTCCATCTCTCTTACAGCCCCCTTCTCCTCTGTATCATATATCTGCCGCCCGCCAGCCAGCACCACTTGAGGAGAGTGTCTGTCTTCCTTCCACTTTGGACCTTTGCTTAACAGTTTCCATGACAACATCCAATCCCCCTTCATTCCAAAACACATTGCTTGTCTGTTGTCTTTTCTGCCTGCTTTTCTCTATCAAAGTCTCGACTGATCCTCCAGCAGCTATCAGGTATGGTAATGTACAATGTCCTCAAGTGGCCTCATGGGACAACTGTTGATCACTCTGGAGTACAGATACTTACCTCAATTATTCTGTATCCACCCATCTCTTGTGTATACTTTACCTATGGCAAGTGGCCAAACCGTCTCTATATCCCTACATATGCCACTGGGTTGTACAGCTGCTGCTTCACAAGACCTTTATACCTATAGTGGAGGTGAATACGCCATAGCAATCCTCAGCACAGCAAATCATCTCCATGTTATGTGATGAATGATGTGTTAAACTAAATGTTTTTCTCAGCTCAATCCCCCGAATTTACACCCCAGCCTAAGTGTTACTCCCTTTGAGTTACAGTAGGACAGGCAGTGACTAGCATCAATCAACCAAAATCTCAGACAGAGAAGATGGCGAGCGCAGCAGAGAGACAGATTTGGTTCATGTCAATTACTGCTTTATCACCAGAGCAGACAGCCAGCTCATGGATGTGACTTTTACAATGATGCAAGCAAATTGAATATGCGAATGCTTTGTGGGATAAATTAACCCAATGTGTTGAATGGAGCTCGGGCAATCTGATACAGTACCTAACTTAGTCCCCATCTCTCTCGCTCTCATCTCTCCCATTCCCTCCCGCACGCGCACACACACACACACAAAGCTTCGCTTAATACTTTCAAAAATGGTGTACGTCTCCATTTTGAGGGCAAGAAAGCACATTAGCCATGTAGCGGCTAAGAGTTCTTGGAATCCTGGGGATGTGATGTATGTGACATTTGCATGATTAAGTGGGATGATATTCACTCTGCTCTCTGGTTTTCAGAGGAAGTCCCTCTGATCTCTATAGCCACAGGGAAGGGGCCAGCCAGTACACTGTTACATAATCCCAAGGAATAGCCAACCGGAGCGAGGGAAATTGTGCATTGTGTGATTGATTACAAACCCTGAACTCCGCATTACTACCATCGCACTGACAAACAAACCAACATAGTGGAAGAAAAACAATAAACATTGTCATCTTTTTTTCAGTAGTATGTCCACAAAAGATCACCTTTATTTACTATTAATTGAGTAAGCACACAACACATTACATAAGTATAGGATGGGGTCCATTTTACGAGCTGTTTGGTTGAGGGAGTATGTATTTGCATTGTGTCACGTGTTTTTGGTTAAAGGATAGTTGAAATCATTGCTGTTCGCAGCTGAGTTGACGAGGTAGACATTGAGACACTCATAAACAGAATATCATGTTATTTAAATGTACCAATGCAATTCACACACACACACACACAAAACAGGTCTACTCTCAGATCTTTGAAATCGAGACAATACACACCGCAATCTGCCTAGTGCCATGTATAGACATATTAGAAAATGTGTTCAACTCATAGGTCTGGTTTCCTAGACTCAGATGAAGCTTATTCTTGAACTAAAAAGCACGTTCAATGTAGATTCTCTATTGATAATGCTTTTTGATTCAGGAGGAGGGTTAATCTGGTAAGGGAAACTCATTATGCTTGTTGGAAAGTGGGAGAGAGGAACAAATCTGAATTGGTAGTGCTGCCATGGCCTGAAAATAAAGCTCACAGGTGATTGAAAGGAAAGATAAAGTGAGATCTCCTTTAGACATGGTAATGCAATGGTTGTGTATTCAATGCCAACAGACATCCTTGTAGGGATCACACATTGATAATATGGCAATTATACTGATTGAGGAGAAATGTCTCTCTTACATTTATCATGACTTAAGGATAAAAGCTCACTCATCAATACTTAAAATGCTTAACAGCCTTGTGCTGCAAATTAAAAGAAAAATACATGGATTTGACATAAATGTTGTGGTTAACGTAACAGTTTGGAAAAACTGTGTTTGCAATGGCATATAGTCATTCACATACGTAAAACACTTAAATACAAAAATACATTGTATAAAAGTAATCTCAGACTGAAGCAATATTCACCACATATCAGCAGATTGGAGATATAGTAGTGTAGTGTTATTATCAAATACTTGGTGTATTATAGCTAACTTGGCATTGTGACTTTCAATGTACAGGAAGATAACGACACACTGTATAGAAGCATATGGGTAAATGTGTTCATAGCAGTAAAAAGGACGTACACATCTCTAACTATCATCTCTGTCATCTCTAACTATGATCTCTAACTGTCATCTCTAACTATCATTGCTTACTATTTCAGGTTGGATGTAGTGAAATTTGTTTATCAATAAATGCTTTACGGTTGTCCACAGAAAGATACTCCAAGTTCTTAACTATGAGCTAAATAGGGAAGAAAAAATGTCTGAATAAATCCTGGCTTTGTTTTTTTACCTTTATTTAACTAGGCAAGTTAAGAACAAATTCTTATTTTCAATGACAGCCTAGGAACAGAGGGTTAACTGCCTGTTCAGTGGCAGAACGACAGATTTGTACCTTGTCAGCTCGGGATTTGAACTTGCAACTTTTCAGTTATTAGTCCAATGCTCTAACCACTAGGCTACCCTGCCGCCCCAATTGTCAATTACCTATTGGGTCCAAAAAGCCTAAATAGATTACTACTATATTTCTGGCCTGTTTACAACATATGATAGCAGTATTTACAATATATAGATACAGTATGTGGTTCAACACCACTTTACATTTACAATTAGTGAAAACTGAATGAGCCTAAACTAAGTCAAGCCCAAAGACCCTCAAGCAAATAATCTACTGTTGAGTTCCATCACATCAATTAGCTAGAACTCAAGAGAGGAGAATAACCATTTATTTTAGAATAAGTAACAGTCAGTTGAAGCCTATTGAAATATTATGGTAATACGCATATGGCAACGTGAGCTTTACAACCTCTACTGTCAGAGGAGAGGAGAGGAGAGGAGAGGAGAGGAGAGGAGAGGAGAGGGGAGGGGAGGGGAGGGGAGGAGAGGAGAGGAGAGGAGAGTGCCACATACACATTTCAGACAAAGGTGCACATGGACACCCTAACAGTCATAGAGATCACATAGAAAAGCTTTAGAATACATGAACAGTTCTTGTCATTTTCTATTGAGCATCATCAAAAGTAATGTGTTTGTTAATAATACCAATGGCTTTAAGAATCAAGATCACCTCTAAGGATTGTTACACTCCAGGTCATGGACACACACAAAGAAAGGAGAGCATTAGTATGTGCCATTATCAGGTCCCTAGCCTAACTCAAAGATATAAATATAGAATCATGACAATCACTCTAAACAATAATCTTGGACATACTGTACTTTTGTGATCAATGTTTCTATATCACTGGTTGATTTGGGAGAGGGCCCATATTGTAGCTGCCCATTCCAGCCAATAATAATACAGCCAATATAGCCAGTGTTTGACAATTGTGTGACTAAGATACATCACAAAAACCACCACAATCAATGTCATTATTTGAGTAGATACATCAAGGCATTATTTACAGAGCAATTTCAGTTATTACCTTAATTTAACCCTATGCTTCCTCTAATATGAGGAACTCAAACTGCAGACCAAAGGTCTGGTTGACCCATAACATCCCCACAATGTTATAGCAGCACTCTGGCAGCTACAACATCCACAGCAAAAACAGTTAACTCTGAACACCAGGTGATTCGACCATTATTTGTTGTGTCAAGTGTGATAACGCCATTCGTTCACCATATACAGCAATCAAACCTTTATGCTGTGAGTTATACAACCTTACTCCATAGCAACCATGAGGGTGATTAGACAGCAACTGGTAGCAGACCCCAAGCGTATGTCTCAGTCAGTCTTGTGTTCTCCGTTCTTGGCCCATCCTCTGCTCATGGCCGCCACTACAATGGTGTACATGTTGAGCCAGGCCTGACGCAGCGGGGCTGTGTACCCCTGACCCAGACTGCACTGCAACATGTAAAGAAGGGACTCCCCCACCACCTGCAACATACACACACATGCATGCAAATGTTCTGAATATTGGCATAGATTGGTAAATTGTTGGAAGTTGTGTTTCTTAAAAGTTGTATAGTGTACAGTACACACAGTATGACAGTAATGTATTAGGGTAAGTGATCAGAGTGACAGTAGTCTTACAGCGAAGGACTGGGTGTTAACCCCGACTGCCTGGTGCTTCTTCCCCAGGTTGAGCAGAAAATCCTCCAAGGTATGGAGGTTGTCCAGGTGACTGACTGCTGCATCGATCACCAACATTACCTGGACACACAAGCACACACACACACACAAACACGCACAAGAATGTACGAACACACACACAAACACGCACAAGAATGTACACACACACACACAAACACACACAAGAATGTACGCACACACACAAACACACACAAGAATGTACACACACACACAAACACACACAAGAATGTACGCACACACACACAAACACGTACAAAACAAAGAAACGTGAACATACACCAACATGCAGCAAGAAGTTAGACATTTCCGTGGATTTGTTTCCATGAATTAGCCATTTAACTGTCAGTTTTAACAGTGATGGGCTGAGCAGAGTTACCTTTGTGACATGGTCCAGGAACTCAGGGCTGGAGAGGCAGTCTTGTATGGTGCCACAGTTTGTGTTGTAGTGAAAGAGGTTGAGGAGTGCAGGCTCTAGTTCAAACAGTCTGCACAGACACAGAACACAATACAGATACTGTAGATACATGTAAGTCACACAATAGTTCTGATTTTAATGTCTGGTGTAAGCTAATAGGACTGTCGGCAACAGTTCTTCTCTAGCGTCTGTTTTAGTAGCAGCAGTTCCAAAATAAAGACTATTGCAGCCAGTCGCCAAGCAACAAGTCAAGCCTCCAGTCCCGGTATAGGGAGTGTACGATGCACTATCTGTGTTGGTTAAGTGTATTTCTCTCTCCAATTACTGTTTACTATGGTGACTACATTATTTACACTATGTTGCACTATGCCGGGATATTTTCAGTGCATACAACTGCAGATTGTAGTGAATGGTTAGGTTTCAGTAAACTTTCTTACAAAACTAAATGCTGCAGATATCAACAAACACTCTGTTTTGGTACACATACAGTAAAGGCTGATATATACGAATCACCATGAAATCTTCATGGAGGAACACATGCAACTTCTCCTAACGCCTTTGTTCCCTCCATTCCTAACGGCTCAAATAAAAAGCTTTAGCTCAGAATTGTACCTGGAGAACATGATGACTCCGTGTGGAACTTTGTTCTTGCCAAGACTCTCCCAGCTGACTCGGATCAGCTCCTTCTCTTTCTCTGTCAGCTTCTCCATGCCCAGGGTCGCTCAATGTGAGGACTAGTTCTCGTTGCAGGAATACGCCAACCTCTTTGCAGGATCAGAGGAAAAGCCTCCGGTCTGGGCAACCCATTACACTGTTGTAGACTCGGCTTGGGAAACCTCTGACGACCCACCTGGAAACTAAGTGTAAGTACAAGAGGGAAGACATAACATAGCAAAACCAAAACAATAGAAAGAGGAACTTATGATCGTTGGATGTGTGCAAATCCCAGCATACCTTGGTTGTGAGACTCTTTTCTCCTCACAAGCTACCTGTGTGTGTGTGTGTGTGTGTGTGTGTGTGTGTGTGTGTGTGTATTTGTGTGTGTGTGTGTGCAGAGCTGCTTTGGCAGGCACCCTTGTGCACTTACTTGCTCTCTTGCTCACGGTGCATTCAGAGAGAGACAAGTCATCCGCCGCTCTTATCTGTCACACTGACTGCTGTCTCTGTCCCTCCCCCTTTCTCTCTCCCGCTATGCTCTCTCTCCAGCACTGTGGATTTGTTCACCCCACTAAAGAAGGAAAGATTTCTCTCTTTTTATCTGTTGAGTATGTGATGAGCTACAGCTCCTCCTGCAGGTGAACCAAGGGCTGTCAAAAACATAATCCTCCCCATAAATAAACAAACACATATAGGGTGCACCTTGACTTGCACTGTCACCTCCAGAGGAGGCTGGTGAGAGGAGCTATAGGAGAACAGGCTCATTGTAGTGGCATGGAATCGAGTCAAACATGTGGTTTCCATATGTTTGATGTGATTGATACCATTACATTCATTCCATTCCAGCCATTACAATGAGCCCATCCTCCTATAACTCCTCCCACTGGTCACCTCATATAAGGTTAGAGGGCAATTAACTAATGCGGGATAAGTAAACAGTTAATCATAAGCATGATGTTGCATAATGGGGAATGTCAGACCCCAATTGGGGGCCAAAATTAACATTTTAGAGTTGCTCTTTAACCTTGCTATGAATCTTTCTACCATCAGATAGTTTTATGCCCAAAAACTACACTGAATGACACTCTGTAGTGCTTCAACCACAGACACTTAATCTGGAGCACTTGAATAATGAAATGTGTGGGAATTTTTATATTGTAGCTGAAGTAATAACAGACTTGAGGGCTCCACCTTTGCAAAAGTATATGGTTATTGTTTAACTGCTTGGAGAGGCGTCTTCTCAGACACTCAGATGACCAAGTCTGGTGGCCAAACTTACAGCATGTCATTACCCCACATAAGAGATGGGTTTTTTCTCAGCCATGCTATTGCCTGTTTTATTGGAATGCTTGTGCTCAACCGTTTCATTACATAGGTTTTTTCCCACACCTTTAAAGTTAGGATGTAATTAAACAGCCTTGCCCTACTATTCTCTGGGCCAGAGAGGTGATAGTGTTGTATTCCATATGATCTTATGCTGTTAGCCATGGCATTCTCTGTGTTTATAGTAACTTCTGTAGGGAATACCCAAGATGGTAAAAAGCAGTCTCCTGCTTGACCACTGGGGGGTGTAAAGAGGAGAAACATGGTTTCCATGACAACCTCACTGGAGCCCTTGAACTTCTGTCATGTGATGCTTGAGCTCTCTTGGATCTGTCATTCAAGCATCTCCAACCGATGTGAACCTGGTTTGATTGATGGGATTTCAGCTGATTGATGGGATTACAGCTGGTTTGACTGATGGGATTTCAGGCCTACTGTACAGTGTAAAAGACCATTTAAGGTCACTCAATGACTTCCATAGCCATCTTTATTAGAATACAGCCAAACATTTGAGGTGGGACTTCACATCACGGTTCTGTGATGGTACCCTCCAAATGACCATATAAACTGGTCTCCATGGAGACAACAAGGTATGGCTCTGGAATGGGTCCTTGCTATCTGGGATCCTTGGGACGTCACTACCCCATTGAAGTTGAAATGTAAAATGGTTAAGGTTAGGGTAGGGGTTAAGGTTTGGGTTAGGGTTTAGGGTAGAGTTGCCCCTAGGATTCCGGATAGCTGTTAGCCTTTGGAATGGTGGTCGGCTGCCAGCTACAGTGTGTAGGGATCTGTTGTCAGCTTCTTTGAGTGTGTTTCATCAGCCAACTTAAAAAATGATATCCAGTAATGTACATACATATTCAGATATTTCCATCTGGTTAGCAAAATCCCATAAATACATGGCTGTAAACTGCTTCAGCTCACTGTGGAGGCCAGTATTAAACCCCATTTGAAGTGGAAATGGGCAGAGAGCAGTGCACTGAATGACTTTTGTGATGGCAGATGAATGTCTAGACCTATATACTTAACTGGCACTGTGGCTCTTGAAATAGCCAGAGACCTTAACCAAAGCATCAAAGAAATGTCAATTTCTGACGTTTCCTGTCCTTATTGGACCTGTCCATTGGCAACATATTTATGGCCTTGCATGACAGATTTAATATCGTACTATAATATCCCTTAGATCACTGTCAGCACTTTGATTTATCAGTGAGGGATGGCATACTAACTACACCAGGACCATTCAGAATCTGTAGTATCGGCCTATGTTTTGTTTTTAAACCCTTTTTCCCATCTGGTTACTAAGTATCTGTTCTCCTTTGTAATGCCACGCGTATCCCGGCAAAATTGTAGAAAACCAAATAAGCCCCTTATAGTCAGTTTTAATAAGGTTGAAATATTATGCAGCCATACATTTAATATTCCATAATACCCTGCCATTGTCAAATTCAAAATGACTTATAAATATATAGTTATATAAACCTTTATTAATTTTCTCACATTTGCTCCAGTTAATATCAATTTAAAAGCTCCAGAGGCCACATGTCCCTGTTTAGAAAGGTCATAATCCATAACAAACATGTCAGACAGTCAAAGACCGGGTCAACATAGTTAAATTAGACTATAATTATTTTAGAACATAGTGCTCTTTGAAACAAAATGGCTATATGGAGTTTCATGCCGGGTCGACCTTTTTGATCATACATTTATTTCCACTCTGGTTTTCACGCTCTCTTCCTCTACCTCTTCAATTTTCTCCCAGACGTCTATGTTTCCATCCCTAAATCAGACATGTCGGGTTAGAAAATGTCTATATTGTAATTACATCAACGTTTTGCTTGGCTGCAGTATTTTGTCACCTCTTCGCTAAATACTTTATGACAGTCTCCCTGTATTATGTAATGCAACATTGTATAAATGACCAAACCACATGGCGCCCTTGGAGTTCCAGCTGCAGTGGTATTATATATTGTATGAATACAACTAACAGTTAGTGGGTAGACACACTGCTACACACCCTTGTTGTCATTGTAGGTACCTTTTCTCCATGTTACTCTCAATACTTTGGTCATCACAATCGTCATCAGATTTGAAGATCGGTGTCGTTTCAAACTCTCATTCAAACCAGCTTCCCTCTGCATAGTCGCTCTGCGTTTTTCTACAGCAATTACATCAAAAACAATGGAATAGAAATGGGGCAGTTAACAGTTCAAACGCTCTTCTCAACTGTTTGCAATTCCATAAATGTAGTTTCCAAGCCCATAGTTTACCTGTGACACCTGTTCAAAGAGGTAAGGATGGTCAGTGACTCTGGTCTTCATATCCTGTAGCTCCTTCTTATACTCTTTCATCCTTTGTTGCTCAGACTCGCTACAAGTACAGAGCCACAGACACATTAGGTAAAGAAATACAGTACAACTCTTTAATCAGTCTGTTCTTTTCAGTTTTCATCTAAGGAATTTCCATGTCCTCACCAGTGCTGTTTCAGCTTCTCACCTCTTTCAGGCTGCTGTGAGGGTCCATGACCTTGGCACGGACAGCCACTGTCTTCTTCATGGCCTGAGACATCATCCTGTGTTTCCTCATAAACTCTGCACTCTCCTGCTCCGTGCTCTCCCTCTGCTCCACAGACCTTCTGATGGACCATAGGACAGAGAGAGTAATAGTCATCTTTACTGTGATCTGTGCGAATGAAAGAGACACATCTGATAGTGAAGTTTACAGTTCCCTCTTACCTAATGGCCATACAGCGTTTCCTTGCTGCATCTGTAATGTAGGTGGGAAGCGTATCTGTAGACAGCGATGTTAAACCACCAAAGGAATTGCTTCTCTTCAAAAAGGCACTGACTATGGATTCCTGAGAACAAAAATTACACGAGGAAACAAACCAAAGCCAAAGTAATAAACATATCAGTTCTATACTGAACTAAGTTATATTTGCAGAGTGCTACAGTAAGCTCACTTGTTCTTTTTCAGAGCTGCTCCTGCTTGTTCTTGAGGGCAGGGTTGATGTCCGCAGGTGGAAGGGCTGACACTTGGTCACATATTTCCTCTCGGCCCTCCTCAAGGCTTCCCTGTGGAAAGCTTTGTGCAGCCTATCAAAGTCAGGAACCTGGGAGGTGGTCTGATCCAGGAAGGCCAGGACCTCCTTCTTAGTGTGCTGGAAGCTGTGAGGTTCAGGGTTCTCAGTATGAGTTTGGTTCTCTATAGGTGCTGTCGACTTCCTCAAGTTCTCCTGGGCCCTCGGCTGGATGCATATCATCCTGCGCAGCTCCTCCTCTACAGAGCATGCAGAATTCAGTGGGGGAAAAAATTGATTTAGAGAGGATAATAATAAATTTATAACACCATTTCCTGTACCTTAGCAACATCTCAAGAGATGTTTTTTTAGGCAACACACCTTTCAAATGCTCTCCATCAGCTTCTCTCTCTTCTTCTCATCTCTCTCCAGGAAGCTGAAGGGCTTCTGCATGGAGAGCATGAAGTCCTTCCTCTGTTCATGGCCTTCCTTCCTCTCCCTCTGTCGCACCTGCATCATAGAGGTGCAAAAACACTTGGACAAGCACAGGAACAGCACGGAACTTCCTCTGACACTCCGCCTCCTCTTTCTCCTCTTTACTTAGTTGGTGCTGCTCTGTTTCTGTTGGCCTTGATGCTGAAGTTGCTGTGGTCCTCTCTGTGTGACAGTTGTGACGGATTCCCAGGCTGCAGAGGATGTGATAGACCTCTACGATTGCCTGACCTGTTGGGAGGTCCTGGAGTACTAGACTACCTGTCGACATCTGCTGACAGCATAGAGTTCTGCTGGATCCTTCTCTCCAGGCCCTCTCCCTGTCTCCTCTCTGTCTCCTGCAGCTGCTGCTTGTGGGCCTCCTTCATTGCTTGCAGCTGGTGTTGGAGCAGCACGTCTGATCTCAGGCCATCCTCCAGGAAAGCCTGATGATCTACAATGTTCCTAGCAGCAGTGTGTCCTCCTGAACCCAACACTCACCAGACAGCTATGGAAAGAAGAAAAAGGAAGACATTTTGATTATATTCCAAAAACACCTCTTCAAGAAACACCTCTCACAGTGAGAAAAACCCAGCTATTTTTATTTTCCACAGAACTGACAAATATCAGGAAAAAAACAGGAGAAAAACTCCAGCAGCACATGGTGTGAGCCTGCGCAAGGGTTGCCCTAGCAACCAAACTGCTTCTCCTAACATTAGCAGAGAGGTATTCTTATGTCTATGGTGTTAACATAGTACATGCTAAACTACTGTTTTAGGGCAGAAAAATAGTATTGTTTCACAATGCATAACTACAATCAATTGTGAGATGAAAATATAGTGGAATGTCGAAAAATAGATATTTGAAAATAACCTGATTCTCGTGCACGATAGAACTACCGTATACTTATTCCAGCGCAACATTCTTATCCCCTTCTTCCTGCTTCACAATGAAGACAGTCATATATCGACGTCATATATCCATACACACTGTTACAATGTTATAACTTTAGAATTACTGGATAATGTTTAGCAAAACCAAGATATTTGACTCCACCCCTGCAGCCCTCTAACGTTTGATTGGCTGAAGTAAAAGCTTGAGGTATCATGTTCATACATTTTAGGAACACATTTTTAATGCAAGCGGCGTGTTAAACTGTGTCTCTTGTACATTGCCCTTCTGAATTCTTTAATTTTGAATTATGTTTTAATATGAATAGCACCAAAGTGCAGATAACTTGGGAATAAAACTAGTGCGGTTCCTTGTTGTGATTGGTTAAGCAGTACAGGAAGTACCTGCCTCGGTTACATATTTTTTTTCGCCTTTGTTACATATATATAAATATACAACATGGCTGGATTATAGAATGGCCACCGCTGCGAATAGGACATATGCAAGGCGAGTTTAGTCCTGATTAAGAACATCCCAACAATACAGTTGGAGTTGTTTTAGGGTTAGACGAGTCCCACGTTACGTTGTTTTAAAGATGCATAGTCTCACTAAAGCAACGCTGGTTTTAAATGGAATTGGGCGGCGGTGTGTTGCTGTGAATCGTTTTTCAGGAGCAAAAATCATTTGCAGGGGACTCGCGTGTGCAGCAGAACATGGGGAACATGAAATTAGCTTTATGATGTCATTATATCTGGAGGAGGAATGGTTGGGACCGCTATGGCTTGGTCTTTAGGTGAGTCGAGGTGATCTCCTGAAGCTGCCAAGAGACAGCCCAATCTGCCCCTACAGTTGCCCCCTCTAAACTTCTTTCTATAGCCACAACTTCATAAACCCCGCCCATGTCTACAATTTATCTACATAAAATACAATTTTAAACTAAATCTTAACCACACTGCTAACCTTCTTTTGCCAATTTTTACTTTGTCGCAGTGTCATCTGATTTTGTGGCTGTGTCATCTGATTTTGTGGCATTGTAATCTGATTTTGTTGCTGTGTAATCTGATTTTGTTGCTGTGTAATCTGATTTTGTGGCTGTGTCATCTGATTTTGTGGCTGTGTCATCTGATTTTGTGTTTGTATAAACCGATTTTGTGTTTGTATAATCCGATTTTGTGGCTATAGAATTTAGTGGAAACCCCTCTAAAGTATTTGTCTTAGTTCTATGTTGCTTAAGTAAGGTATAATTAAAACAAACATGTAGAGGAACTTTTTAATTTCTTGTTCTCTTTAAAACCACAAGTGGTGCCAAAATGTAGGCTATAACAATGCTTCACTGCTCTGAACATCATATCATTAGATAGTCTGTCTGTTTATCATTTTGGACGCAGTATCAATCAATTTCATAGATCCTCATTATTTTTGACAGGCACGGATCCAAGCTTGGAGGGGAAGAAGATTCTGCTGCTTGAGGCAGGCAACAAAAAGGTGATGGACAAGGTCCCAGACGCCTATAGTACCAGAGTCAGCTCCATCAGCCCGGGCTCTGCCAACCTCCTCAGTGGTACACAATTAGCAGCTCTGTTTTCCATTGGCAGCTAATAGCATCAGAAACATTGTGGAAACCTCTCTGCCAGCAGATACACATGGCTACAATAGTATGAGGTTCATAAAGAACAGTAGGAGTGAATAGTTGTTAATATCCAGTTTGGTAGTCAATATTAATTGTCAGGGTTGGTTTATCCAGTTAATATGGACAGTATATCTTATCCAATGACAACATAGCTCTTGTTTGGGTGGCCAGTTTGCTGTCTGATTAAGCCTATTTGTGGTGTGGCTCAGTAGAAAAGGTTGTCAGGAAGTCGATTAGGGATCAGTCCCATTCTGTCATGTCGCACATGCTTAGCAGGGATCATATCTGGCCTCTAGTCTACATCAGTCATTGATGGGATCCTCTAAACTATTATTCATGTCTCCTTGGGTTTTACTTGACACACTGATGATGAACTGCATGTCAATAAGGAAGTGAAAGTAGTGATTTGGATACCCATCGCTATGTCATGCCCAGTTAAATTGACCTTGCCCACTTCATATCTCATTTGATCAAATTCCTTTAAATATCTAATTTGATTTTTGATCTAATTTAATTCCTTTAACAAGTCATTATGGTGCTTGTATGCCTCATACATAACATTCCTACATTTTATAGATGAGCATCTTGTAGTATATAAAATAGTGTGTGTGTGCCTTTCAGGTGTTGGAGCATGGAATCACATTATGAACATGAGATGTAAAAGCCCTATCAGAAGATGCAAGTCCGTTTTTGGAAACTCCACTCTACCACAAGCACTAAAGGTATTTTTTAAAATCTGAAACACCACTATATACTTACTTCCTTGCGTCAGTAACTTGTTTGGCTATAGAATTTCAGGAAAATGTCATCTCCACTGCCATTTAACCTCCACTCAATCATGTACTTTGCTGAACGTGCTGTACAATGCAATTTTCCTCAGGAATCTATTTGTTCACAACAAAAAGGCAAACTCAATAGTGGTTTAAAACACGCATTTCGTTCATTCCTCTGCCTAATTTATACATCCTCATAGGCCATGCAAATGCAAGGGTGCTTTCAAACCCAAAAGACAGGAGGAGGTACATTTAAAACGATGACCAAAACTCCCTGGCTTGGTGAAAGGTTTGGTTTTCCTTCTGGCCACAGTGGCAGAGTGTTTATTTATTAGGAGCACATTTAATAGGAAGAATAAATCTATTTGGCAGCTTTGACTAGGCACTCATTCTCTGTGTCTACTAATTATAAAGATTCATGTGACAAACAGGAGGCAGGAGATGAAAGATGACGGGATGTAACGATGTCAGCAGCAAAGTGACCCTGTTTTACAGCTGTGGGCACAGGCTGAGTCCCTTCTGTAAGATGTGGTCAGTTTGTATCAAAGACCAAACCTCAGGGTTTCACTCATGGCCAAGGATGTCATCATAAAATGCCATATGGTGATTGTGGTGATATACCTCTCCCATAATACCTTAACTGCTCTGCTCCTTTTTCTGCTTGTTTGTTTCCTGATGCATATTACAAGGATAGAGGAGTAGTGCGTTGAGGTTAACCTAAAAAAAGATCTTCACTATCCCAAAAAGTTAACTACTGTCTTAAAAAGGAAATATAACCTGAAATAGGGTTTTGAGAAAGGAAAGGTTTCCCTATGAGTCATTAGTAAGCCATTTCCAATGGTCTCTCCCTTGTCTGAGTGTTAGGATGGAAAGATAAACAGGTTGTAAAGCTCCCGTTTGGGGATTTCTCCTAGCAAAGAGGACAATAAGTACATAGCAACAAATTTCTTATCAACAGAAGTATTATTTTTCTCCAACTTAGAAACTACTTGCAGTTTGGTTTCATTAAATCTTTCAAGCAGCCAACCACTTGTCACAAGTTGCAAACCCACCACCATTAGTGGTTTTCTTGTAGAGTAAAACCCACTACTTTATGTTGGAAAAAAGTAGTTTAGCTGTGTTACTTCTGAAAGATAAGGTCTGTCACCTTGGTAGCAAGCCATCAGTCCTACATAAGCATAAACACTTTCTGCGTTGCATTAATCGTTTCAGAAACCATCTCAGACAGTCTCAGTTGTGAGCCACAATTATGTTTTCGTTCTGACTCTCAACTGTTTTAGGATACATGAACAAATATTTACTTGCTCAGTAATGTTAACTAATGTTTTACTGTAGCCTACTTATTTGTTGGGCCAAAAATATTCCCATAAATCAACATCACTAATGACCTTTCATCGTGCTTCAGTAAACTTCCATAGAACCAAGTCAACCATAGAACCAGAAGGGTGTTGGTGACCTTCCTAGAACTTAGTATGGTACTTGAAGTAGTGTCTGCCAAGTTCTGGCTGCAGATGAACAACTTTGATGTGTTCAGTTCAATGAGGCTGTGCTTCTTTGGCCGGCTAAATATAGGGAAAGGGGGTGCATTTAAAGATAGAGTTGTAGACCACAGGGATAATTGGTCTCTCATTTAGGTTTGGGATGCCTGCTCAGATGCCCTGATTACATTCGATAAGGAGAACCTGCAGGACGAGATGGCATACATTGTGGAGAACGACATCATTGTGGCAGCCCTAACAAAACAGCTGGAGAATCTGTCTGGTAAGAAAAGCAGCTTCATGTACAGTCCAGTTGCATTGATGATTTTCACATGAAACCCTCTCTATGTACCAGCAGTGATGTGACTCTCCTTAGAAGACCTCTTGATTCCATTGACATCCTGTTAATGAGCACTGGGTCTGGCAGCTCATGTAATGTCACCACATTTGTTCCATCCTGTCCCTGTGTTTTATTTATTTGTACTTTCCCCAGTGTCTGTTTTTAAAGACCAGTGCAGCTCTTGGACATATCCAGGTTTTTCCTGCTATTTCAATCAAGCGCCATATTCCCTGTGTGCCAGTTAAAGCACTCCATAGACCCAGTGCCATGGGAAGACACGTGCAGTGGTCCAGTGACCTATTTAATATTGACATGTGCTTCCACACCATGAGGATGCTAAAGTGCTGACGTTGTATTGTTGCTGAAATTAGACAGACTTTTTTGAGGTTCACAAATGAAACTTGAGCACTGCTGTGTGATCGACTGTAAAACTACGTATTTATAAACAGCCTTTTTAACATTTTGCACGAAACATATTTTCCTTACGTGCACGAAGTTGGTCCTCTACTTTCTTTTTTCTTCCTTTGTTCATGATGTTTCTCTGCTTCTGAGGAAGTACATGAAAAGCATGCACTGAGCCAGCTGGTTTGTAGTAACTCTGCTCTCAAATCACTGCAAGCCAATATTTGTCACTAGTAGTCAATCTGCGGATGGGAACCTCTTCAAGTGGGCAAAGCCAAGTGTAATTCCAGATCCTTTCTTGTCCGGGATGACTGGCTACTGATATTCCAAGACGGTGGGAGTTTTTAGTGCAACCCCAGCATGCTGGCAGCAAGTGGAAAGTGTGGCATGGTCTGCTTGTAGATAAACACTATTAGTCAATCCTATGCGGCAAGCCAAGACCATTTAGAAGATTGTCAATGTGAGCCTCGGCAACTGGTCCCTGCCAGAGAGGGAAACCAATGGTGTTTTACGAGGTGGTTTGTAGATCCTCCACCGCTTTAGTCACTTACAGCCAAACCTTACTCTCTTTTTTTTCCTTTTTGGAGGGAACAAGTAGCAAAGCCTTAATTAGTGTGACCAATGCTGGTCCCTTTCTTGTTTAGTGAAAATAGGGGTACGCATTTGACCTAAAACAATTCTCTGTGGCGAACCCAGGCTCTGCTTTTGACCAGCTTTTTCTCTGTGTTTTGTCTGTCAGATCAGGTGAAGGTCCAGTACAAAACCAAGGTGGTGATGTCTCACCAGGTAGCTGAATCCATCCCCTGGGTTCAGGTCACCCTGGCCAATGGACAGACATTTCAAACCAAACTACTGGTCAGTCCAACAGCTGAGTAGTAACTCTTTTATTTTATGAATGTTGTGAATGTTATTGTTTGTAATGATGCTCTAGGCTATAACCACTGTGATTGGCTGTTTTTCAGATTGGAGCAGATGGGCCAAATTTGATGGTGAGGCAGGAGGCGGGGATACCCACGGTCAAGTGGAATTACGACCAATCAGCTGTTGTGGCTGTCCTGCATCTGTGAGATGTACATCTTACAACCTGTCAATTTCACCAACACACCCTGTATTACCATATAATAACACATAGAGGGATACTCTATTATTTTCATGTTTTACAGTATTTATCAAATTTATTTATAAAGCCCTTCTTACATCAGCTGATATCTCTGTACAGAAACCCAGCCTAAAACCCCAAACAGCAAGTCTTGCAGGTGTAGAAGCACAATGGCTAGGAAAAACACCTTAGAAAGGCCAGAACCTAGGAAGAAACCTAGAGAAGAACTAGGCTATGAGGAGTGGCTAGTCCTCTTCTGGATGTGCCAGTTGGAGATTATAACAGAACATGGCCAAGATGTTCAAATAAGTGACCAGCAGGGTCAAATAATAATAATCACAGTGGATGTCGAGGGTGCAACAGGTCAGCGCCTCAGGAGTAAATGTCAGTTGGCTTTTCATAGCCGATCATATACAGCCAACAGAGAACAATGTTGCGTGGCAGAGGTTCCTTCCAACAGGACCCATAGCAATGTTACCGGTTAGTGTGTATGTTCAAAATGCAAATTATCTTTTTGCTGTTCCTTCTTTTTATCTGACATCCCCCTTCTCTCCTTTGGCTGTAGTTGTCGGACACAGAGAGCTCTTTGGTGTGGTCGACTAGCCACCGCCTTGCTGAGGAGCTACTGCAGCTAGTTGAGGAGTGCTTTGTGGACACCATCAACTCTGCCTTTGTGAGTCAGGCCTGACACCACCAAATCAGCTAATGACAATGAGGAACAAGTGCCAAAATACAGCAGAGAGAGAAATGGATATCTGATATATCCGTATGTGATATGAAAATATGGAAATGCTCTTGTTAAAATACCAACATATGCACACTGTAAGTGCACCAATGAACCAGTCAGCCAATACCAATGGGTGCACTTGTCACTGTTCTCTATCTACACTACATCATACGTGTAGACAATGCCAACGTTGCCGGCCTAAAGTTGCTTTCCCAAGCCGGCTATTTTTACTGGTCCTGCCAATAGGGTCACCACGGTTCAGTCATGCTTGCTTTCAGGCCTGGTTCGCTAATTAAACCTGTGGTCTGCCAGTGTTGGTCATTACTGCATGGAATGGTTTTCAAACTTAGCTAATTCAACAGCACGGCCTGACCAGCTTCTTCTTTTAATTAGCAAGGCTCCTGTAATGCCGCCAAACCATTTTGTTAGAAAGGAAAAGTACACCCACTCTGCATTTCTGCTCTAGTTTGCATCTTTGTTAACTTCTTCTCTCTAATTGTCTACCACACCCCTCTCTATCTTTTCTGTACAGCCCCCTTCTCTGTCGGTCTATTCCTCTACCCTCTGTTACTGCCTCTCTTTCTCTGTCTCTTCCTTTCTGGCTTGATCTCTTCCTCTGTCTCTCTTCCTCTCTCCCTTTGTGTCTTTGTGTCTCTCTCTATCTCCCTCTATCTGTGTCGTCTCTGTCTGCCAGTGGCGGGGCAAGAATCGGCCCAAAAAGCTGGGTCATGTTCCTCCTGGGCATGGGCCACGCATCAGAGTACATCAGGCACCGGGTGGCCCTCATCGGGTAAGTCAACACTCATCCCTGTGGGACACTGAGTTATTGAACTTCACATCGGTTTGCCTTGGAAAACCATTACTTATAATTTACTTGGAATTTTGTAAATAGAAGGTTTATATGCCCTTATTCTGTAAAGGTATAAAAGGGTCATAAAAACAATCATTATCGACTGCATCTAAAAAAAGATTTGTTTAATTCCTCAGCTCAATCATTGGTATTTCTGTATATTTGAAGGGAATTCTTGCTCTGGTCCTACCCCATAGATGTAGTGACTAGGTCCTACCCCGTAGATGTGGTGACTAGGTCCTACCCCGTAGATGTGGTGACTAGGTCCTACCCCGTAGATGTGGTGACTAGGTCCTACCCCGTAGATGTGGTGACTAGGTCCTACCCCGTAGATGTGGTGACTAGGTCCTACCCCATAGATGTGGTGACTAGGTCCTACCCCGTAGATGTGGTGACTAGGTCCTACCCCGTAGATGTGGTGACTAGGTCCTACCCCGTAGATGTGGTGACTAGGTCCTACCCCGTAGATGTGGTGACTAGGTCCTACCCCGTAGATGTGGTGACTAGGTCCTACCCCGTAGATGTGGTGACTAGGTCCTACCCCGTAGATGTGGTGACTAGGTCCTACCCCGTAGATGTGGTGACTAGGTCCTACCCCGTAGATGTAGTGACTAGGTCCTACCCCGTAGATGTGGTGACTAGGTCCTACCCCGTAGATGTGGTGACTAGGTCCTACCCCGTAGATGTGGTGACTAGGTCCTACCCCGTAGATGTGGTGACTAGGTCCTACCCCATAGATGTGGTGACTAGGTCCTACCCCGTAGATGTGGTGACTAGGTCCTACCCCGTAGATGTGGTGACTAGGTCCTACCCCGTAGATGTGGTGACTAGGTCCTACCCCGTAGATGTGGTGACTAGGTCCTACCCCGTAGATGTAGTGACTTGGTCCTACCCCGTAGATGTAGTGACTAGGTCCTACCCCGTAGATGTAGTGACTAGGTCCTACCCCGTAGATGTAGTGACTAGGTCCTACCCCGTAGATGTAGTGACTAGGTTTACATGGCGGGGGTCTTTAGTTTTCTTTGCAGGGATGCAGCACACCGCGTCCACCCTCTAGCTGGCCAAGGAGCCAACCTGGGCTTTGGGGATGTGGCCTGTCTCACTAACTTTAAGGATCTGGGTTAGTGACTATACTAAACAGACACAAAACACAGCAGACATAGCCAGTGGTTTCTCATAAGCTTTTTCCCATAACCCAGGCTAGGACGCTTGCTGTTGTTCTTGATTATAAAAAGAACCGGCTTTCCTCCAAAATGTATTATTTTTTTTTTCTCCCATTCTGCCAAGGACTGTACATTGCTTTTTCATAGAAATGGAAATCCTGTTATGTGAATCTTTTATTTGTTTTATTTTGAAGTCAGAATAGCTCCAATGTATTGACTGAATGCAACAAAAATTAAAATAAAATGTTCACAGGACCAGAATATGAAACTCTTTCCCCCATGATATGTAACCCCTGGTGTTTTGCTCTACTCTGTGTTGTGTTGTGCAGGGGCCATGTAACCCCTGGTGTTTTGCTCTACTCTGTGCTGCGTTATGTAGGGACGATGTAACCCCTGGTGTTTTGCTCTACTCTGTGCTGCATTGTGCAGGGGCCATGTAACCCCTGGTGTTTTGCTCTACTCTGTGCTGCGTTGTGCAGGGGCCATGTAACCCCTGGTGTTTTGCTCTACTCTGTGCTGCATTGTGCAGGGGCCATGTAACCCCTGGTGTTTTGCTCTACTCTGTGCTGCGTTGTGCAGGGGCCATGTAACCCCTGGTGTTTTGCTCTACTCTGTGCTGCGTTATGCAGGGACGATGTAACCCCTGGTGTTTTGCTCTACTCTGTGTTGTGTTGTGCAGGGGCCATGTAACCCCTGGTGTTTTGCTCTACTCTGTGCTGCGTTGTGCAGGGGCCATGTAACCCCTGGTGTTTTGCTCTACTCTGTGCTGCATTGTGCAGGGGCCATGTAACCCCTGGTGTTTTGCTCTACTCTGTGCTGCGTTGTGCAGTGGCCATGTAACCCCTGGTGTTTTGCTCTACTCTGTGCTGCATTGTGCAGGGGCCATGTAACCCCTGGTGTTTTGCTCTACTCTGTGCTGCGTTATGCAGGGACGATGTAACCCCTGGTGTTTTGCTCTACTCTGTGTTGTGTTGTGCAGGGGCCATGTAACCCCTGGTGTTTTGCTCTACTCTGTGCTGCGTTGTGCAGGGGCCATGTAACCCCTGGTGTTTTGCTCTACTCTGTGCTGCATTGTGCAGGGGCCATGTAACCCCTGGTGTTTTGCTCTACTCTGTGCTGCGTTGTGCAGTGGCCATGTAACCCCTGGTGTTTTGCTCTACTCTGTGCTGCGTTGTGCAGGGGCCGTGCAGGGGCCATGCAGCATCTGTTGGAATATGAGGCGGAACGGCAGCGACACAACCTGCCGATGATGGCCGCCATCGACCTGATGAAACGACTCTACTCAACTAACGCTGCCCATGTGGTTCTCTTACGCACCTTCGGTCTGCAAGCCACCAACACACTACCAGCCATAAAAGTATGCTATCTCTCTCTTTACTAAAGTGAACCCCCAACTCTTCAATCACACAACACTTGTTCAAGTAGAATTGATCACTTCTTGAACCCCCAAGGTTGGGTCATCTCTCAGCAGTAATCCCCACCTTGGCTTTGCCCATGACCCCACCCCACCCTCTTCTGATTACATGGCTTTTTACTTCAGCACTGCCTATAATTTCCATG
The DNA here is from genome assembly GCF_057628025.1 of Oncorhynchus mykiss. Taxonomy (NCBI): domain Eukaryota; kingdom Metazoa; phylum Chordata; class Actinopteri; order Salmoniformes; family Salmonidae; genus Oncorhynchus; species Oncorhynchus mykiss. Next base: position 51,495,657 of record NC_143040.1, read on the forward strand.
GTCGAGAACCTACTACTACAGCAGCTAAGTTTAGCCCCAAATTTAGCGTTACCGAAAGTGTGTGGGTGGGGTGCAGGGCTGGCCCCGGGGCTGCGTTACGGCGGTATTGCCTTGTGTTTTCACACCCCTTTTATTACAGACCGCTCATGTGAAATGGCTTTATTTCATACTAAGTGATTCAGACCAAAGCAACCGTAACTGGTTGTAAAGGCATTTCCCCCCTGGAGACCCAAAGTTATGCTTGACATTTTTCCATATTAAATGTTCAGTTTCCCAGTTTACAGATATCGCATACAGAGGTTTGTTGTGCCACTTTTTATGCAGACAGGAAAGATGCTAGTAATTGGATTTAGTAACACTTGCTAGTGCTATACGCAGATGGATAAGTATGGATGGATGGATAGAAATGGATGTTTTAGATTTGTGAGTTGCTCTGTTGATCTCGTTCTTTGTCTCTCCAGGAGCAGATCATGGCGTTTGCAAGCGAGTGACACGTACACTGGTCCTGAAGTGGCAGTTTGACGGGACTCCAAAGATGATATGCCACTGTGACTTTGTGAATGGAATGTAAAGTGTAAATTAATAAAGTTATATATTATGCTCTGTTATTACATGAACATCGCTATACCTGCATGTCTTTCTTTGTGTGTTGATGATTTTGGAAACTTCCAAGCATCATTCTGTATCAGTTTCACAATCTGTTGGAATTTTTATGACAGAACATTTGTTTCAGAAAACATGTATTTAAAATGTTTTGCAAATGTATTGAGAATGAAATGCATAAATATATAATTTACTTAAGTATTCACCCCCCTTGAGTCAATACTTTATAGAAACACCTTTGGCGGTGATTACATCTTTGAGTCGTCTTGGGTATGTCTGTATCAACTTTGCAGTTCTGGATTTGGGGATTTTTCTCCCATTCTTTCTGGCTGATTTTCTCAAGTTCTGTTAAGTTAGATGGGGAGCGGCGGTGAACAGCAATCTTCAAGTCTTTCCACAGATTTTCAATGGGATTCAAGTCTGAGCTTTGGCTGGGCCACTCAAGGACTTTCACATTCTTGTTCAGAAGCCATTCCAGTGTTGTGTTGGCTGTATGCTTGGGGTCATTGTCCTGTTGGAATGTAAGTCTTCACCCCCAGTCTGTTGTTTGCACAGGTTCTCATCAAGGAGTCTCCCAGTCCCTGCCACTGAAAAGCATCCCTATAGCATGATGCTGCCACCACCATGTTTCACGGTAGGAAAGGTGTTCGTCGGGGGATGAACTGCCTGGTTTTCTCCAGACATAGCGCTTTGCATCCATTCCAAATAGTAACATTTTTCTCTCATCAGACCACAGATTATTTTGCCTTATCTGTCTTTCATGTGTCTTTTTGCAAACTTCAGGCATGCTGTCATGTGCTCTTTTTTTCAAGAGTGGCTTCCGTCTGGCTCTCTCCCTTAAAGCCCAGATTGGTGAAGTGCTGTAGATATTGTCCTTCTGGCAGGTTCTCCCATCTCAGCTAAGGAACTCTGTAGTTTGGTCAGTGTTCATTGGGTTCTTGGTCACCTACCTGACCAAGATCTTTCTTGTCTGGTTGATCAGTTTGGTCTGAACGCCAGCTTTAGGCAGAGTCTGGGTAGTTCCTTACCAAGAACCCAATCAAGTTGTAGCGACATCTCAAAGATGATCAATGGAAATTGGATGCATCTGACTCCAATTTGGAGCGCATAGCAAAGGGGTGTAAATACTTATGTAAATTAGATATTTCTGTATTTCATTTTCAATAAATTTGCTAACATTTCTAAAAATAAGTCTTTATGTTTCAGCCTTTCATGTGTAGATAGGTGTGATTATTATTATTTATTTTTATTCAGGCTGTAACATGGAATAATTCAAGGTATGAATACTTTCTTAAGGCACTGTACCTGTACACCAAGTACACTTTTAATATTTTATTCAAACATACTTGTATAATGTATGTTTTACTTGCACCAGGTTTTCATAAAATGTGATTTACATGATCAGTTATCAAGCAGTTCACCTTAACTTTGAACATTATGCAGCAGAAATAAAGTTATCTTTTGCAAAGTCAAAGCAGTTACAGTCTGGTAAGTATTTTACTTATACAGGTTTACTTTGTAGTATTATATACAGCAGTAGTTATTGTACATATTTGCTACTGAACATATAGCGGCTATTGTTGAATAGGCTAATGCATTGCATTAGAGCAATTATACAGCGAAGTTCATTTTGTACAAATTGCACCAGCATTCAAAATAATCAGGATCTGAGATTTAAATATTTGTACAGTTCACAAGAAAATTCCAAACAGTATTAATAAGCATGTATGTGCCTTGCACCTAGAGCTATAACTGAAAGATTTATGGGTTTAAGGCCTTTGATATACCTGACATGCTTCTTAGGCTGTATGTATCAGTCTATGGATGATATAGTACTAGAGGGATATTGAAATGACTGGTTGCTGAATACAGCCACAAGCCAAAGCTACATTGTAATTTGGAGAGGGTCATGTAGTCTTGCCACGGTTGATCGAACAATGACCATTTAGTGCTCCACTGTAGACAACACAAATAACGCAGACTTTACCAACAGTCAGAAACACAAAGCACTCACTTTTCTGATTCAATTCAACTGGCCATTCTACACAAGGCCACATCTACTAAGGCTGCACTTTCAAAACATAGGCATCAACGTCATAACGTATGTATTCATATATCAAATGCAAGACATACTCAGTGAGAACACTACCATCTCACCCTCTCTGTGCTTTACTTGCCCTCTGAGTTGTGGCAAATTGGTCACCTCCTTTAACATTGATGAATATGTACAACTCTGTAGACAACATCCAAGCAACAGTTCTCAGCTACAGCATAGGCAGTTAAAGTGTTATGTGCAAAGTATGAGGGGAAACGTTTCTGTTTACTTAACTTCAATGATATATTGCTTAACTCTTGTGAGGGAAAATATCTTGTTCACCTGTCCTACAGTATGATGTACTGGAAATATATTTCCAGATAGAATGAGTTGCATTCAGAGCTATGACTGAAGGTTGCATTCCTGCAACTTATTTTCTCTCCAAATATTCCACTGTACATTACAGTGCACTCCAGGACCACAGTAAGCACCAAAGTTCTCTAAATACCTGACTAGTTGCAGTGCTTCTAACAACTCTACATGCTCAAAGGTAGCCAAATAAGACTGCATTTCAGGTCAGACACCCCGAAGGAAGCGCATATACTGTATAAACGCTTGCTTTACAAAAATAAAGTCAACTCACTAATTATGGATGAAACATACAGTAGAAATAGCTGTCCTTCATTATAAAAAATATAGTGATTTCTTTGTCAACAGTTCTTGGATTATTTGCAGGAGGGTGCTGGGGACGGAGGGGAGGGGTTGGCTGGAAAAGCTTGGCAGTGCTGCTGAGCAGGTGGGAGGGATGGTCGGGGGGGTGCCCCCATTAACAGGCTGTCCCTCTCAGTGCCTGCAGGCAGGTAGAATAGCTGCCCTTAGTGGATGTTGAGGTTGTTGAAGTGATCGAATGTGGCTCCCAAGGCCCAACTTGTCTCAACATTGTTCACCTTCTTGGCGAGCTGTGGATCAGAACAAGAAAAAAAACATACAAAATAAACCATCATGTTAAGTTGACCTATTAACCTCTTGGTGCCTGTCCCCTCCCTGTGTGCCCAGTGACCTGTTCCTGACTGTCTCACCTGCAGCACTGTGTTGTCCTTGAAGCCAAAGCCCTCCTTCAACAGGCATGTGATATATGTCATATCCATGCAGAGGAAGGGGCTGATGGGACGGTACTTGGTCATCTTGTTGCACACTTAAACAAAAACAAGACGGCACTACATTAACAACAACTCACATACCACTGGCAGAAAGCAGAGAGCACAGGTGGGTGTATTTAGAGATATCTTGTGTCATGTTCAAAGTGGGGTCAAGCAGCACACAACCTCTAACCCATATGCCACATTATAGAAACCTGGTCATCTTGTTTTGTTTATTTAGTTTGTTTAGCTGACTGAGCAAGGGGGTGTGAGAAGAGTCAAGGGTCAACACATGTTGGTGAATCTGGGGGTGGGAGGCCGAGCCAAACAGACTAGCTGTACACAGCGTGTCTCTCTCAGTCTCAGCCCCCGGGTCAGGTTGGGTGTTGTGTGGCTGTCAGGTACAAGAGACAGAGCTCAGAGCTGCCCAGGTCAACTGCCTGCCAACCTGCCCAATGCCAGACGTGTTCATCGAGACCATGTGAAAGTGTTCTCACAATGCAAATAGACTTTACATAACACACCAACTCACTCCTGCTAGCTGTAAATCTAGCACAACATGGGCATTTATTTTGCCACACACTCTAATGGATTAACCAAGGCTATATGTCCATCTAACGCGTCAGGACACTTTTCACATCACATTTGTCAATTATGTGTAAATGTCTTAGAATATTAAATGTATATAGAATATTAATGTATTTGTGTATGCTCCAAGAACAGTTAAGAATCAGACATTTCATCTAATGGTCCTTGGTTATATTTGAAATGGCAGAAAAATGTGCCAATGTTAGGTTAGCTGTGTCAAGAAGAAGTTTGGCCACAAGGTTGAATATTTGTGTGAGTTCAAACAGCGTGTATTTTTGCAGGCAAACTTTGTGGGGTAAGGAACTGATATTTTGTGAGGCCTTGTGAGATTGTTGGAGTCTAAAATAAAACCAACATTTCTTGATTGTACACTGTGTACTGTATCAATATAGTCAACATGTGTCTAAGAGAAAAGCCTAGGACTCTCTCACCTTCTTTGGCTCTCTTCTTGAAGTCCCTGACTTCTACCATACCACCCCGACTGCCATCTGGAAAACAAAAACAAGACTAGCCTACTTCTAGTGATCTGCTACAACAGTTGTCATTTCAGTTTGCCAAGCATAATCATGAAAAATGCAGTAAATGTATTTGAGTAGAAAACAATTAAACCATTATTTTTTATTTAAACACTTCATATCATTGAGGTTTTACTGGATGCAGACTGAATGGGGATTTTGTAGCTGTCCTGCTCTGTGTGTCTTCTCACCAATGAGGCCTGACTCCACAGCTCTGTCGAAGTAGTAGGAGAAGGCGTAGAAGATGCTGCTGCCCTTTATCTCGAATGGCTGGTGCACGATGCCTTTCACCACCCTCATCACCTCATAGTAACACAGCTTGTACCCTGCATAGCCTGGAGAGAGATCACATCCTTAGTATCTAACACAAGCTGTACTCAATCTTCAAGGTAGGTATCATATTTAGATTACAGCGTTATGTCAGCTTTATGACAACAAAACACCCAATTCAGTTGTTATCAAGAATAATTCAAAATCAGCACCAACAATAAAATATTTATTTTCAAATGAGAGTGAAATAACTGAGTTTGCTGCATGCTTGTGGTGGAATGCACTGGGAGACCCTGGAGCCTTTTTATGATGTCAAAATGGGGTTGAGGCTATGGGCTCTCAAGAGCGCGACACTCGAAAAACCCTAAAAGTACACTCACAGCATCCTGGGATTGGTTGGTTACAACCAGGGAAACCAAGTGCTGACAAGAGTAGCACTTAGCATAGGCCTGTTGGGTGATCTATTTTTACCACATAATTGTGAGCGGTCAACATCAAGCCTTTCGTTACACAGAGAAATAACATCTCTGGGACTAACCCAGTATCTTTTGGCTACATGACTGTGGTATGGGAGTGTTGCATTATTTGCGGAGTAAACTGACAATTTTCCTCTCATTTAAATACAAGGTTTGCTGTATTATAACTGTTGAAAGTCTGAGTGCAGAGAGAAAGAATGACAAAACATGCATTTTGCACCACAATGCAGCTGGCTCCAGTGGAAAAATGTTCCCAACTCTTACTCAACTAAACTCTTACATTGAGCTATCGGAGACAGAATAATTGATTTCTAGATTAGAGGATTATTTAAAAAAATGATGTTAACGAAATGGTATGTTTTATTTTGCACTTACCATCAGGAATTCCGCTAACTTTGTAAGTGATTCCACCAAAAGTCCAGTCCTGTCTGAACTTCTTGGGTAGACAGGAGCTTGTGAAAACTTTCCACTCCAGACCTGAAAGAATAAACCAGATTGGTTATAGGATTGTCCACTGTCCCCCTGAGGATAACATTTAAATAGTGTCTGATTTATAGAAATCTTAAGTGTGTCTTGCAGCATTATACAAATCTATTCATCTGTCATGAACAGATGAATGACTGCAGATAAGCTTGCATATCTAAGTAAATATGCCCATTTTAAATTACCATCAGCTCCCAAAGCCCCAAGAGTTGCCAATCGAGCAGCTACAAGTCCATTTCCAAGGTAGCTGAATGAGGACAGAAATTCAGAATACGTTCATGACAATGCCAAAGTAATGTGAGTATACTGTTTTGCATTGTATGCCATGACATATAAAGTACCTGCTGTACCAATGGTTGATTACAAACCTGTGAGTGTAGAGCTGTAGAGTGTTATTGAACATGTTGATGTTGGCAATGTAACTGGCTGGGGCGGTGAACACTGTTTTCTATGGGAACAGAGAGAGGTGTTCAGTAATATGTAATTAAATAGCAATAGTTCTCTCAATCTTTGCAAAACGTCACTAACAGTGGAGTTCAGTTGAACATTTACCTTTGATTTTGGAAGGAAAGTGATCTGGGTAGATCCTCCACCCAAGTCCAGGATACCCACTGTCTTCCTGGTCTTGGCATACAAGTGACCTAAAGCAAACAGATGTAAAGTCAAACACACAGAATTGGAAATAGAAAACTATAGACAGGATGCTATCCATCATCAACATTATAAACAGAAAGTAGAACATACACATACTGTACATTGACCACATACTGCATTTAGCATTCATTCATATTCCAACCACCCGCCTGAGACAAAGACTGGCATTCTAACAGATACAGTCTTCACAAGGTTTTCACACACTGTTGCTGATATTTTGGCCCATTCCTCCATGCAGATCTCCTCTAGAGCAGTGATGTTTTAGGGCTGTTGCTGGGCAACACAGACTTTCAACTCCCTCCAAAGATTTTCTATGGGGTTGAGATCTGGAGACTGGCTAGGCCACTCCAGGACCTTGAAATGCTTCTTACGAAGCCACTCCTTCATTGCCCGGGCAGTGTGTTTGGGATCATTGTCATGCTGAAAGACCCAGCCACGTTTCATCTTCAATGCCCTTGCTGATGGAAGGAGGTTTTCACTCAAAATCTCACAATACATGGCCCCATTCATTCTTTCCTTTACACGGATCAGTCGTCCTGGTCCCTTTGCAGAAAAACAGCCCCAAAGCATGATGTTTCCACCCCCATGCATCACAGTAGGTATGGTGTTCTTTGGATGCAACTCAGCATTCTTTGTCCTCCAAACACGACGAGTTGAGTTTTTACCAAAAAGTTATATTTTGGTTTCATCTGACCATATGACATTCTCCCAATCTTCTTCTGGATCATCCAAATGCTCTCTAGCAAACTTCAGATGGGCCTGGACATGTACTGGCTTAAGCAGGGGGACACGTCTGGCACTGCAGGATTTGAGTCCCTGGCGGCGTAGTGTGTTACTGATGGTAGGCTTTGTTACTTTGGTCCCAGCTCTCTGCAGGTCATTCACTAGGTCCCCCCGTGTGGTTCTGGGATTGTTGCTCACCGTTCTTGTGATCATTTTGACCCCACGGGGTGAGATCTTGCGTGGAGCCCCAGATCGAGAGAGATTATCAGTGGTCTTGTATGTCTTCCATTTCCTAATAATTGCTCCCACAGTTGATTTCTTCAAACCAAGCTGCTTACCTATTGCAGATGCAGTCTTCCCAGCCTGGTGCAGGTCTACAATTTTGTTTCTGGTGTCCTTTGACAGCTCTTTGGTCTTGGCCATAGTGGAGTTTGGAGTGTGACTGTTTGGGGTTGTGGACAGGTGTCTTTTATACTGATAACAAGTTCAAACAGGTGCCATTAATACAGGTAACGAGTGGAGGACAGAGGAGCCTCTTAAAGAGTTACCGGTCTGTGAGAGCCAGAAATCTTGCTTGTTTGTAGGTGACCAAATACTTATTTTCCACCGTAATTTGCAAATCAATTAATTTAAAATCCTACAATGTGATTTTCTGGATTATTTTTTCTCATTTTGTCTGTCATAGTTGAAGTGTACCTATGATGAAAATTACAGGCCTCTCTCATCTTTTTAAGTGAGAGAACTTGCACAATTGGTGGCTGACTAAATACTTTTTTGCCCCACTGTATTCAGGGCCTTCAGAAAGTATTCAGACCCCTTCACCTTTTCCACATTTTGTTACGTTACAACCTTATTCCAAAATGGATTAAATAAAACAAATTCTACATCAATCTACACACAATACCCTATATTGACAATGTGAATGTATTAAAAATAAAAAAAACTGAAATATCACATTTCCATAAGTATTCAGACCTTTTACTCAGTACTTTGTTGAAGCACCTTTTTACGCAGCGATTACAGCCTTGAGTCTTCAAATCAAATTTTATTGGTCACATACACATGGTTAGCAGATGTTATTGTGAGTGTAGCGAAATACTTGTGCTTCTAGTTCCAACAGTGCAGCAATATCTAATAAGTAATCTAACAATTCCACAACAACTACCTAATACACACAAATCTAAGTAAAGGAATGGAATAAGAATATATACATATAAATATATGGATGAGCAATGACCGAGCGGCATAGGCAAGTTGCAATAGATGGTATAAAATACAGTATATACATATGAGATGAGTAATGCAAGATATGTAAACGTTATTAAAGTGGCATTATTAAAGTGACTAGTGATGCATTTATTAAAGTGGCTAATGATTTCAAGTCTGTATTTAGGCAGCAGCCTCTCTGTGTTAGTGATGACTGTTTAACAGTCTGATAGCCTTGAGATAGAAGCTATATTTCAGTCTCTCAGTCCCAGCTTTGATGCACCTGTACTGACCTCGCCTTCTGGATGGTAGCGAGGTGAACAGGCAGTGGCTCAAGTAGTTGTTGTCCTTGATGATCTTTTTGGCCTTGCTGTGACATCGGGTGATGTAGGTGTCCTGGAGGGCAGGTAGTTTGCCCCCGGTGATGCGTTGTACAGACTGTACCACCCTCTGGAGAGCCCTGCGGTTGTGGGCGGTGCCGTTGCCGTACCAGGCAGTGATACAGCCCGACAGGATGCTCTGAGTTGTGCATCTGTAAAAGTTTGTGAGGGTTTTAGGTGACAAGCCAAATTTCTTCAGCCTCCTGAGGTTGAAGAGGTGCTGTTGCGCCTTCACCACACTGTCTGTGTGGGTGGACCATTTCAGTTTGTCCGTGATGAGTACGCAGAGGAACTTAAAACTTCCCACCTTCTCCACTGCTGTCCCATCGATGTGGATAGGGGGGTGCTCCCTCTGCGTTTTCCTGAAGTCCACGATCATCTCCTTTGTTTTGTTGACGTTGCATGAGAGGTTGTTTTCCTGACACCACACTTCCGAGTGCCCTCACCTCCTCCCTATAGGCCGTCTCATCATTGTTTTTAATCCAGCCTACTACTGTTAGGTCGTCTGCAAACTTGATGATTGAGTTGGAGGCGTGCTTGGCCAAGCAATCATGGGTGAACAGGGAGTACAGGAGGGGGCTGAGCATGCACCCTTGTGGGGCACCAGTGCTGAGATTCAGCAAAGTGGAGGTATTGTTTCCTACCTTCACCTGGGGGCGGCCCGTCAGGAAGTCTGGGACCCAATTGCACAGGGCAGGGTTGAGACCGAGGGCCTCAAGCTTAATGAGCTTGGAGGGTACTATGGTGTTGAATGCTGAACTGTAGGCAATGAACAGCATGCTTACATAGGTATTCCTTTTGTCCAGATAGGATAGGGCAGTGTGATGGCGACCTATTGGGGCGGTACACAAATTGAAGTGGGGTGACAGGTAAGGTGGAGGTGATTTGATCCTTGACTAGTCTCAAAGCACTTCATGATGACAGAAGTGAGTGCTACGGGGCGATAGTCATTCAGTTCAGTTACATTTGCCTTCTTGGGTACAGGAACAATGCTGGCCATCTTGAAGCATGTGGGGACAGCAGACTGGGATAGGGGGAGATTGAATACGTCCGTAAACACACCAGCCAGCTGGTCTGCGCATGCTCTGAGGACACGACTAGGGATGCCGTCTGGGCTGGCAGCCTTGCGAGGGTTAACACTTTTAAATGGCTTACTCACGTCGGCCATGGAGAAGGTGAGCTCACAGTCCTTGGTAGCGGGCCACGTCGGTAGCACTGTATTATCCTCAAAGCGGGCAAAGAAGGTGTTAAGTTTGTCTGGAAGCAAGACGTCAGTGTCCGTGATGTGGCTGATTTTCTTTTTGTCGTCTGATTGTCTGTAGACCCTGCCACATACGTCTCATGTCTGAGCCATTGAATTGTGACTCCACTTTGTCCCTGTATTGACATTTCGCTTGTTTGACTGCCTTGCGGAGAGAATAACTACACTGTTTGTATTTGGCCATATTCCCAGTCACCTTTCCATATTTATATGCGGTGGTCCGTGCTTTCAGTTTTGCATGAATGCCGCCATCTATCCACAGTTTCTGGTTAGGGTAGGTTTTAAAAGTCAGTGGGTACAACATCTCCTATGCACTTCCTTATAAACTCACTCCCTGAATCAGCGTGAATAGTCCTTATCACGGGTACATCCTGTTTGAGTTTCTGCCTATAGGAAGGGGAAAGCAAAATGGAGTCGTGGTCAGATTTGCCGAAAGGAGAGCGGGGGAGGGCCTTGTATACATTGCGAAAATTAGAGTAGCAGTCTTCTTGAGTATGACGCTACAAGCTTGGCACACCTGTATTTGGGGATTTTCACTCATTCTTCTCTGCAGATGCTCTCAAGCTCTGTCAGGTTGGATGTGGAGCGTCACTGCACAGCTATTTTCAGGTCTCTCCAGAGATGTTCGATCAGGTTCAAGTCTGGGCTCTGGCTGGGCCACTCAAGGACATTCAGAGACTTGTCCCGAAACCACTCCTGTGTTGTCTTGGCTGTGTGCTTAGGGTGGTTCCCCTGTTGGAAGGTGAACCTTCGCCACTAGGCTGAAAGCAGGTTTTCATCAAGGATCTCTCTGTACTTTGCTCCCTTCATCTTTCTCTTGATCCTGACTAGTCTCCTAGTCACTGCAGCTGAAAAACATCCAAACAGCAAGATGCTGCCACCAACATGCTTCACTGTAGGGATGGGGCCAGGTTTCCTCTAGATGTGACATTTGGCATTCAGGCCAAAGAGTTCAATCTTGGTTTCATCAGACCAGATAATCTTGTTTCTCATGGTCTGAGAGTCCTTTAGGTGCCTTTTGGCAAACTTCAAAGCAGGCTGTCATGTGCCTTTTACTGAGGAGTGGCTTCCGTCTGGCCACTCTACTATAAAGGCCTGATTGGTGGAGTGCTGCAGAGATGATTGTCCTTCTGGAAAGTTATCCGATCTCCACAGAGGAACTCTGGAGCTCTGTCAGAGTGACCATCGGGTTTTTGGTCACCTCCGTGAACAAGGCCCTTCTCCCCCGATTGCTCAATTTGGTCGGGCGACTAGCTCTAGGAAGAGTCCTGGTAGTTCCAAACTTCTACCATTTAAAAATGATTGAGGCCACTGTGTTCTTGGGGACCTTAAATGCTGCAGACATTGTTTGGTAACCTGCCCCAGATCTGTGCCTCAACTCAACCCTGATTCAGAGCTCTGCAGACAATTCCTTTGACCTCATGGCTTTGTTTTTGCCCTGACATTCACTGTCAACTGTGGGACCAGACAGGTGTGTGCTTTTCCAAATCATGTCCAATTAATTGAATTTACCACAGGTGGACTCCAATCAAGTTGTAGAAACATCTCAAGGATGATCAATGGAAACAGGAAGCACCTGAGCTCAATTTCGAGTAACATAGCAAAGGGTCTGAGTACTTATGTAAATAAGGTACTTCTGTTTTTTATTTTCAATACATTTGCAAAATTAATTATTAATTGTAATTTTTTGCTTTGTCATTGTGGGGTATTGTGTAGATTGATGGGGAAAAATATGTATATAAACCATTTTAGAATAAGGTTGTAACGTAACAAAATGTGGAAAAATGGAGGGGATTTGAATACTTTCTGAATGCACTGTAGGTCTGTGGCCACCGAGAGGAAGAAAAAGGCTATTGTTTGGGCCATAGGATAGGTTTGAAAAGAAATCTCCTCTTATTACACAAACACTGCATGAAAATTGAGGGAATTTTACATCCCATCGTGACCAGATGGTGGCCAACATGACTCAATACAAGACAGTCAGACAAAGACAGGAGTCTTTCACTGCCCGGCAACTGTGTACAGTGTAAACCTCAGAAATGACCCCCCTGACCATTAACACCACCTTAGCAAAACATGAGCAATGCCTTACCTGTCAAAAAGTTCACCGTTACCCAGGCCAGGACTCCTACGAGAGAGAGTAGATGGAGAGAGTGTAAACATTCCCTTGAACAGAATCATGTGCAATTGTTGGCTTTGTAGTCTTGTAGTTGGAAGTTATCATATATATTGCCATTTGAACACATGCATAGAGGACAGACTGAACTGTCAGTTCAGAGATTGGAGTTTTTTTTAAATATAATTTAGCAGCTGTGCTACATTAGTAATATTTGTCTGACATGGATAGACCAACCCAGGTAATTACTACTGTCTCAGATCTCATGTTATGGTTCTCATAAAGTGAGTCTAATGAATTGCACATCTGATGAAACAGGAGTTAGTGCGTGTGTCTTAATGAGTGATGTGGAGGATCACTTAATATTGGGCGTGGGAAGGGAACTCAGACAAGGTTATTTAGTTGCTCTATGAGGTAGCAATAGAGCTCTTATGAGGAAAGAGTTGGTATAAACAGTGGGGCAATAAAGTATTTAGTCAGCCACCAATTGTGCAAGTTCTCCCACTTAAAAAGATGAGAGAGGCCTGTAATTTTCATCTATGACAGACAAAATGAGAAAAAAAATCCTGAAAATCACATTGTAGTGAATTTATTTGCAAATTATGGTGGAAAATAAGTATTTGGTCAATAAAAGTTTATCTCAATACTTTGTTATATACCCTTTGTTGGCAATGACAGAGGTCAAACGTTTTCTGTAAGTCTTCAAAGGGTTTTCACACACTGTTGCTGGAATTTTGGCCCATTCCTCCATGCAGATTTCCTCTAGAGCAGTGATGTTTTGGGGCTGTTGCTGGGCAACACAGACTTTCAACTCCCTCCAAAGATTTTCTATGGGGTTGAGATCTGGAGACTGGCTAGGCCACTCCAGGACCTTGAAATGCTTCTTACGAAACCACTCTTTCGTTGCCTGGGCGGTGTGTTTGGGATCATTGTCATGCTGAAAGACCCAGCCACGTTTCATCTTCAATGCCCTTGCTGATGGAAGGAGGTTTTCACTCAAAATCTCACGATACATGGCCCCATTCATTCTTTCCTTTACACGGATCAGTCGTCCTGGTCCCTTTGCAGAAAAACAGCCCCAAAGCATGATGTTTCCACCCCCATGCTTCACAGTAGGTATGGTGTTCTTGGGATGCAACTCAGCATTCTTTGTCCTCCAAACACGATGAGTTGAGTTTTTACCAAAAAGTTATATTTTGGTTTCATCTGACCATATGACATTCTCCCAATCTTCTTCTGGATCATCCAAATGCTCTCTAGCAAACTTCAGACGGTTCTGGACATGTACTGGCTTAAGCAGGGGGACACATCTGGCACTGCAGGATTTGAGTCCCTGGCGGCGTAGTGTGTTACTGATGGTAGGCTTTGTTACTTTGGTCCCAGCTCTCTGCAGGTCATTCACTAGGTCCCCCCGTGTGGTTCTGGGATTTTTTTCTCACCCTTCTTGTGATCATTTTGACCCCACGGGGTGAGATCTTGCGTGGAGCCCCAGATCGAGGGAGATTATCAGTGGTCTTGTATGTCTTCCATTTCCTAATAATTGCTCCCACAGTTGATTTCTTCAAACCAAGCTGCTTACCTATTGCAGATTCAGTCTTCCCAGGCTGGTGCAGGTCTACAATTTTGTTTTTGGTGTCCTTTGACAGCTCTTTGGTCTTGGTCATAGTGGAGTTTGGAGTGTGACTGTTTGAGGTTGTGGACAGGTGTCTTTTATACTGATAACAAGTTCAAACAGGTGCCATTAATACAGGTAATGAGTGGAGGACAGAGGAGCCTCTTAAAGAAGAAGTTACAGGTCTGTGAGAGCCAGAAATCTTGCTTGTTTGTAGGTGACCAAATACTTATTTTCCACCATAATTTGCAAATAAATTCATTAAAAATCCTACAATGTGATTTTCTGGATTTATATTCCTTATTTTGTCTGTCATAGTTGAAGTGTACCTATGATGAAAATTACAGGCCTCTCTCATCTTTTTAAGTGGGAGAACTTGCACAATTGGTAGCTGACTAAATACTTTTTTGCCCCACTGTACTAACCACCTGGTTTGACAATACTGCAGTGTTTTGCTAATCTAAACAATGTATGCAATTAAATGATTGAATGAGTTTCACTCTTTACCAACATAACCAAAATACCACAGTAGCGTAAAATAAAATTAGAGAGATGTTGGTGACATACCAACATAATGGCATACCTTCATTTGTTCCATTCATTATTGAGACACTGTTGTTTGGTACAAAGAAGGGGGACTCGCCAAAGACTTCCCGAACCTACATAGACAATTTATGGTGAGAGTGCATATTAACAAAGAACATCCTGAATAAAGACAATAAGAACAAAACATGAAGCTAAAATACCATTATATCTCTTTTATCTAGACTCAGGAATCATTCATTTGTCTGAGAATGATGGAATTCAAAAACCACAAGCATAGCTAGAGTAGCTGCATTAATTTAATAATTCAATTTAATATTTCAATTGACATATTCCACTACATTTTGCACAGTGATGGCCACCAAAAAGTCAGAAGAGTTTTCCCCGTTCTTTCAAGGACACTTGTAAGCACTTAGCGGTTTCTCGACCCTATCCTTGGCGGGACGGGTCATCCCTGTGCCAAACTGTCTGAGGGTAGAGAAAACGCGCATACCTCATCCAGCAGAGCGTTAGCCTTCTCCTCGGGTAGGAGGCGGAGCCCGGCTGTGGCTTTCAGGACCACCGGGGTCTGCTTCCACTCATGCTCTGGCACCGTCTTCTTGGCCACCTTCAGCAGCGCTCTGATCGTGTTCCCACCCTGAATGGGATAACAGGCATTAACAGATGAGCATGGTCGCCACTGGAACACTCTCAGCATATCCGTGACCAAACTAGGCTGATATGGATATTTCAACAGTGAATTAAGTATATAACGGCATTAACATATTCAGTTGATTAAAGGGTTGATATGTATGTCCACATATGCTGTTCACATCAGGTTTGTAAAATGTAGATCAAGAAACTAAAGATCAGACGTAGTGATAGCATCAGCAGAATCAGTTCATGTAATTATATGGTCTACATCACATTGCAGACTGTAATGTGGACTGTGGACAAACCTCCTAATTCCCCCAATCCCTAAATGAGAAAATGATAGACATGATTACATACCTCTTCAGGCTTATCTTTATAGGCAGACAGACCAGGCTTCACTGCATGATACATCTCATTGTCCAGAACTGGCAGCTCAACTAAAAAGAGAAACAGTGGATGCATTCAAATGTCAAACAAGATGAACATGTGAAATAATAGAATTCTGTTGCATTTAGGTCTGCTTTTAAATTAGCTTTGTTGCCTCAATCACTCCATTACTTTACAATCGCTGATGTTTAGACAGAGTAAATACAAAAACAAATTCCCTTCTAGAGTCCATTGGAGGTCTGTTTTTAGGGATTTCAATCACACTAACTACAACTCAGCTTGCTCTCTCCCCATGCTGACGGCACATGCTTGTGTTTACACCACTGAGCGAATTACCCAACAGCAAACAGACTCTCTGGGAGACCGCTGAGTGTAACGCCCTATTGGCTCCTGAGGCAGAGAGTGAATGAGATAGACAGAAAGAGAGAGAAAGCACTCACCAGGGTCTTTCTGAATAAACTTGTAGATGTGGATACGGGTGCCTGTGCTCCCAGCATCGAACATGATCCCATAGAAAGTGCGGCTGTTGACAGGTTGGGAGATCTCAGGCAAGACTTCAGGCAGGAGGTTTTCGGGCAGGAGGTTTTCGGGCAGGAGGTTTTCCATGTTAGCAGAGTGTTCGTGGTGGACTGTCTGGCGGTGATAGTAGGTTGCCTCCGCTTGGAAGTTCCAAGCCAGAACCCACATGCACATTACTGTAAGGATTAGCATCTGAAGAGACATTGTTTAACACCCGAAGAAACACTGATGTTTTTGTAAAAGCTAAGCAAAACACGTTACAGTGCCTTTTTCAAGTTAGTCTTCAGAGGAGCAGCACAAAATGCAGTGGCAGCAGCTTGCAGAGGTGATGAGAGGGAGGCAACCGGAGAGGCAGAGGCAGTGGGTAGCAATGCACACTCAGGACTGTCTGGTCATCTGTTTACAGTATATAAAGACATAAGGGCTTGGTGTGGGGCCACACCATCATAGGCCATCCACCAATCCTGTTGCGTTCCATCTCAGTTCCTTCAAGAGTCCCCCCTTCCGAAAGAGCTGAATACTGAATACCTGCTTATCAGAAGATTTTATTCCTAAACTGGGTAACACTAAACCATTTTTTTTCTTAATCTTTAGTGTGCAAACTGGAGCCAAAAATCCCCCTAAAAGAAGAAAGAGGATATATCAAGACATCAATACGACTGGCTTGCAGAAACTTGCAGCAATGTTCTTAAAATACATTTTATTGGTGTATTTAATTAAGACTTACATGCAAACTTGCCGATTACAAAAATTCCTTCCCTGTATCTTGACTTTTACATGCACACTTCAGTTACTTAAATTTTCCTGAATTTGCTTAATTAGCATGATGTCAGAAATAAGTTATTTTATAGTAGATTACTTATTTAAAACTCATGTTGCTTGCACTCATTAGTATTTTGAAACAAAACTTTATAACTAAATATAAATATAATAGCTATTTCATAACTGATTCAAATGTTTGTTTTTCTAGTCTTAGTTTTAAAAAAGCGTATAAAGAAAAGTAGACAATCTAATATACTTTGGGACTCTATAGTGAGGATATAAAATGGCATTAAAGTCATTAAAATTAGGAAACCCCAAATGCTACAGCAGAATTTGGAAATTTAGACGGAAAATATTAGTCATTGCGGGGTAGAGGAGTTGCAAGATGGATTGTGCATTACTACCTGACAGCCAAAGTTGTGACAGGCAAGATCATTTTCTCTGGGTATGCACAAGTCATTTTTTGCGTGTACTACATTCCGAACCTATCATGATGTGTGAAAATGACCACATTACAAACATATGCTGCAACCCTTTAAACCCCAACCAACCTTTCACAAGAGATGTGCAGATGCAACTTGCACTTCAACTTACATAAATGCTGAAAGAATGTAAGCAATAATCTCACTCCTACTCATCCCTGTGCTAACCACAAGCTTTCCTAGGAAAGACATTTAAAGCAAGTTTCACAGGAGAGACCATGAAAAGCATGAGTGGCTGCTCTCAGTTTTAGGTCTGTGGTTGCCTGGTTGGCAGGCGTCTTTAACCAGTCTATCAGCAAAAGTATTCTAATGTACTGTTCAAAGTTTCCAGGTGGGAGAGAGGCAATAACGATGCACTACTGCAGCTCAGCAAAGAGGCCCTTCTAACTCAGAGACCTCATATGAACTGAGCTTTGCACCAGAGTGAGATTTCCTTCACTCAGTCCCCACGAGAAGCTGCAGCAACAGTGAACAAAGACTGGGCTGAAACATGTAGAATTTGTATATTTCTAGATGCAGGCTTGCTGAACTGGTCTTACCCAACTCTGCTTCTGCTACTAATGAAACTGGTTCACCACCCAGTCAAACAGAGGGTGAGAGAAGCACAAACTGTGGAGGCATGTGTCAGCTAGCTCAGCTGGCAGGGTGAAATTGAGCGGGAATGGGGGCGGCCAGTTGTCCTGCAGCAGGACTTGAGGAGGGCAGATAGGAGGTCCACATAGAGGACATTCCAATCCCGGGACACTCCGCTGTGCAATGCACTGTTCCAACATTGTAATTTGGACTAAAAATATTGCACTTTTCGCCTTCCTTTTTTTCTAAATACTGTGGGTTCTTTTTTCAAATCCTGTGGCTCACCAATACGGTCCGTTCCCCCTATCAAAGCGTGCATGTGCTGGACCTCTCATTAACTTTGTGTCAATTTAAGAATATTCTGATCTGGCATGCCATGACAACATTGTAATGCTTTATGAGTCCATTTAACAGGTTGCTGGCTGCTCACACTCAAAAACACAAGATGTCATAGAGTTACTTACTCTAGTCCTTACGAAAGCCATGACGCGTGTCTGCTGTCCCCCCATGCTGCTATCTCCAAAGTCCTTTATGGGAAGACGAATCTTGCCCTGACAAAGACAAAAGTATTCTACTTTATAATTAAGTTTGGCATTCAGACATACAGTAACCTACAGTAAGTACTACTATAGAAAATTATGTACAGTATTCTGATCATTTGCAGTGTTTTGATGGATCTGACACTTGGGAGCTTACTACTTGTACTTATTACACACTGTGTTTACGGTATGAGTCAAAACATACGCCATACCTTCATGATCCAATTACAATGATTTCAGAGGACAGCCATGGTCTGACAAGTTCTGACCAATAGAGGTCAAATGACTAATGTGAGCTGAGCTGCAAAAAGCGAAACTAGAACTGTTCAGTGGTTGTGGTTGAACAATTATATTTTGTTTCATTGACATCTGTTAATTTTTTGTTGTTGAGAGAAACAGTAACTTGTAAAGCAAGGTAATTGGTAAATAATATAAAAATCTATATGAGAAGTTTCGTTAGCCTATAGGGCTTTAGGGAGGGAGGCATTGACCTACAGAAATGAGGCGGCAGTATGACACAGCACATACTAGTCAAAGGTCCAATAAGAAATCCTCAGTGGTGGCCTATCTTAAATACAACTTTTGATGTTTTGTTGCAACTTAAACAAATGCTTTAAAGCATGAGAGGTGACCCGGACTTTGTAATCCAAGCCTTGCAATCTATTATTAATATACCGCAATGTTACCCTCAGGAATTTCATGTTTGTGGGTGTCCTACCCCAAAACTCTATTGAAGAGACCTAAACCTTGTCATTACAATTCCAATGATAATGACAGCTTCGAAATGCTCAGGGTTATTTCAGTTCTCTACTCCCTGTCATAGCAATTAGCTTTAAATTTAGTCCCCAAACTCTGCATGATGCCAGTGCAAAAAGATATATTCTAAAATTTACAGTAACTACACCCTGAGATTTTATGATATACTTTTTTGTTCAATGTTATGTTAAATATTGTTCCTTGGGCACCCTCCAGTTTCCCCAAAAAGCAGAATTTGGAAGCCAGTTCAGCAATGTGGGCTTTGGATTCAAATGACCTGCAATAACTTTACATTGTTTATTTCAGTTGTTTGAGGTTCTCAAAATCTACAAAGTCAACTGCAATTTGTTGAATTTATGTAATCCACAAAACATCTGTGTGATCCTGATGGCTGCGTAACCTGTCAGAGGTCCAAGGTTCTTCCCAGGACACAGAACAAAATTCCTCTTAGAAGGGGTGCAAATGTCATTCCATACCAGGGGGTTCACCTCATTCCACATAGACCTATGAACAGATCCTTGTGTCATTCGAAAAGAATTCAGACCCCTTGACTTTTTCCACATTTTGTGGAATACCCCATAAAGCAAAAACAGGTTTAGAAAATGTTGTACATGTATAAAAAAAATATAAAAAACAGAAATATCACATTTACATAAGTATTCAGACATTTTACTCACAACTTTGTTGAAGCACCTTTGGAAGCAATCTCAGCCTTGAGTCTTCATGGGTATGATGCTACAAGCTTGGCACACCTGTATTTGGGGAGTTTCTCCCATTCTTATCTGCAGATCCTCTCAAGCTCTGTCAGGTTGGATGGGGAGAGTCGCTGCACAGCTATTTTCAGGTCTCTTCAGAGATGTTCGATCGGGTTCAAGTCCTGGCTCTGGCTGGGCCACTCAAGGACATTCAGAGACTTGTCCCGAAGCCACTCCTGCATTGTCTTGACTGTGTGCTTAGGGTCGTTGTCCTATTGGAAGGTGAACTTTCGCCCCAGTCCAAGGTCCTGAGCGCTATGGAGCAGGTTTTCATCTGTACTTTGCTCCGTTCATCTTTCCCTGATCCTTTCCCTGATCCTGACTAGTCTCCCAGTTCCTGCCGCTGACAAACATCCCAACAGCATGATACTGCCACCCCCATGCTTCACCGTAGGGATGGGGCCAGGTTTCCTGCAGACGTGACGCCTGGCATTCAGGCCAAAGAGTTCAATCTTGGTTTCATCAGACCAGAGAATCTTGTTTCTCATGGTCTGAGTCCTTTAGGTGCATTTTGGCAAACTCCTAGCGGGCCAACATTTGCCTTTTACTGAGGAGTGGCTTCCGTCTGGCCACTCTACTATAAAGGCCTGATTGGTGGAGTGCTGCAGAGATGGTTGTCCTTCTATAAGATTATTCCATCGCCACAGAGGAACTCTGTCAGCGTTATACCACCGGGCTCTTGGTCACCTCCCTGACCAAGGCTCTTCTCCCCCGATTGCTCAGTTTGGCCGGTCTGCCAGCTCTAGGAAGAGCCTTGGTGGTTCCAAACGTCTTCCATTTAAGAATGATGGAGGCAACTGTGTTCTTGGGGACCTTCAATGCTGCATAAATGTTTTGGTACCCTTCCCCAGATCTGTGCCCAATCCTGTCTCGGAGCTCTACGGACAGTTCCTTCGACCTCATGGCTTGGTTTTTGCTTTGACATGCGCTGTTAAGTGTGGGGCCTTATATAGACAGGTGTGTGCCTTTCTAAACCATGTCCAATCAATTTAATTTAACACAGTTGGACTCCAATCAAGTTGTAGAAACGTCTCAAGGATGATCAATGGAAACAGGATGTACCTGAGCTCAATTTCGAGTCTCATAGCAAAGGCTTGTATTTCTAAAAACCTGTTTTCGCTTTGTCATTATGGGGTATTGTGTGTAGATTGATGAGGAACATGTTTTATGTAATCAATTTTAGAATAAGGCTGTAATGTAACAAAATGTGGAAATTCAAGAGGTCTGAATACTTTCTGAATACACTGTATATTGGACATATTCCCAGAAGCAGAAAATGATCATGTCTTTCTTGATATTCATGCAAAGGTCTGTTGATGGGATGTTTATGCATGCATCGTAAATTCATTAGACCCTAATCTATGGATTTCACATGACTGGGCAGGGGGGCAGCCATGGGTGGACCTGGGAGGGCATAGGCCCACCTACTTGGGAGCCAGGCTCACCCACTGGGGAGCTAGGCCCAGCCAATCATGAGTTTTTCCACAAAAGGGCTTCATTACTGACAGAAATACTCCTCAGTTTCATCAGCTGTCCGGGTGGCTGGTCTCAGACGATCCTGTGAAGAAGCCGGAAGTGGAGGCCCTAGACTGGTATGGTTACACGTGGTCTGCGGTTGTGATGCCAGTTGGACATACTGCCAAATTCTTTAAAATTACGGAGGTGGCTTATGGTAGAGAAATGAGCATTCAGTACTCTGGCAACAGCTCTGGTGAACATTTCTTCAGTCAGCATGCCAATTGTATGCTCCGTCAAAACTTGAGACATCTATGGCATTGTGTTGTGTGACAAAACTGCACATTTTAGAGTGGCCTTTTATTATCCCCAGCACAAGGTGCATTTGTGAAATGTCCATGCTGTTCAATGGGCTTCTTGATATGCTAAACCTGTCAGGTGGATGGATTATCTTGGCTAAGGAGAAATGCTCACAAACAGGTAAGTAAACAGGGAAGTAAAGATCTGGGATATTTTATTTCAGCTTATGAAACATGGGACAAAAACTTTACATGTTGAGTTTATATATATTTTCAGTGTATATTATGTAATTCTATGGTGTGTAACTTAGCCCTTAATTATGACTCTCAGTTCAATTAGATTACAAATAAATCATTGGACAAAGGTGTTTTTTTATAAGGGGGTGTTTTGTTAAGAGCTGATGCTCAGTTTAACATTAACACGCTTGCGGTATGGTTTTTCGAACCATAAGAACCTTATCTTTCACATCAGTGAAAAATGAAAAAACAAAAGGTTAAATTCACACACAATAGTGGCTGCTGAGGAGAGAACAGCACATAATAATGGCTGAAACGGAGCAAATGGAATGGCATCAAACACCTGGAAACCATGTGTTTGACGTATTTGATACCATTCCACTCCAGTCATTACCACGAGCCCATTCTCCCCAATTAAGGTGCCACCAACCTGTTGTTATACACACCTTTATAGGGTTAGGATTTCCATATTTCCATGTTGCAGTGCTTGTTCACAGAAAACAGACAGAAGACAGAGTGGACCACCTGTGTTAATTAACTATCTGCTTCTCCAAACATCTGTGTGTAAACAGAAGACAGATGTGACAAAAATACAGTTGGCTGCAACTGTGTTTAAACCAGTTAAAACAGTGTATATTTTACATTTGTGAAATGTTTTTGATGTGATATGAAATTAGAGGGATTTATGTTTCTAGAACCATAGCGCAATTGAGAATCAATTCAAGATTAGATGGATAATTTGCTGTTTTGGCTTCCAGAACCATTTCGCCAATAAAGGAACAAGGCCCTTGGACTATAAGGAGTAACGTTAGGCTCCCTTTAGTTAGTCCATTGTAGAGCTCGCCAGTTTGTAATCCTCAAAAAGAGAAATTAGTTACCTCTGGTTGGTTCAGCCATTCCTATGCAGAAACTGAATAGGGAAAGATAGGGCTTTGGGATAAACACGAAAAATAAGGTCCGAGGGTAACACAGGTTTGGGAGATCTTACACGTTCTATGTTCTATGAGATAACATCAGTCAGTTAACATGACCTTTATGAATTATGAGGCCTTCGGGTGATTTAGGCTATGTGCGGCAGGTAGCCTAGTGGTTAGAGCGTGGACTTGCAAGATCGAATCCCCGCGCTGACAAGGTAAAAATCTGTCGTTCTGCCCCTGAATAAGGTAGTTAACCCACTGTTTCGTAATTGAAAATAAGAATTTATTCTTAACCGGCTAGCCTAGTTAAATAAAAGTGCGTTTTCTGACTAAATAAATGCTTCAAAATTCACAAAAAGTTATGTTAGCTGATAAAGATTATTGCATAGACCAAAAGCATTAGAGCTCCTACGTCACATGACTTCTTTTCAGCATTTATCAAAAACCTTACTAGTTAGTGCTCTATAGAGATGGGTTGCCTGACAACGTTACGAAAAAAGCGTCCATGTGGTAGATGGTGCGTTCAGGACAACTGGGAACTCGGGAAAATACGAAAATACGAAACCAAATCATGCCGTCAGTGATCTTAAAACTATTTTTCCCAGTCGGAGCTCGTTTTCTCCCCGAGTTCCCAGTTGTCTTGAACGCACTAAATTCGGATATGTTTTAGTGTGATTGCATACTCAGTCAAATTTAGCTAGAATAGTTGTGTATACTGTGCACATATGACATTACTTGTTTTTTGTTGTTGCATATAACATTACAGACCTGTTGCAGGTGATTTTGACGTAGGCTGTGAGCATGTCCACACACAGCCAGTGCCATATGACAGCGTTTCTATGGTAACAAAATTGTAAACACGATTTCCCCAGTGCCTTGAAGTGAAGCTAACCTAGCTAGCCTATACGTATCCCATTAATTCTTAACAGTTAAATTGTAGTATTCGAAACAATGCCCAAGAAGAAAGGAAAAAATGGAAAGAAAAGTAAAGGGTAAGACAGAATTTTTTCTTTGCGTCGTTATCGCTTGAATTGACTAACGTTAGCCATGTTAGCTACCTGTAGCTCGTTTTACGCACTGTTTGTGTAGCTATCTAATTTACTACAATTCTTTGTCCAAATTGTATGTCTAGAAAAGGAAAAAAAGAAGGCAAACATGAGTCAAAAGCCGATAAAGAGTCTGACATTGAGAAGGCAAAGGCCAATGCTGCTCTTTGGGAAGCCAGGCTGGATGTCACTGAACACTCGCGCTTGGAGTACCGTGAAGCTACCCGCAGGTTGGCACGAGCCAATGAAGAGCTCACTAACCAGCAGTATCGTGCAGAGAAGGACACAGTTGACATAATTGCCTTCTTGAAGAGGAAAGATGCTGAGAAAGAAGAAAAGGTTAACTTTTATCCCCAGATATTTATAATATCCATAATTTATTGTCTTTGGGGGGTTTACTAGCATTGTATCGTTTTATTATTATTATTATTTTTTTTTACAGATTACAAGGCTAGAGGTGCAACTTAAAAGTAAAAAAAAACAAGCCCTTGAAGAAAATGAACAACTGGTAAGTATTTAGTCTTTGTGAAGGAACAAACTTGGGTAACCTTCCAAGTAAGTCTTCCAGAATTTCAAAGAGCAGGGAGTGACTAGACAGTTTACAAAAACAGGTCAGAAATGGACCAGGATCATTAGCGTGTTTTACTAAACATGCTGACATCCCTGCCCAGCATTGTAGTCTATCTAAATCATATTCATTGTCCTTGCAAGCCTCAAGGGTATACATTGTTTGTCTGATGTCATGTACAGCATCTAAAAAAAGGTGCTGTATTGTGTCTGAACAACAGTGTTGTTTTTAATCAGGCAGTCCCTATGCTAATTTATAGAAAAAAGAAAACAAACTAAGAAACAAACCCCTACATTTCCAGCCATATGGTCTAAAATTATGGTATATGGTAATGCCATGCAGCTACAGAAAAAGCGTAATTAAAATGTACACAGTCTCGAACATACACACTAGTTTTGATATACTGTAGCCTAAGTTATCCATCCCTCATGTGTCATATGGATTGTTTGTGGTGGTGTGCAACTTTATTTACGTGTTAATTTTGACAGTTGATCTCTACAGACAAAAATACATCACATTGATTGAGTAGCCTAGTGGTTAGAGCGTTGGACTAGTAACTGGAAGGTTGCAAGTTCAAATCCCCAAGGTACAAATCTGTCGTTCTGCCCCTGAACAGGCAGTTAACCCACTGTTCCTAGGCCGTCATTGAAAATAAGAATTTGTTCTTAACTGACTTGCCTATTAAATAAAGGTAAAAAAATAAAATCTGTTGTAATGGTTTAACAACAAGGAAATGTGCAGAAATGTGCCGCTTTGGCGAACAGCTGTTTTCCATCTCCATTTCTTACTTCACTGTGGTAAAAATAGGACCCAATAAGCTTTTGAGAAATAAAAGAATCTTGGTCTGAACCAACTAAAAAAATCACTATTTTGCATGGTACTGTCACATATGCCTATGTAGTACTAATTCTGGATATAAATATTGTTGTGGTTGAGCTAAAGACGTGATTTCAAGACATGCCTCTCAACTCCCTTTGCTCATTGTGAAGTGAAAAAATGGTTCATCTTAGCTAATGGAAACCATTGCATTAAAAGCACTCAAAGAACGTGAGCGCAGTGGCTTTTGTCTCAAAGTAGTCTGACATGTGAGTCTGAATGTTGGAAAAAGTCAGCCAACCAACCAAACAACTACACTGAGTGTACAATACATTAAGGACACCTGCTATTTCCATGACAAAGACTGACCAGGTGAAATCTATGATCCCTTAATGATGTCACTTTTTAAATCCACTTCAATCAGTGTAGGTGAACGGGGAAGACAGCTTAAAGAAGGATTTTTAAGCCTTGAGACAATTGAAACATGGACTGCCATTCGTAGGGTGATTTAAGTGCCTTTGAACTGGGTTTTGTAGGACGTGCCAGGCACAACCGTTTGTGTCAAAGACTGCAATGCTGCTGGGTTTTTCATGCTCATCAGTTTCCCATGTGTATCAAGAGTAGTCCACCACCCAAAGGACATCCAGACAACTTTTCACAACTGTGGGAAGGAAGCATTGGAGTCAACATGGACCAGCATCCATGTGGAATGCTTTCAACACCTTGTAGAGTCCATGCCCTGACGAATTGAGGCTGTTCTGAGGGAAAAGAGGGGATGAAACGTCAATATTAGGAAGGTGTTCTTAATGTTTTGTACACTCAGTGTATATCATCAAGAGTTTCACTGGATCAGTGCCATATTTTCATTGCAATTTAAACACTGCATTAGGCAAAGAAAATAGAGATGCATCCATAAGCAAAACTTAAGCACAAATCTGTCCATTTGATGATGGAATGGGAGCTTTCTAAAGAAAGCTATTGATCATTTAATTCATCCTTGTCGTAATTTTATAGAATGGCATTTATAGAGTTATCTAAAGAATATAAATTAGGCATAACATTATAATCAAATGGTTGGTAACCTATAATTGTGTCATTATATACATGATTGTGGGTGCATGTTTTGCTTGCCTTCAATAACTTGTGTACTTAGCAGCAGTTACATAGCAGCACTTAAACTCTGATTTCAGCCTCTCTGACTGATCTGTTCCTGAAGTTGGGTTGGGTTGCAAAGGCCATACTTCATCTGAACTTTTTGATTTTCTTCCCAACTATTATAAGTGGTTGTTTTCCTCCTATTCCTGGAAGCTATGGTCATTTTTTTTCAGATAATCTGAATCGATTCTATTTCTGAAATGGCAACTGCCATGTCACATACAAATATGAAGTGGATACACACTTAGATGGTGTACATTCTCAAAATGTTCATTGTATACGTAGCTAACAAATTGGTGTATACACTATTTACACCTGCTGTATAGAGTTACATTATTTTCTATGTCTCCAAAATCCATGATATGGAACTACAGTTGAAGTTGGAAGTTTACATACACTTGGGTTGGAGTTATTAAAACTTGTTTTTCAACCACTCCACTAACTTCTTGTTAACAAACTATATTCTTGTGCATGACACAAGTAATTTTTCCAACAATTGTTTACAGACAGATTATTTCACTTATAATTCACTGTATCACAATTCCAGGGGGTCAGAAGT
Source organism: Oncorhynchus mykiss (assembly GCF_057628025.1). Classification (NCBI taxonomy): domain Eukaryota; kingdom Metazoa; phylum Chordata; class Actinopteri; order Salmoniformes; family Salmonidae; genus Oncorhynchus; species Oncorhynchus mykiss. Next base: position 51,522,719 of record NC_143040.1, read on the forward strand.
TTGCATACACTAAGTTGAATGTGCCTTTAAACAGCTTGGAAAATTCCCGAAAATGATGTCATGGCTTTAGAAGTTTCTGATAGGCTAATTGACATCATTTGAGTCCATTGGAGGTGTACCTGTGGATGTATTTCAAGGCCTACCTTCAAACTCAGTGCCTCTTTGCTTGACATCATGGGAAAATCAAAATAAATCAGCCAAGACCACAGAAAAAGAATTGTAGACCTCCACAAGTCTGGTTCATCCTTGGGAGCAATTTCCAAACGCCTGAAGGTACCACATTCATCTGTACAAACAATAGTACGCAAGTATAAACACCATGAGACCAAGCAGCCATCATACCGCTCATGAAGGAGACACATTCTGTCTCCTAGAGATGAACGTACTTTGGTGCGAAAAGTGCAAATCAATCCCAGAACAACAGCAAATGTAGACCTCCACAAGTCTGGTTCATTCAAGATGCTGGAGGAAACAGGTACAAATGTATCTATATCCACAGTAAAACGAGTCTTAAATCAACATAACCTGAAAGGCCGTTCAGCAAGGAAGAAGCCACTGCACATGGGGACAAAGATCATACTTTTTGGAGAAATGTCCACTGGTCTGATGAAACAAAAATAGAACTGTTTGGCCATAATGACCATCATTATGTTTGGAGGAAAAAGGGGGATGCTTGCAAGCCAAAGAACACCATCCCAACCGTGAAGCACGGGGGTGACAGCATCATGTTTTGGGGTGCTTTGCTGCAGGGGGGGCTGGTGCACCTCCAAAATAGATTGCATCATGAGGTAGGAAAGTTTTGTGGATATATTGAAGCAACATCTCAAGACATCAGTCAGGAAGTTAAAGCTTGGTCGCAAATGGGTCTTCCAAATGGACAATGACCCCAAGCATACTTCCAAAGTTGTGTCAAAATTGCTTAAGAACAACAAAGTCAAGGTATTGGAGTGGCCATCACAAAGCCCTGACCTTAATCCTATAGAAAATTTGTGGGCAGAACTGAAAAAGCGTGTGCGAGCAAGGAGGCCTCCAAACCTGACTCAGTTACACCAGCACTGTCATGGAGGAATGGGCCAAAAGTCACCCAATTTATTGTGGGAAGCTTGATGAAGGCTACCTGAAACGTTTGACCCAGTTAAACAGTTTAAAGGCAATGCTACCAAATACTAATTGAGTGTATGTAAACTTCTGACCCACTGGGAATGTGATGAAGGAAATAAAAGCTGAAATAAATCATTCTCTCTACTATTATTCTGACATTTCACATTCTTAAATTAATGTGGTGATCCTAACTGACCTAAGACGGAAGTTTTACGAAGATTAAATGTCAGGAATTGTGAAAATCTGAGTTTAACATTTCGCCAAGGTGTATGTAAACTTTCGACTTCAACTGTATATGATTGGTTGTTGCAGGTTGCAGAATACACTCTTAAAATCAATGAGCTGGAGGAGAAGTTTGAGAAGAGATCCAATGAGTTCAGGATGATCCAGGGTGAACTGAAGACTATCAAGGAGTTTCGGAAAAAGAAAGCCCAGATGGAGCAGGAGCTCAATAGTGTGAGAACAACATGGACAGAAATCATGCTTGACACCCTGAAGTACCACTCTTGATTGTGTAGTTCACAGTTCTATTAATGATCATCAACTCTCTACTTTCTAGATTAAAGAAAGCATGTACATTGCAGACAGAGAGCACAAGGAAAGCCTAGCTAGAATGGAGCACAAATTCTTCAGTGAAAAGGTATGATGATAGTTTCAAATTGACACATTATTTTGTACATGCACTTACAGTTCCAAGGAGGTGTAAAATAAACTTGGGGGAAACTAGCATTGCGCTAATCAAAAAGTATTGGATTAAATGGGTAAAGATGTTCAGGTGTAAAAGGCCTAACTGATCAATAGAGAGGCGGGAGAGAAACAGTGAGTACTGTGTGTTCCCTTGCAGGTTCGCCTAGAGAAAGAGGCCGAGCAGAGGATCGCCCAGCTGGCTGAGAGGGCCCACAATGAAGCCATTGTGTGAGTGTCTCCGCTGACCAATTACATGCTAATTTTATTCTTCAAACTGCACCTTCAGGTCAAGGAAAAAAATAGGCAAAATACATCATTTTTTGAGGGAAAACAAGATTATTATCTTGACCACACCAGTTTGTCTTCTTCAAGATAGTAGTGTATATCACCTAAGCCAATGATGACATCCCCAGCAGTTCCAGAATGCCTTGCAGGAAGGGTGTTCTGGTTTGGAGCAGAGTGTGGGGAAGACCTCTGCTATATAAACTCAGCAAAAAAAGAAACGTCCTTTTTTCAGGATCCTGTCTTTCATAGATAATCATTGTAAAGGGTTTAAACACTGTTTCCCATGCTTGTTCAATGAACCATAAACAACTAATGAACATGCACCTGTGGAACGGTCGTTAAGACACTAACAGCTTACAGGCGGTAGGCAGTTAAGGTCACAGTTATGAAAGCTTAGGACACTAAAGAGGTCTTTCTACTGACTCTGAAAAACACCAAAAGAAAGATGCTCTGCTCGTCTGCGTGAACTTGCCTTAGGCATGCTGCAATGAGGCACGAGGACTGCAATAAATTGCAATGTCCGTACTGTGAGATGCCTAAGCCAGTGCTACAGGGAGACAGAACGGACAGCTGATCGTCCTCACAGTGACACTCCACGTGTAAAAACACCTGCACAGGATCGGTACATCCGAACATCACATATGTGGGACAGGTACAGGATGGCAACAACAACTGCCCGAGTTACACCAGGAACGCACAATCACTCCATCAGTGCTCAGACTGTCCGCAATAGGCTGAGAGAGGCTGGACTAAGGGCTTGTAGGCCTGTTATAAGGCAGGTCCTCACCAGACAAACCCACCATCGCTGGACCAGACAGGGCTGGCAAAAAGTGCTCTTCACTGACGAGTCGCGGTTTTATCTCACCAGGGGTGATGGTCGGATTCAGGTTTATCGTCGAAGGAATGAGCATTACACCGAGGCCTGTACTCTGGAGCGGGATCGATTTGGAGGTGGAGGGTCTGTCATGGTCTGGGGAGGTGCGTCACAGCATCATCAGACTGAGCTTGTTGTCATTGCAGACACCCTCCTCCCTCATGTGGTACCTTTCCTGCAGGCTCATCCTGACATGACCCTCCAGCATGACAATGCCACCAGCCATACTGCTCGTTCTGTGCATGATTTCCTGCAAGACAGGAATGTCAGTGTTCTGCTATGGCCAGCGAAGAGCCCGGATCTCATTCCCATTGAGCACGTCTGGGACCTGTTGGATCGGAGGGTGAGGGCTAGGGCCATTCCCCCCAGAAATGCCCGGGAACTTGCAGGTGCCTTGGTGGAAGAGTGGGTTGACATCTCACAGCAAGAACTGGCAAATCTGGTGCAGTCCATGAGGAGGAGATGCACTGCAGTACTTAATGCAGCTGGTGGCCACACCAGATACTGACTGTTACTTTTGATTTGATCCCCCCTTTGTTCAGGGACACATTATTCCATTTATGTTAGTCACATGTCTGTGGAACTTGTCCAGTTTATGTCTCAGTTGTTATGTTCATACAAATATTTGCACATGTTAAGTATGCTGAAAATAAATGCAGTTGACAGTGAGAGGACATTTCTTTTTTTGCTGAGTTTAGTTCTAAAGCCATATGAGGACAGACTAGGGATATACTTTGAATTCTGTGTTCTTTTATGGTCTATAAACTCTCTTCAACAATGACACTGAATGTGGCATTTATCATCGATTACTTGCCAATTGTAGACTTAAATCCTTGGCCATGTATAAAGTTGAAATGCACGTAACCTGTGTTTTCAGACAGAGCTGACATTGACCCAGTTTGTCTCAATTTGGTGACTAAGAGAGAGTGACTCAAAGGAAAATTAAAACCAGATCCTTCCCAGCATTATAAGCTTGGAATTTAATGTCACTTATAATTTTCTCTCGTCTACTACATCACCAGACCGCTCCCTATCCCGCCACCAAACCCAATGCACCACCTTTATGTTGTCGAAGTTACTTTAGACTGACAGATAACAGAGGTGGAAGTGCCAGTTATACCTCAGTTTGGCACCTAACATGAAAAACTGCATTCCTTGTTTCCTAAACTAACAGTCAGTTGGATGATGCGTCACGCTCAGTGTTCAAGGAGAACGTTCGTCTCAGCGAGGCACTCAGCTGCCATATGAAGGAGGTAGATGACCTGAGGAAGATGACTGTGTCATTGGCTGAGGAAAACACCTCCCTGGCACTGCATAAGGTACACTGGTACCATGGCACGTCAAACAGAGCAGTGGGCATTTTCATGTACTGGCAGCGCCTGGACAAAACCAATACATTTTATTTATTTATGTGGCAGATCTCCTGTGGACATACAGTATTTTTGATGGTATTTCCCCTGTTTTATTTATTTTTGGTGACCCCGTGTTTGTTTTGCTTGCGGCCCCTCTTTCCCCTCACCTCCACAGTACAAGTCAGTATCTCGTGGTTGGTAGGTGTGGTGAGTTTCCACTGGCTTCTGGGTTCCAAGTCATTGGCTTCCCCCCAAAGTATTTTTTGCACTGTTTCTCTAAGGCAAATAAATACAGTATACCATAATCTCATCCCTGACAATGTCGATAAAGCAATATGAAGTCACCCCAGCTCAGTATTTCTTCCAATCATTCTTCCATTCGGCAATCATTCTTTCATTCTCAATCCTTTTTCCATTCGACAATTAAGCCCCGCAAAACATGATCCATTTATCAACATGCCATTTAGTGTGAGTTCACTAAATGGCATGGAGAATGCCTTATGTATATTTTCATTATAATATCAACCCTATTTTAAGACTAACCCCTCAATCCTTCCTATATTCTCCACCCCTAGGAGACCAGTGAGCAGATGATGAAGGAGAATGTGTCCCAGGTAAGGGCCCAGAATGAGGAGATAGCAGAGCTTAGGGGGAAGGTGGGGACCTTGGAGCAGGCCCTGGGGCTCATGGTGGGGGAGTTTGAGAGAGACAAGGAGGAGACGCAGAACCGAGCCCTGGTCAGCACCCAGGCCGGCCAGGTGGAGCTGGATAAGCTGCAGAAGGTGCTGGCCATGAGGGAGAAGGAGATGGGGCGAGTGAAGCGGCTGGCACGCAGCATCGTGGAGCAGCGCACAGAGCTGGAGTGCTTCTTTCAGGAGGCTTTGGGCCAGGTGAAGCAAGAGATCCAGGCCAGCCGGTTGCAGTACAGGCAGGAGGCCCTGGAGGCCTACCGCAGGAGGATGAGTGAGGCTCGGTCAGGCAAGAAAGAGTACCCCCGCATCCGCACCTTCCACAAAACCCCTCACAGCAGCAACAGTGTCTATACCGACCTGGAAGAGGCAGAGAAGTGGTAAGGCCTGCATGCGGTCTTTACCACCACTTACCATACATTTCCCCATTGCTATGGTAGAAACTATTCCTACTTGGAAATGTATTTTTCCACTACACTTGTGTTTCAGGAATAATCTCCAGAGCAACAAGGTTGACATATCTGAACTCACATGGGAGCAGAAGGAGAAAGTGCTTAGACTGCTGTTTGCCAAAATGAACGGACAGAAAGCAAGGTAACAGCTAGCTACTACATTGTGTGAGTCCTGTGTTGTCTGCCAGCAGACATGCTCATTGTTAGCTTCCCTATTATCTCATTTCTATTTCTACTGCGTTCTGTTTAGAATGATACCATCAAATTGGAATCATTAAACATGAAAACGAAACCCCTAGCGCAATAAAGTGTTGAGAACAAAACACAGTGACACCATCAGAAGCATGAGCTGTGCTGCAGTCTGGGAGAGGGCCTTTATTTGTGACTCCTTTTTAATGTCTTAAACAGCTCTTTTCTCAGCAAAAGAGGATACCATAAAACATCAGTTAGGTTTAAACCAATTTTCTTTTCCGTCCAGCGGCTTAAAAAGAATGAAGAAAGAGTCTGGGCACAATAGTAAAAATAGGGCCGGCCACAGAGTCGTGTGCTTGAAAACAAACATCTGGCCACGCAGATTTGCCTTCAGGCTCTTGGCCCCACTTCATGCGCACAAGGGGTTTATTTCGTTTTTGAACGCCTGTGGTCAGGGGACCGCCGGCAACATGATTTTCAAGTTGAGGACAGGGGATCTGAATGTATAAGGGGGTATTGGAGGGCAGAGATGTACATTCATGGCAATGTCAACATTACCCTGGCATCTAGCCTTGCAAACATACATCATTTGGCAACGTAGGATGAATTTACAGCAACGCAGTAGAGTATGAATCATGACCTGATGTAACCCTTACAAGGCCTTTCTGCAGTCAACAGCTAGAGAGAACAGGTGCCACAGTATGGTAAAACATGCATTTTTAAAATGTACAGCATTTCAATGCAACTCTACAACTTATTTAGCAGGAAACTGAGTCAACCTTTGGCGTTGTCTGTGTCCCCAGAGAGGAACCAGAACAACATTGATCCTGGGTAAGACACAAAAAGATTCCTGATTGTGATTTATCAGACCTTGTTGATTTTTTTTTGTTACATAATGACATGTCTTGCAGAATTACAGAGGAGACATCCCATGTGACCTTCATCACCCAGGCGCCTGTGTCCAACCTGCCCTCGAACCCCAGCGCCCTGCCGGATATCCAGACCACATGACCTATCCGTGCAGTGTTAGTCGGTCTGAGAAATGTGCTGGTCTATATGAAGTGTCTCCAGAATTATGTGGATGGTTATGTGAAAAATGTGTCTATGGTATTTTCTCATTGTCATGAATTGAAAGCTTACTTGAACTTAGATAGACAGGGTGCAAACAGGAGACAGAGACAGATGGACGATAAAGGGTTCAATTTAAACGGATGGCTTTTTATTCAAATGCAACCTGTTCAGGTCTAAATTAAATACATGAATAACTGCACCACAGCAAGTGTGCATAAAACGCATCTCAAACATTCAGATGCACTGAATGTACGATTAATAGTGGCATCACATTTGGCAGCTACACATTCATCAACATCATAATGCTGGTGAGGCAGTATATTTTGAACACAGATGTTGCATACAAAGAAAAGATATGTGAGTACTTTACACTGTTTTAACTGCTCCACAGTTATTTGCATTGTTTCCAAAATCGTAACATAGATACACAGACACATAATTAGTAGAAACATTCATATAACAAAGGAACTGTCATTCAATGATGAAGCCAAACTATTGATCCACAGTGAGTGAATGAATCTTGAGATATCATTGAAAAAATATATCACATCTTGGGTACAAATTCTACATTAAGACTTGTAAAATGACTATGGGTAATTATCAACTCATGGCGACAGGACAGCACAGTAGTTTTAAAATGTTGCTTCACAAAAGACATGGGGAAGTGGGAACGTTCTTTCTCCAGACCCTTTAGCGTCCCATGGTTGGCATGGAAACTGCAGGGGTTTTCATGGTTGAGTCTTCGGCCTTCCATTGTGAAGTAACAGTTTTGATCTGTGTGTAAAACTGGATGCCCTTTAGAAAGCAGAGAAGATATCTATAATAGGATGCTCTGTAACTATGGCATCATGACCGTATTACATAACACGAAATGAAGCTGAAAATCTGGACTCAAGACAATTGGCTTTGATCAGCCATCACTAGTTAAGAGGACTGAGTGTTTTACATCGTCAGTCAGCCACATAAACTCACTGTGTAGAGGCCCCAACCTTCATGTGGACTTTACCCAGCAGTACAACCCCATATTAGGACCAGTCATACTAACTGCAGTATGTCTTCAAACACCTTGTTACCTTATGTCAACTGATACTCACTTGTTTGCCGTAGAAGTTGGTGTCTCCTCTGAAGGAGCCTCTTGAGCCAGTGAAGGAGAACATGGGCAGAGGAACAGGGATGGGAACGTTCACCCCAATCTACAAAACACAAACTTCCATTACCGCATTGGAAACAAAAACCCCTTCAGAGCAACTGAATGAGTAATTCTGGGAGAAGAAGGTGTACTAAATGCTAGTTCGAAGAACAAACAATGCATGAAAAATGAGTCACAACAAACCGAAAACCATTGCTTGTGTTCACAGTGTTGAAAGCATTGCATGCAAGAGGGACAGGAGAACTAAACAAAACATTTTGTTTTTGAGGCCACTTTTGTTTGTTTTTAAGTCCACTGGAAACTCATGGTTGGTTGAGAATGTTTGAAAATGCAGGAGTAATTTTGGACACGGGAGTCAAGCCTTTTGGCTGAGGGATGGAAAAAACAGCAAACACAGAGCATAGCGGAGGCACGCAGACAAGGTAAAGTATTCACACCCTCTTGACTTTATCCACATTTTGTTGTGTTACAGCCTGAATTTAAAATGGAATAAACTGAGATATGTGTTACTGGCCTACACACAATACCCCATAATGTCAAATAAGAAAGAAACCACTCAGGGATTTCACCATGAGGCCAATGGTGACTTTAAAACAGTTACAGAGTTTAATGGCTGTGATAGGAGAAAACCAAGGATAGATCAACAACAAAGTAGTTACTCCACAATACTAACCTAAATGACAGAGTAAAAAGAATGAAGCCTGTACAGAACAAAATATTCCAAAACATGCTGTTTACAATGAGGCACTAGAGTAATACTGCAAAAGAAATGTGGCAAAGAAATTTACTTTATAAGTCGTCATTGTAAATAAGAATTTGTTCTTTAACTGACTTGCCAAGTTCAAAAAAGGGTTAAATAAAAAATGGAATAAATGTATGTCCTGAATACAAAACGTTATGTTAGGGGCAAATCCAACACGTCACTGAGTACCACTCTTTCTATTTTCAAGCATGGTGGTGGCTGCATCATGTTATGGGTATGCTTGTCATCGGCAAGGACTAGGGAGTTTTTTTAGGACACAAATACATGGAACAGAGCATAGCACAGGCAAAAACCTAGAGGAAAACCTGGTTCAGTCTGCTTTCCAACAGACACTGGGAGACAAATGCACCTTTCAGCAGGACAATAACCTAAGACACAAGGTCAAATACACACTGGAGTTGCTTACTAAGATGACATTGAATGTTACAGTTTTGACCTAAATTGGCTTGAAAATCTATGGCAAGACTTGAAAATGGCTGTCTATCAACGATCAACCAACTTGACAGAGCTTGAAGAATTTTTAAATAATGTGCAAAGATTGTGCAATCCAGGTGTGCAAAGCTCTTAGAGACTTACCCAGAATTGCTGCCAAAGGTGATTCAAGTATTGACTCGGGGGTGTAAATACTTATGTAAATGAGATATTTCTGTATTTAATTTAATACATTTGCAAACATTTCTAAAAACATATTTTCACATTGTCAATATGGGGTATTGTTTGTAAACAGGTGAATTTTAAAAACATTTTGAATTCAGGCTGTAACAACAACATTTGGAATAAGTCAATGAGTATGAAAACTTCCTGAAGGCATTGTAAGCCTGAAACATTTAACAGGTCCAAAGGAATCCCTTTTGCAGTTAATTTAAGATTTCCCCTTCTGTAATCCTACTAGGAAAATGTATTTCTATGCCCCCCTGTTTTGATAAAAAAAAAGGCACATATTTGCTATTTGAAGTCCACATGGGTGGTGAAGGGAAGAGGGGGGCAGAAGTGTTCAGTTTAGAGCAGAAGCAAATAAGGCTATACTTGCCATGGAAAATAATGGTTGTTGAGTGCATGTTTTAGAATAAAGGTGCAATGTCCTCCTTGTTTAAGGTATAGACACAGTAGAGGGTATGAATGCCTCCATTCTCCCAGGAAATAGGGACACACACATTGGTCCACAGACACTCACCTGGCCTACATCCACCTTGTGAGTGTATTTGCGTGCTGTGGCTCCGTTGGTGGTGAAGATAGCTGTGCCATTGCCATAAGGGTTATTGTTAACAAGGCTGATGGCGTCATCCAAGGATTCAGCCTCCAGTACAACCAGGACAGGCCCAAAGATCTCCTCAGTATAGCACTTCATCTGGGGCTAGGAGACAAAAAGGAAATTACATAATTTCAGAAAATAAGATCAGCATACTTTTGGGCAGTACAACTAGAATATTTGTCACCTGCATGAACACACTTACTGTGACATTGCAAATGATGGTGGGCCCCACAAAGTTGCCATTCTCATAGCCCTGGACTTTGACATTCCTGCCGTCGAGCAGCAGCTGAGCTCCCTCGTCCACCCCACTCTGAATCAGGCTGTTGACCCTTTCCTTGGCTTGAGGGGAGATCAGGGGCCCCACGTCCACACCTGCCTGGTCCCCTGAGAGGGTTCCCGAAAAACAACCTGCATTGAGAATTCTCCCTCACAGCCACACATGTACACACAAATACCCCTTCACCCGCAGACACACACAACTCAAAAGCCCAGCCATGGCGAGGGGCCCCCAAAGGCACTCCCTCTAAAATGGCTGTTTAGGTGTTTCCTGTGCAGCCACACAAATTAGAGTGTTTATGACTGCAAATAAGGGGAATCATTCATTCTTCTCCTCCCCATCAACTTCCCTTCTCAAAGACTTGATGCTCTGAGCTACTCTTAAGCTTCGGCCGTAAATGTTGCCGCAAATTTGCAGCATGAGTGACTCAACAAGCCCTCTCTCCCAGTTCAGCCCCATCTGAAGTTATGGTAGAGCGAGAGGTGTGGTTAGGGCTCGTGGGTGGCCTCAAGAGAGTGAGCAAGAGGGCTCCTTAGGAATGGATAGGGCGGGAGGTGCGGGCCGGGTGAGAGGTTGGGATACCTGCATTAACTCGCAGAGCTTTTGCACGATCCACCAGTTCAGGCAGCCAGCTGCGGGCCTCGCCCACCAGGATGGCCGTGGAGAGGGCCATGCAGCGCTGCCCTGCTGCACCGAAAGCTGCACCCACCAGCTGGTTCAGAGTGGTCTCCTTATTTGCATCAGGCATTACCACACCATGGTTCTTTGCTCCCTACAGCAGAGCATAAGGGTGGGAATCGTTTAGCCTTCTGTCCCTTGATCCGAATACCCATGGTCTGAATACCAGGGAAAAGTGATCCAATTCCCATTACGTCTCGATCAAACCGACAACTTCATTGCGTTTTGGTACACCAAAGTACATTCATTTCCAATGGAACGCTGCATTGCAGAGGCAGTTGCAGTGAGTTCTGTGTGGTGCATATGTTGGATATATCCAACGTATGCATCAAATTGTATGCATAGATTTGACAGAAATAGTAGCAAAAGGTGGATGTTTTTTTGTTGCACACATATCCAGTTTAAATGATTACATCATGGAAAAAGTTTGACTGCAAAATGTATTATGCAGCATTGATGCAACGACGCTGTCGGTCTGATCGAGGCTTCACACCATGCCTTCAATGTGGTTGCATGCAAATTAGATCAGAGAGGGTCTCAAAGGTTTATCCTCTTAAAGAACTTTAGTGAACAAACAATAAAAGTACAATATTGTAAGTGCTTTATATTACGTCAATGCACTTCATTTGTAGATCATTATTGTGGGTATGTGACAAATAAGATAAATTACACATTTCTACTCAATATTTTCCACAAAGTGTCTGGGCTCTCTGGATCTGAATCGCTGTTTCATCTGTACAGCTAATCAGCCAAGGTAGAAAAGAGAAACAAAGAGGATAACGTTTAACAATAGTTTTTAAGCCAACACCGCCACCCTCTGTTCATTAATAGCACAAACTCACCATGTTGGACTGTACTCTCTTGCCATTTTTAGATCCCCTCTCATAGATGTACTCTCCGGCTTGGTTAGAGCCCACAAAGCTGATAGCCTTGATGGCCGGATGATCACAGATGAAGTTGACAGCTGGGAAAGGGGGCAGGGATTCATTTTGCATCGAGCACTGACAGGCCATTCATAATCTCTCCATTATCTCATCACACTGTAAATGAATGTGAATCATAGCATAGAGACACAATGATAATTCAATGATTCACATCACAGCACCAATGTCTCCAGATATAGCTTAGAGATCAGCAGGTGATGGGACATTTAGCTTTTATCTTACCGTCGTGCTGGCCATGGATGATGTTCAGGGTCCCGTCTGGCATCCCAGCATCCTGCAGCATCTTGGCCAACAGCATGGTGCAGGCTGGCACCCGCTCTGAGGGCTTCAGCAGGTAGGTGTTGCCACACACCATGCCCATGGGGAACATCCACAGAGGGATCATGGCGGGGAAGTTGAAGGGGGCGATGCCGGCACACACCCCGATGGGCAGGCGGTAGGTGTAGGTGTCCATGTCTTTTGTGATGGAGGGCAGAGTCTCCCCCAGCATCAGGGAGGTGATGCTGCATGTGTGCTCCACCACCTCTGGAGAGGAGACAGTAGGTGTCATTCAGGTACAGAAAACACTGTGTCAGTCACAGAATGTGTGTGACTATCCCTCATATGGAGACTGAGTCACATAAGTGACAGACCAAAGGGCTTTTTATACTAGTGACCTAGACGCTGAAATAATGCTCTGATTAACCATTTTCTTGGCTGCAACAAGTATTAACAGAGGCTAATAAAACATCTCTCTAAATATTGCCCTTTGGAAAAGCCAGTGCACGTGAGACTTACGCAATCCTCTGAACACATCCCCCTCTGCATCTGCCAGGGTCTTGCCCTGCTCCAGAGTAATGCTCCTGGCAAGCTCTTTCTGGAACACAAGACACACACACACCATGAGCCAACACACATTTCAAATCTGTTCAATTTAAATTGAGTAAATCAAGCTAAGCAACAGCTGCTGTAAATAAATAGTATTTTGTATTTATTTGCATTTGTATTTATTATGGATCCCCATCCCCTACTCTTCCTGGGGTCCAGCAAAATTAAGGCAGTTATACAATTTTAAAAACATGACAATACATTCATAACAGATTTCACAATACACTAAGTGTGTGGCCTCAGTCCCCTACTCCACTACCACATATCAACAACACAAAATCCATGTGAATGTATATGTGTATATGTATGTATGTTATCATGTGTGTGTATGCATGTGTCTGCGCCTATGTTTGTGTTGCTTAACAGTCCTCACTGTTAAATAAAGTGTAGTTTTATCTGTTATTTAAATCTGACAGACTTTTCCTGTGAAGAGATCTCTGGTGGCATGTCTTGTGGGGTATGCATGGGTGTCTGAGCTGTGTGCTAGTCATTTAAAACAGACAGCTCTGTGCTTTCAACCTGTCACAAATAGAAGTAGTGATGAAGTCAATCTCTCCTCCACTTTGAGCCAGGAGAGATTGACATGCATATTATTAATGTTTGCTCTCTGTGTACATCCAAGGGCCAGCCGTGCTGCCTTGTTTTGTGCCAATTGCAATTTTGTGGGACGACTGTTCTACTGTTCTGGGCTACTGTTCACAGGAAGAGCAGCGCTTTATTATGGACGGACTTCTCCCCATCTTAGCTACTTTTTTTGTTGTTGTTCTTTTCACCCCTTTTTCTCCCCAATTGGTAGTTACAGTCTTGTCCCATCGCTGGACCCGGGAGAGGCCATGCATCCTCCGAAACACAACCCTGCCAATCCGCACGGCTTCTTCACACACTACTTAACCCGGAAGCCAGCCACACCAATGTTTTAGAGAAAACACAGTACAGCTGGCAACTGAAGTAAGCGTGCATGCGCCCGGCCGTCACAGGGAGTCAATGGAGCGCGAAGGGACAAGGACATCCAAGCCGGCCAAACCTTCCCCAAACGATGCTGGGCCAATTGTGCGCCGCCTCATGGGTCTCCCGGTCGCGGCAAGCTGTGACACAGCCCGGGATCGAACCCGGATCTGTACTGACGCCTCTAGCACCGCTGCGCCACTCGGGAGGCCCCTTATCAATATGTTTTGACTACTTTTGACAACTTGCTCAAATTCCACATGATTTATTACAATATTTAGTTGATGTTTAGGGTTTAGTGAATGATTTGCTCAATTTCCACATTATTTATTACATGATTTAGTTAAGGTTTAGGGTTTAGTGAATGATTTGTCCCAAATATAATGCTTTTAGTTTTTGAAATATTTAGGACTAACTTATTCCTTGCCACCCATTCTGAAACTAACTGCAGCTCTTTGTTAAGTGTTGCAGTCATTTCAGTCGCTGTAGTAGATGACGTGTATAGTGTTGAGTCATCCTTATATATAGATATGTCACTGGCTTTACTTAAAGCCAGTAACATAGAATTTGTAAAGATTTTTAAAAAGTTAAGGGCCTAGACAGCTGCCCTGGGGAATTCCTGATTCTACCTGGATTATGTTGGAGAAGCTTCCATTAAAGAACACCCTCTGTGTTCTGTTAGACTGGTAACTCTTTATCCACAATATAGCAGGGGGTGTAAAGCCATAACACATAAGTTTTTCCAGCAGCAGACTATGGTCGATAATGTCAAAAGCCACACTGAAGTCTAACAAAACAGGCCCCAATCTTTTTATTATCAATTTCTCTCAGCCTATCATCAGTCATTTGTGTAAGTGCTGTGCTTGTTGAATGTCCTTCCCTATAAGTATGCTGAAAGTCTGTTGTCAATTTGTTTACTGTAAAATAGCATTGTATCTGGTCAAACACTATTTTTTCCTAAACTTTACTAAGGGTTGGTAACCGACTGATTGGGCACACACTTTCTATCAGGCTTAAATTGAAGATAGCAAATAGGAGTGGCAATATCGTACACTATTATCCTCAGTAATTTTCCATCCAAGTTGTCAGACCCCGGTGGCTTGTCATTGTTGATAGACAACAATCATTTTTTCACCTTTTCCATTAAACATTACATTAAGGAATTCAAAATAACAATGCCTTTCTTTCATAATTTGGTCAGATATACTTGGATGTGTAGTGTCAGCGTTTGTTGCTGGCATGTCATCCCTAAGTTTGCTAATCTTGCCAATGAAAAAAATCATTAAAGTAGTTGGCAATATCAGTTGGTTTTGTGATGAATGAGTCATCTGATTCAATGAATGATGGAGCTGAGTTTGCCTTTATTTCCCAAAATGTCATTTAAGGTGCTCCAAAGCTTTTTACTATCATTGTTTATGTAATTTATCTTTGTTTCATAGTGTAGGTTTTTCTTATTTTTATTCAGTTTAGTCACATGATTGCTCAATTTGCAGTACGTTTGCCAATCGGTTGTGCAGCCAGACGTATTTGCCATTCCTTTTGCCTCATCTCTCTCAACCATACAATTTCTCAATTCCTCATCAATCCATGGGGATTTAACCGTTTTTACAGCCATTTTCTTAATTAATGGGTGCATGTGTCATGCTTATTAGTAACTGGGATAAGCAATTTCATAAATGTATCACGTTCAACGTCTGTTTGCTCCTCATTACACACCACAGACCAACAAATATTATTTACAACATAGGAATAGTATGGAGGCATTGTGGTGTTTCTTCTTTCTTATCACCTAAGGAACTAGTATCTATCATGCCTAAAAGTGTGCCATTGAGAGTAGGGTTCATATTAATCAAATCCATGCTGAATTTGTATGGTACAAAATATTAAAATGATATGGCATACAGAGGCGGTCTTTGAACCCCAAAACATGACAGAAAAAAAATGTGCAACCAAAAGTGCATGATGTTAAACGTGTAACGGAGAATTATGAGATTTGACCTTTGCTTCTAGCGGTATTGTACCATATGTACAACAAATTCTTGTCCCTGCTACAGACTTACAATGTTGTCCTTGATAAGCTGCTGATAGCGCAGAAAGATCTGTTGGCGTGCCAAGATGGAAGTTTCAGACCAGGAGTGGTAGGACTGTGAGCAGGAGTCCACAGCAGCCAGCATCTCTTCCTGTGTAGCCTTGGGGACGCGGGCTATCACCTCGTTGGTGGCCTGTAACAGTTAGAGGGAAGAACACATTAGTGGGTGAACTGTAACCTGATTATAAAAAAAACATATTTGATTGGTATGAAGTGTGCTCAGCTTGAGCAGATAACTTCAACACATTATGATCTGACACACACTGACAAAACCATCAGATCGGGCCATTTCATCAAAAATATTGCAATGTCTTTGACTCTTGAGAGAGCATTAATCTCATTCTAAATCCCGATGATAAGAGTAAACTGAAAGCAAAGGAAGGCCGAAGGAGCAAAGTGCCAGCTAACTGACCTTTGAACATTCATGCAAAAGCATTCTTGAGAATTATAACAACTTGAGATAGATCTCAAGAAAACAGCACACCAATTTATTGCACACCTACAGTACCAGTCAAAAGTTGATACACCTACTCATTCAAGGGTTTTTCTTTATTTTTACTATTTTCTACATTGTAGAATAACACATACGGAATCATGTAGTAATCAAGAAAGGTTTTTATTTGAGACTACAAAGTAGCCACCCGTTGCCTTGATGACAGCTTTGCAGACGCTTGGCATTCTCTCAACCAGCTTCATGTGGTAGTCACCTGGAATGCATTTCAGTTAACAGGTGTGCCTTGTAAAAAGTTAATTTGAGTAATTTCTTAATGCGTTTGAGCCAATCAGTTATATTGTGACAAGGTAGGGGTGGTATACAGAAGATAGCCCTATTTGGTAAAAGACCAAGTCCACATTATGGCAAGTACAGCTCAAATAAGCAAAGAGAAGTTACACTCCATCATTACTTTAAGACATGAAGGTCAATCAATCCGGATAATTTCAAGAACCTTTAAAGTTTCTTCAAGTGCAGTCGCAAAAACCAGCAAAGCGCTATGATGAAACTGGCTCACAGTACAGGAAAGGAAGACCCAAAGTTACCTCTGCTGCTGAGGATAAGTTCATTAGAGTTAACTGCACCGCAGATTGCAGCCCAAATAAATAATTCACAGAGTTGAAGTAACAGACACATCTCAACATCAACTATTAAGAGACTGCATGAATCAGGCATTCATGGTCGAATTGCTGCAAAGAAACCACTCCTAAAGGACACCAATAATAAGAAGAGACTTGCTTGGGCCAAGAAACACGAGCAATGGACATTAGACCGGTGGAAATTTGTCCTTTGGTCTGATGAGTTCAAATGTGAGATTTTTGGTTCCAACCGCTGTGTCTTTGTGAGATGCAGAGTAGGTGAATGGATGATCTCTGCATGTGTGGTTCCCACCTCGAAGCATGGAGGAGGAGGTATGATGGTGTGGGGGTGCTTTGCTGGTGACACTGTCTGTGATTGATTTAAAATTCAAGGTACACTTAATCAGCATGGCTCCTACAGCATTCTGTAGCAATACGCCATCCCATCTGCTTTGCGCTTAGTGGGACTATCATTTGTTTTTCAACAGGACAATGACCCAACACACCTCCAGGCTGTGTAAGGGCTATCTGACCAAGAAGGAGAGTAATGGAGTGCTGCATTAGATGACCTGGCCTCCACAATCACCCAACCTCAACCCAATTGAGGTGGTTTGGGATGAGTTGGACTGCAGAGTGAAGGAAAAGCAGCCAACAAGTGTTCAGCATGTGTGAACGTCTTCAAGACTGTTGGAAAAGCCTTCCTCATGAAGCTGGTTGAGAGAATGCCAAGAGTGTGCAAAGCTGTCATCAAGACAAAGGGTGGCTACTTTGAAGAATATAAAATATAAAATATTGTTTTATTTGTTTAACACTTTTTTGGTTACTACATGATTCCATATGTGTTATTTCATAGTTTTGATGTCTTCACTATTATTCTACAATGTACATATAGTAAAATTGTAAAAATAAAGAAAGACCCATGAAGGTGTGTCCTTTTGACTGGTACTGTATATGTATACTCATAAAAGTCTCATAAAAGTCTAGCTCTTTTTCTTTTACATAATAGTAATGGACCTATAACCTTTGCATTGCTGAAAACTTGGACAATTTTGTGCAGGAACTGGATAAACTGGTCAAAACTCAGGTAACTGATTAACCAGCTAAGTTGACCTTAATGTAGCAGTGCATGCCCATCCAAGGTGTTGTTTGTGCATTATTCTGTGCATCAACTAATCAAATACAATGGGTAACACAATTTAATTTAGGTAAACTATATTTGAGCTCTTTAAGGCCTAGTTACTTACCGGATTGTGAATATCTAACCATTCTGAAGACTTGGATTCAACGAACTTCCCATTAATAAACAACTTTGTGGTGGGCTGCGGGGAGACATTTTTAACATGTTCAATTTCTATCAGAAATACAGATCTGTGTGACAGTTAATTCTCTAGTGGTAATCTGTTTGTAGTCATATACAGCCACCATAATTAAAGTCTATTATTAAACTGTTATTACTAACCACTGAGGAGGAGTAACACATGTGCCTGACCTGAAGAGGTACCTGCTGAGAGGAAGCAAGTGGTTAGCTGTAAAGAATAATTAATCCACGAGTTCATGCATTTATTGTGAATAGTATCATATCAAATGTCAGCTATATAGCATTAGAAGCAAAGGCCTACTACCTACTTCCAGGCCTTCTGTTAGGACGGAAGATTAATGTACAACTATGGCAATCCCAAATATCATTGAAGTGCAACTGGGCCATGAAGGTGTACCTGGGGATCAATTTTACAGTGATTGTTGGAGGGATTACTAAAAGCCCAAAATGTATCAATTAAACAATGTAGCTGGAGAGCACACATGGGAGTCATAGAGCTGCACAAAGCTTGACAGGCAGCTGCATATGATAAGCACATACTTTTCCCCCATACAAAGAGCAGGAGTCTAAGGAGGAATTGTTCCTTAAATTTAGTGACCCGGAGAATAGTTGAGAACAAGACAAGAGCCAAGCCATATGGCATCTTTCACTTTGTAAACAATGTGAAACATTTTGAACACAGGAGGTTGGTGGCACTTTCATTGGGTAGGTCGGAGTTGTGTTAATGGCTGGAACAGTATCAAATACATCAAACACATGGTTTCCATTGGCCATTATTATGAGCTGTC
Source organism: Oncorhynchus mykiss (assembly GCF_057628025.1). NCBI lineage: Eukaryota > Metazoa > Chordata > Actinopteri > Salmoniformes > Salmonidae > Oncorhynchus > Oncorhynchus mykiss. The sequence goes on from NC_143040.1 coordinate 51,541,564, forward strand.
CTCCCCTCAGCAGCCTCCTGTGCTTTCGAAAGCTGTTAGTGTCTTCATTAACTCTTGGGTAAAGAATTATAACATGAGTTCTTACCCCTTTCTTCAACAGTGACCTCATTACAGTCGTTGCCATGATGAAAATGTGTTTATTGCTTGATTTATCCCAAAACAATGTCCCAAACCCTCTTGCAGGACCGTGGCCAGGAGACGCACTTCAAACCTACTCCCTCACCTACATGGATTTAAAAGAAGGAAGGGTCTAGAAATATCTGGTCAGTTATTGGCCTAGAATAAGACCGCTCACAAAAACATACATCTTATTGGCTGAAACTACAACAATATTAGCCAATCTCTATGTACAATTAAAGATAAACAGCCTTTATTAGAAAAAAACGATCTCAACGCAAGTATTTCATTGGATACAACGCGGATCAGTCTTTTTGACAACTCAACTGGTTCATTTACGTAATGTCTGTCACAGAGTTTATCACCACATTCTATAATATAGCTAGCTACATTGTTACAATGAGTTGGAGCTACATTTATGAAACGCGGTGGAATTCATAATACGCGTGATACAGGAAACGATTGCCAATTTGTATCATTGCGCATAGGCAAAATCGCAAAACTGCCAGCCGTGATCGAAGAATCAAGAGTAGATTCTGTGACTTGTCATTGTCAAAGTAGTTTATTTGCACAACAGTAATAGTTTATTGTCTCTAGCCTACTTATAACCTGTAATGCGGCTCTCACTCGCATGCCTCAAAAAGGTATGCCTATTCTACCAATTCTTGCTTGCAACAAGTAGACACGAGTGCGATACTAAAATGTGGAACAATTTGCAGAAAATTACTGGGAGAGTGCTTAGTCATAGACCAAAAAAACAAGGAGGAGGGAGGGGTATTTGGGAAAGCATTCTATTGGCCGCTAGAAACTGAGCTTTTTTTTATTAGCAGTAGGAACTTGTAATCGTTGAACGCAAGATCTGTCTGAATACTATGGCATCTCAAACAAAGGTGAATCAATGAGCAAAGTTAAGTAGAATATGATAATATTGTATTGTTATCACGTGAACTGATTTATTTTTCTCCCCTTTAGCCCATTCTTCATGGATATTTCAGGAGTTCATGTTCTTGGAGGGTTCGAATTGGTAAGTTCCTATGTAGTCTTCTACGTCTCTGCCTACTTTACAGCATTAGAACATTGTCTGACTTTGACCCTGGAAAGAAATAACCTACTTTGCTTCTTCCAGCTTTTGCTCTGAAAGGTATTGAATTTGACCAAGTCCCAGTAAATCTTATCAAAGATGGGGGTCAGCAGGTAACTTCCTCATACATCATGCATTTTCATCAGGTAGAGGTAATTAACCTCTATAATGGTATATTAGATATAATGTCCTCACACTGTACCTATTGTATATTTCAGCTTACAGACCAATACAAGGTGTTAAACCCTATGCAACAAGTGCCTGCTGTCCAAATTGATGGTATCACCCTGTCACAGTCGGTGAGTCCAATACTGTTATTGGTTTGTCACTGTTAACAGTTATGTACTTTTGAGATACTGATAAGTCAAAAGAACCTCAAATCTAGCTCCACATTCCAAAAATATAACATTGACTACTGACAATAATGATAAGACCTATCCACTCACACTCAGCTGGCAGTGATCCAGTACATTGAGGAGACCAGACCAGGACCCAGGCTTCTCCCTGCAGACCCAAAGAAGCGTGCCCAGGTGCGCATGATCTCTGACCTCATCGCCTCCGGGATCCAGCCTGTACAGGTGAGGGTATTACAGCACAAAGAATGTGGGTAAATGAGAGAAAGGAATACAACAAATTGAAAGCACACCAGTCCACTACAGATCTCTGACCTTGTTTGCAAAACAAACTAGGTTTACTGTATGGAAGGAAAGCAAAATCAAATGGCAGAACCTCAGACATGCTGACATCATGGTTGAATGACCATTGCAACAATTATGATGGTGATGACTGTAGAGGTACTCAGTCATGTCTGATCATTTTGTATTTCAGAATTTGTATGTGCTACAGAAGATTGGAGCAGAGAAGTTGCAGTGGGCGCAGCATTTCATCCAAAGAGGTTTTGAAGGTGGCTAAAATAGCCTTACATTCAACATGCCACTATAGCTCATCTCCAGACAGCCATTACAGGCCTGACTCCATGTCACTGTGTGTTTCTCCTCAGCCTTGGAGCCCATTCTAAAAGAGACGGCAAGCAAGTACTGCGTAGGGGACGAGGTGAGGGGACACTCGTTCATCACATAAAAACACAGTGGCAGTGTTAAGCTAAGTATCTCAAGTTAGGTTTTTTATTTTCACACACACAAGTAGAGTGAAATGCCTTTCTTGCTTGCTCATTCCCAACAATGCAGTAATCAATATCAGTAGTACAAAAACACACGAGAAATAGAAATAAGAACACAAGAAAGTAAGCTATATACAGGGTCAGTGCCAATACCATATTTACAATGTGCAGGGATACTGGAGTGAAAGGAATAAGGTGACTTATGATAAACAAGAGTAGCAGCAGCATACAGTGCCTTCAGAAAGTATTCATACCCCCTTGACTTATTCCACATTTTGTTGTTACAGCCTGAATTCAAAATGGATTAAGTAGATATTTTTCTCACGTACACACAATACCCAATAATGACAATGAAAATGTTTAGACATTTTAGAACATTTATTGAAAATGAAATACAGAAATCTAATTTACTTAAGTTAATGCATGTTAGAATCCCTTTTGGCAGCGATTACAGCTGTGAGTCTTTCTGGTTAAGTCTAAGAGCTTTGCGAACCTGGATTGTACAATATTTGTACATTTTTATTTTTTTATTCTTCAAGCTTTGTAAAGTTGGTTCTTGATCATTGCTAGATAGCCATTTTCAAGTCTTGCCGTAGATGTTCAAGCCGATTTAAGTCAAAACTGTAACTAGGCAACTCGGGAACATTCAATGTCGTCTTAGTAAGCAACTCCAGTGTATATTTGGCTTTGTGTTTTAGGTTATTGTTCTGCTGAAAGGTGAATTTGTCTCCCAGCGTCTGTTGGAAAGCAGACTCAACCAGGTTTCCTTCAGGGATTTTGCCTGTGCTTAACTCTATTCTGTTTTTTTTATCCTAAAAAACTCCCTTGTCCTTGCCGATGACAAGCATACCAATAACATGATGCAGCCAACACCATGGTTGAAATATGAAGAGGGGTGTGTTGTTGTATTTGCCCCAAACATAACACTTTGTATTTAGTACATTTTTTTGCAGTTTTACTTTTAGTGCCTTTTTGTAAACAGGATGCATGTTTTGGAATATTTTTTATTCTGTACAGGCTTCCTTTTCACTTAGTATTGTGGAGTAACTAGAATGTTGTTGATCCATCCTCAGTTCTCCCATCACAGCCATTAAACTCTGTAACTGTTTTAAAATCACCAATGGCCTCATGGTGAAATCCCCGAGCGGTTTTCTTCCTCTCCAGCAACTGAGTTAGGAAACACACCTGTGTCTGTGTAGTGACTGGGTGTATTGATACACCATCCAAAGTGTAATTAATAACTTCACCATGCTCAAAGGGATATTCATTGTTTACTCCTGAACTTATTTAGGCTTGCCATAACAAAGGGGTTGAATACTTATTGACTAGACATTTAAATCTTTTAAGTAATTTTTTTAAATGTCTAAAAACATAATTCCACTTTATATTATGGGGTATTGTGTGTAGGCCAGTGACACAATCTCAATTTAATCTATTTTAAATTCAGACTAATAACAAAATGTGTAAAAAGTCAAGGGGTGTGAATACTTTCTGAAGGCACTGTATATGATGATTGTATGTGAATGTGTGTTTAAGTCAGTATGGATGTGTGACGTTGTTCTACAGTCGACCTCACTTTAAGTTGAGGAATTCTTGATAATGTTTACCTCTTAGATCTCCATGGCAGACATCTGTCTCGTCCCTCAAGTCTATAATGCTGAACGGTAAGGCACCCTCCATCATTCAGTCAGAACTGGAACAGAAAAACACCACAGCATGAGACAAATTTTACACTGAACATACAACCCAAATGAAGAGACTTTTTACATTTGCCAAACAGGTTCAAAGTGGACGTTGATCAGTTCCCAACTATCAAAAAGCTAAACCAAACCTTGATGAAGGTAGACGCTTTCAAAGTGAGTCATCCATCTTGCCAACCAGACACACCTGCTGACATATGTACATGAGAACCCCTCTGACATCTACAGGAGCCAGTAGTGCCATCATCATTGAATACTTCAATAAAAACATTTGATATGAATCATTTGGTTTCAATCTCGTGACTTGAAATAAGATTAGAATAAAAAATGTTTGAGTTAAGACCATGTATTACTTGTATGATGAGAAGTTGAGTTTGAATATGTACATTTTAACCTCTGATACAGCACGTTCCCCCATCTTGACATATGCTCAACATGACACTGGAACATAGTGGATTTGTGAAGATAAATACAATAGACAACATGAAAGTGCCCAATACCAGCCCACTGGTATACACATGAGGAAAGTGGAAATGGCTGTCTGCTCTTTGTTTAATAATTGCTTTAGTAAAATAGCTGAAGTTCAACTAATATCATGCAGCAGTTAATTAACCCATGCTTAAAAAATGTAAACTAAAGAGAAAGTTATTTTCTTTCAACACACATTGGTGAGAAAATATCTAGAACACAGGAGAGATGTTTGTTAGATCTGGTGCCTATACCATTTCTCAGATGGGGAGAATGGCACTTAAAAATCAATATAAAAAAGTTAGCAACCCATAATGTAATGTCAGACACCTGACAACAGTGTGATTAAAAAGGCATAACTTGCACCATAACTGACAATCAACATCCCCCTCCAGAAAAGAGCAAATCAGGCTAGACTACAGCCTTCAGTGGCCACAATAAAACTGTTACTGAAGACTTAATTACATCCAAGCCTAATGTAACAGAAGAGCAAATAAAAAGGACTCAACAGTCCCTGTATTAGTTCTGCCCATGATACATTCACTCATATCATTCAGAATTATTTGTAAGCCAGACACGGATATAAAGTAAATTTTTTCCCCCTTATTCCCCATAAGGCTGTTATAGTCTCTCCTTAAGGTCCAGTCTCTTATCTCCAGGGATCTCCACTGTGCACTTCGCTGGGTCATTGAAGAAGATCCCGGCGCAGTCTGAGCCCCCAAACACCAGCAGAGTGCTGTGGGTGTTGGTATGCTCGCCCTGCTTCTGTTTGACAGTGCCTGGGAGGACAGAACCTCCCAGGTTGTTCATGCTGTGTCCGGCACGAGGCTTGGCGCAGAGCAGAGGGGATACCACTGAACTCCACATACTGGTGTCTGAAAAGAACCTGAAACAGAGTATTTTTATTCATAGAATTTGAAAAGGAATGATGCTGGATTACCATTTTAACTTTCTGGAAAACAAGATAAGGCTGATTGAGGGTGTACTCACCCACATTGAAGATATGGATGTCCTGCAAGGCACCAATAGCACTACAACCTCCACTGACCAGCATCCTGTTGTCTGATACTGGCAGTGCTGCATGATATCTGATCACACAGACGAGATAGGGATAGAGATAGTTATCAAAGTAAAAAGGCATTTCTACATCAATCCATACATCATTGTGTGGATTACAGTAATAAATATAAGATTAACAAATGGCATAGAATTCTATCAGCCATTTAAAAAATAATGGTCACAATATTGGTCTGTGTGGCAATTTAGAAATAGTTTTTCATCATAGCAAGTACTTTTTGATGTCCTAGATATCCAAAAGATGAAAAAAATCAGATAGGCATTGCGTTTACATATTACAAGGTTGAATAAATATGTTCTCACCCTCGAGGCAGTGATGGCATGATCTCATATTTCACAGCTGTGCACTCCATAAAGCCTTTTACTAAAATAAACTAAATTGCATTTGAAGATTAAGTTGTAACTAGCTTTCTGTAGCGTAATCCAAATCACCACTCTTTGTCACAGCCTTACCGAGACGCAAAATGTTAAGGTTGTTCAGGTAGATTGCAGTCTTCCTGACACCAAAAATGAGCAACCGGTTGGACAAAAAAATGGTTTAGAGCCTGTTTTATGTAAACATAAAATGTGTTTGTTAAATAAACACTGTCGTCCTGTAATAGTTAAATACATTAAGCAAAGTATTGTAATAGCCCAATGCCTCTACAGAAATATAATCAAGGAACATTGACACAATCCTAGGTAGAGGTCAGATCCCTCCACAATGGGTTGGTACCAGAGCTCAAAATCTGGGTTAAAAATGTGCAGAGCGTTTCTGTAGGCCTTGTCTCCAGGACAGCAGCTTGGATGGCACAGGACAAAACTAGGGCATTTTAATAAGATGGCACAGGACAAAATCTATCCCAGTTGTTTTACACAAGTTATCAATATTAGTAAACAGTCGACTCATCTCACCTATTTCCATAGGGAGTCCTCACAGCGGGTTTGGTCATACGCTCTTCCAATTACAATGACCATCTCGGGATTACTCAGACACATGTTATGGCTTCAGCGCTTTTATGGACAAACTGAAAATAAAATATCATTAATGTTTTATATACAACAGAATATCTGGCATTTGAAATAAATTACTTATTTGATTGAGAATTCTGACCGGCTCTGCAATTTGTCTTCAGCTTTCCAGTCTTCTCCACAACACTGTTCTCTCTAGATAGCTTCCTTTTCTTGGGACTAGATGTCACGACTTCTGCCAAAGTCGATGCCTCTCCTTGTTCGGGCGGTGTTTGGCAGTCGACGTCGCCGGTCTTCTAGCCATCGCTGATCCATTTTTCATTGTCCATTTGTTTTGTCTCGTCTGGTTTTCATTTCCCAATTACTGGTCATGTATTTAACCCCCTGTTTCCCCCATGTCTTTGTGTGTGATTGTTATTTGTTTAGGTCGGTACGTTTCCGTCTGGTTTTGTCCGGGTGCTGTTTTCACCCGTGTTTTGTGGCAACCGTTATTGTTTCGCACATTGGTACTGTCACATGTGCTATTTTCTTAAGTAAAGTGCATTGTTCACTCATCTCTGTTCTCCTGCGCCTGACTTCATGCACCAGCTACACCCACCGCATGACAATAGATGCTTAAGCAGTGTCCTTCTCAGGGGTAATAACAGCTTCAGGGGTCCATGCGAAGCGACCCCTTCCCAATCACTATCCAAAACATATTTTATATTTTAGAATCTTCAACGTAACCACCCTTTGCCATGATGACAACTTTGCACACTCTTGACATTCTCTCAACCAGCTTCACCTGGAATTATTTTCCCAACAGTCTTGAAGGAGTTCCCACATATGCTGAGCACTTGTTGGCTGATTTTCCTTCACTCTGCGGTCCAACTCATCCCAAAGCATCTCAACTGGGTTGCGGTTGGGTGATTGTAGAGGCCAGGTCATCTGATGCAACACTCTATCAATCTCCTTCAAATAGCCCTTACACAGCCTGGAGACTGTTGAAAAGAGATGTTTCTCACCAATGTGTCCTGTGTCCTGTTGAAAAACAAATGATAGTCCCACTAAGTGCAAACGAGATAGGATGGCGTATAGCTGCAGAATGCTGTGGTAACCATGCTGGTTAAGTGTGCCTTGAATTCTAAATAAATCACTAACAGTGTCACCAGCAAAGCACCCCCACACCATCACACCTCTTCCTCCATGCATCACAGTGGGACCCACACATGTTGAGTTCATCCATTCACCTACTCTGTGTCTCACAAAGACACGGTGGATGGAACCAAAAATCTCCAATTTGGACTCATCAGTCCAAAGGACAAATTTCCACTGGTCTAATGTCTATTGCTCGTGTTTCTTGGCCCAAGCAAGTCTCTTCTTATTATTGGTGTCCTTTATTTGACCATGAAGGCCTGATTCAAACAGTCTCTGAACAGTTGATGTTGAGATGTGTCTGTTACTTGAACTCTATGAAGCATTTATTTGGGTTGCAATTTCAGAAGTTGGTAACTAATGAACTTATCCTCTGCAGCAGAGGTAACTCTGGGTCTTCCTTTCCTGTGGTGGTCCTCATGAGAGCCAGTTTCATCATACCGCTTGATGGTTTATGAGACTGCACTTTCGAAGTTCTCGAAATTGTCCGGATTGACAGATCTTAATGTCTTAATGTTGTTTCTCCTTGCTTATTTGAGCTGTTCTTGCCATAATATAGACTTGGTCTTTTACCAAATAGGTCTATCTTCTGTATACCACCTCTGCCTTGTCACAACACAACTGATTGGCTCAAACACATTAAGAAGGAAAGAAATTCCACAAATTAACTTTTAAGAAGGCACACCTGTTTACTGAAATGCATTCCAGGTGACTACCTCATGAAGCTGGTTGAGAGAATGCCAAGAGTGTTCAAAGCTGTCATCAAGGCAAAGGGTGGATACTTTGAAGTCTCAAATATAAAATATATTTTGATTTTGATTTGTTGGTTACTACAGGATTCCATGTGTAATTTCAGCGTTTTGATGTCTTTACTATTATTCTACAATGTAGAAAATAGTAAAAATTAAGAAAAACCCTGGACTGAGTAGGTGTATCCAAACTTTTAACTGGTACTGTATATTAATTATATTTGAAGGTAAAGAGATTGATTTCTGTCTTGTCAGCTTTGAGCTAGGCTTAGCAAATGCTGTCTCCTAGATGTGAGGAGATGGGGGTTGTAATCTGCAAAGAGTGAATCATACATACACTTTAGTTTCCTGTTTCATTCAATTGCCATGCGGTCCCTAGGAGGGGTGCGTCACTTGAGTGGGTTGAGTCACTGACATGATCTTCCTGTCTGGGTTGGCGCCCCCCTTGGGTTCGTGCCATGGGGGAGATCTTCGTGGGCTATACTTGGCCTTGTCTCAGGGTAGTAAGTTGGTGGTTTGAAGATATCCCTCTAGTGGTGTGGGGGCTGTGCTTTGGCAAAGTGGGTGGGGTTATATCCTGCCTGGTTGGCCCTGTCCGGGGGTATCGTCGGACGGGGCCACAGTGTCTCCCGACCCCTCCTGTCTCAGCCTTCAGTATTTATGCTGCAATAGTTTATGTGTCGGGGGACTAGGGTCTATGTTTATGTGTTGGGGGCTAAGGTCAATCTGTTATTTCTGTATTTCTCCTGTGTCCTGTGTGAATTTAAGTATGCTCCCTCTAAATCTCTCTCTCGCTCTCTTTCTCTCTTCTCTAGTGGGACCTGAGCCCTAGGACCATGCCTCAGGACTACCTGACCTGATGACTCCTTGCTGTCCCCAGTCCACCTGGTCGTGCTGCTGTTCCAGTTTCAACTGTTCTGCCTGCAGCTATGGAACTCTGACCTGTTCACCAGATGTGCTACCTTGTCCCGGACCTGTTGTTTTCGACTCTCTCTCTCTACTGCACCTGCTGTCTCTAACTCTGAATGATCGGCAATGAAAAGCCAATTGACATTTACTCCTGAGGTGCTGACCTGTTGCACCCTCTACAACCACTGTGATTATTATTATTTGACCCTGCTTGTCATCTATAAATGTTTGAACATCTTGGCCATGTTCTGTTATAATCTCCACCCGGCACAGCCAGAAGAGGACTGGCCACCCCTCAGAGCCTGGTTCCTCTCTAGGTTTCTTCCTAGTTTTCTGCCTTTCTAGGGAGTTTTTCCTAGCCACCGTGCTTCTACATCTGCATTGCTTGCTGTTTGAGGTTTTAGGCTGGGTTTCTGTATAGCACTTTGTGACATGGCTGATGTAAAAAGGGCTAAATAAATACATTTGATTGATTGATTGATTGACAATGTAGACCACTGTATGGATAAATGCCTCAGAAAATCTAAAGTAGTGAGGTCTAGATAAATCAATAGCAAATTAGTAGAAAGCCCTGCCTTTGGAACCTGTAACTCACCCTCTGACTCCCATAGGTGTTGAGATGAGTTTGGGAGAGATGGCTGTTGTGCTCGACTGGGCTGGAGTGTTTTCTTGGTACAAGCTGAGTATTGCTGATGAAACTGGCTTCATTCTTTTTGAGGAAAGAGTTGAATAACAGTTGAAGATACTGGTACATTATGTAGGTACTGTTTTTATCATTCCACATACCTGCCAAGAGGAATGGAGTATCTGGTCAGTGTTCAATTCATAATGTGACAGGTGTCACAATAACAACACTGAACAAAAATATAAATGCAACATGTTTTATGAGCGGAAATAAAAGATCCCAGAAATGTTCCATATGCACAAAAAGCACTCCAAACAGGTCAGGGACAAAGTTGTGGAGAAGTACAGATCAGGGTTGGGTTATAAAAAAAATATCCAAAACTCTGAACATCCCACAGAGCACCATTAATTCCATTATTAAAAAATGTAAAGAATAAGGCACCACAACAAACGTGCCAAGGCGGGGCCGCCCACCAAAACTCGTGGACCAGGCAAGGAAGGCATTAATCAGAGAGGAAACAAAGAGATCGAAAATAACCCTGAAGCAGCTGCAAAGCTCCACTGCGGAGATTGGAGTATCTGTCAATCGGACCACTTTAAGCCGTACACTCCAAAGAGCAGTGCTTATGGAAGAGTGGCCAGAAAAAGAAAAAAATAATTATAGAAAACAATAAGCAAGCAGGCAGGTTTGGTATTCGCCAAAAGGCAGAGACCCCCCAAACATATGGAAGAGGGTACTCTATTTGATCATCAAGGAAAATGCTATGTCTGGTACAAACCCAACACCTCTCATCAGCCCAGGAAAACCATCCCCACAGTGAAGCATGGTGGTGGCAACATCATGCTGTGGCGATGTTTTCCATCGGCAGGGACTGGGAAACTGGTCAGAATTGAAGGAATGATGGATGGCGCTAAATACAGGGAAATTCTTGAGGGAAACCTGTTTCAGTCTTCCAGAGATTTGAGATTGGGACGGAGGTTCACCTTCCAACAAGACAATGACCCAAAGCATACTGCTAAAGCAACACTTGAGTGGTTTAAGGGGAAACATTTAAATGTCTTGGAATGGCCTAGTCAAAGTCCAGACCT